>NC_132933.1:55602152-55957152 GCF_047675955.1 Chlorocebus sabaeus
CGTCAGCACCCATCAACTCGTCATTTACATCAGGTATAACTCCCAATGCCAACCCTCCCCCCTCCCCCCTCCCCATGATAGGCCCCGGTATGTGATGTTCCCCTTCCCGAATCCAAGTGATCTCATTGTTCAGTTCCCACCTATGAGTGAGAACATGTGGTGTTTGGTTTTCTGTTCTTGTGATAGTTTGCTAAGAATGATGGTTTCCAGCTGCATCCATGTCCCTACAAAGGACACAAACTCATCCTTTTTTATGGCTGCATAGTATTCCATGGTGTATATGTGCCACATTTTCTTAATCCAGTCTGTCATTGATGGACATTTGGGTTGATTCCAAGTCTTTGCTATTGTGAATAGTGCCACAATAAACATACGTGTGCATGTGTCTTTATAGCAGCATGATTTATAATCCTTTGGGTATATACCCAGTAATGGGATGGCTGGGTCATATGGTACATCTAGTTCTAGATCTTTGAGGAATCGCCATACTGTTTTCCATAATGGTTGAACTAGTTTACAGTCCCACCAACAGTGTAAAAGTGTTCCTATTTCTCCACATCCTCTCCAGCACCTGTTGTTTCCTGACTTTTTAATGATCGCCATTCTAACTGGTGTGAGATGGTATCTCATTGTGGTTTTGATGTGCATTTCTCTGATGGCCAGAGATGATGAGCATTTTTTCATGTGTCTGTTGGCTGTATGAATGTCTTCTTTTGAGAAATGTCTGTTCATATCCTTTGCCCACTTTTGGATGGGGTTGTTTGTTTTTTTCTTGTAAATTTGTTTGAGTTCTTTGTAGGTTCTGGATATTAGCCCTTTGTCAGATGAGTAGATTGCAAAAATTTTCTCCCATTCTGTAGGTTGCCTGTTCACTCTGATGGTAGTTTCTTTTGCTGTGCAGAAGCTTTTTAGTTTAATGAGATCCCATTTGTCAATTTTGGCTTTTGCTGCCGTTGCTTTTGGTGTTTTAGACATGAAGTCTTTGCCCATGCCTATGTCCTGAATGGTACTACCTAGGTTTTCCTCTAGGATTTTTATGGTATTAGGTCTAACATTTAAGTCTCTAATCCATCTTGAATTAATTTTCGTATAAGGAGTAAGGAAAGGATCCAGTTTCAGCTTTCTACCTATGGCTAGCCAATTTTCCCAGCACCATTTATTAAATAGGGAATCCTTTCCCCATTTCTTGTTTCTCTCACGTTTGTCAAAGATCAGATGGCTGTAGATGTATGGTATTATTTCTGAGGACTCTGTTCTGTTCCATTGGTCTATATCTCTGTTTTGGTACCAGTACCATGCTGTTTTGGTTACTGTAGCCTTGTAGTATAGTTTGAAGTCAGGTAGCGTGATGCCTCCAGCTTTGTTCTTTTGACTTAGGATTGTCTTGGTGATGCGGGCTCTTTTCTGGTTCCATATGAACTTTAAAGCAGTTTTTTCCAATTCTGTGAAGAAGCTCATTGGTAGCTTGATGGGGATGGCATTGAATCTATAAATGACCTTGGGCAGTATGGCCATTTTCACGATATTGATTCTTCCTATCCATGAGCATGGTATGTTCTTCCATTTGTTTGTGTCCTCTTTTATTTCACTGAGCAGTGGTTTGTAGTTCTCCTTGAAGAGGTCCTTTACATCCCTTGGAAGTTGGATTCCTAGGTATTTCATTCTCTTTGAAGCAATTGTGAATGGAAGTTCATTCATGATTTGGCTCTCTGTCTGTTACTGGTGTATAAGAATGCTTGTGATTTTTGCACATTAATTTTGTATCCTAAGACTTTGCTGAAGTTGCTTATCAGCTTAAGGAGATTTTGGGCTGAGACAATGGGGTTTTCTAAATATACAATCATGTCATCTGCAAAGAGGGACAATTTGACTTCTTCTTTTCCTAACTGAATACCCTTGATTTCTTTCTCTTGCCTGATTGCCCTAGCCAGAACTTCCAACACTATGTTGAATAGGAGTGCTGAGAGAGGGCATCCCTGTCTTGTGCCAGTTTTCAAAGGGAATTTTTCCAGTTTTTGCCCATTCAGTATGATATTGGCTGTGGGTTTGTCATAAATAGCTCTTATGATTTTGAGGTACGTTCCATCAATACCGAATTTATTGAGCGTTTTTTAGCATGAAGGGCAGTTGAATTTTGTCAAAAGCCTTTTCTGCATCTATTGAGATAATCATGAAGAAAAGGAAGAAAATAATGAAATAAAACGTACTGACTGGACTTGTAGTTATTAGAACTAAGACAGAGTGACAACTGTTTCAATAAACATGTAATTTTAATTTTAATTCTATTTTTTTTTAAATCTTGAAGCGTTTACATAGAAAACAGGAGTTCTGCTTTAAAAAGTGAGCAAAAATGGGCTCTCTGAAATCTTCCAAAAAGGTTCTATTGTTGAAGCCTAGATATCCTAGATAGTATCAAGAGTGACAGTAGAAAAGCCGATCAAGGCACAGATTGCAATAACCTGGGCCAGGAGTGTTTGGCAGGGTGAGAGCTCAAGCAACCATTTGGGTTGGTGGAGAATAAACTAGCTGTTAAATGGCATGATGGTTACAAGGTCAATTCATTACTACCGCCTGTCATCTCTGTGCCTTTCTACTCCATGTGTGGCATATGTGCCTATGACTAAGAATAGTAGGCATCAGCCATTTCTCTAACTTTGAGCATATGATGGACAATCCTCTGTCATTTTCTGAAGCAGTTGTTTGTGATCTGCCTGAACTTTGTTGCTGATATGCTGACTTAGAATACACTTACCTGTCACCTGCCTTTGTTTCTGAATCACTCTAAGACCATATATCTACTCTTTTTGTTTTTAACATGTGCAACCCATCTCTTGGGTCTGGGCTACGTATTTCTTGCTGATGATGGAAGTTTTAGCATAGTCAGTCCAACTCTCTAGCTTAAGGAAGCCCAGGTACCCTTGATATGCAGGCTCGCTAGTTTCAGCAGTAAGGCAGAAATGGCAGTCCTTCATTCACCCTGCATGATGTCTCCATTTCCCAAAGAACCAGATCACAGAAATATACCATTGCCTATGATTCTGAGGAGAAAAGATACTTAACCTACAGCTTACAATGCAAGAGTCTATAAACAGGTGCTTCCCATTAGCAGTGTTCCCCACACTAGCTGTGCTTAATTACTTAACCAGTTGTATGAACAAAGGCAACTTTTATGGTCAATATCACACACACTTTAACAACTGTCGGTGACATTGTTTTAAAATATAAATTGTCCCTTAAGGTAGGAACCAGTCAGCAGTTGTTTTAAATACGAACAATTAGGACAGAGTTAAAACACAGCTTCTCGATTCCATATTCATAACTGGCACAAGTTCCTTTGTAATTCTAGTGTCTAATGCAATCCATGCACAACCTGAGTGCCAGGCTGAGCCTGTACATGAATAAAAATGGCTACTAACCTAGCAACTTGCTTCTCATACAAGACGTCTCAAAGAATCATTCCTGATATTTACATCTGTTGGAACAAAGCCAGTCCTCACATTGTCGGATAAATGCATAAATCTAGATCATCACACACTGATGTTTTTTGCAGCATTGTTTATACTCATGAAAATCATAAATAGCCAGTATGTCAATCATGGGATTAGACAAAACAGGGAACCTACATTGAGATACTATGTAGTCAATCTAAATTGTTACATAGATCTACAGGTACTTGATAAAAAGAGGTCCATATGATGAGGTGAAAAAGGCAAGTTATAAGAGTATGTCATAATCTTATTTTTGAAAAAAATACAATTTATAATATTATAATTTTTAAAGTTTAGAGGGATATATACCAATAAAAATAGTGGCTATCTATGAATGGTGCGATGATTCTTTTTTTGTTGTTTTTTTGAGACAGAGTCTTGCTCAGCCATGCATTCTGGAGTGCAGTGGTGTGACCTTGGCTCACTGCAACTACCGTCTCTTGGGTTCAAGCTATTCTTCCATCTCAGCCTTCCGAGTAGCTGGGATTACAGGCACCCGCCATCATGCCTGGCTAATTTTTGTATTTTAGTAGAGACGGGGTTTCACCATGTTGGCCAGGTTGGTCTTGAACTCTTGACCTCAGGTGATCTGCCCACCTCGGCCTCCCAAAGTGCTAGGATTACAGGCATGAGCCACCGCCCCCAGCTGATTCTTTTATATATATATATTTCTATAATATCTGAATCTTTGGCATTGAGCATGATTAATTTGTCAAACTAGAGAACAAAATCTAGATAGGATGTTAAATTCTCAGTCTTTAGCTACAAAGTACATACTGTTTTCAAGTTTTAGAAAGAGTAGCATAGGATCCAATACTCGCTAAACTAATTCCTTGTTGATTACACCATCACTAACTACACTATAATGGAAAGAGAAAAAGGATATAAAAGAGGTGCCACTTTTCTGCCCTGTTTCAGTAAAGGGCCGTGGAATGTTTCCTGATGCGGAAGTCACAGCTTACAAATTTTAGAACATGAATAAATTTGTGTCCACACAGTTATCATTTATAAAGGCATTTCATGTATCTTAGATTATAAATTCTAAAAGTTAAAGTCTTAAAAAGTGATTCTCTCTAAAAGATTGACTCTCTCCAAACAGATGGGTAAAAATCCAGAAAAAAATAGGAGGTATGTCATTACATCACCTGGAGAGAGTTTTACTTCAATGATAAAATCACATGAGACTTCAAAATTGCTTTGCAACATGATATCTACGAATGACAAATAAAAATAGAAAAAAAAAAGTTTGTCCCTTGATGGTAAAAGGTACTGACTGATTTTTAGTAAAGCATGCATTCCGGGTTAATGTTCCCTTCATAGTGCAGGCAGTGTGGGGTGGAAAGGGAAGTCTTAGCACTAAGCATTATATTCTTTCTTACCACTTATAACAATGGAGTAAAGTAAAGCTAACTGCTATGTGTAGTCTTTGAACTTATTAATGTAGACTACTAGACTCATTTGTTTCCTAACCAATTAGGCCCACTTTGCATTTATGCATTTGCAAAATGAACCTTTCTAAACACCAGTTTCCTTATTCGTAAGATGGGGATAATAATGGTACTTACACTGAAGAGTATTAACAGAACTAAATGAGATAATCTAGTACCTGGCCCATATTAATCTTCTGATAGATGTGAAGAGCATGCACACAAATCAATAAACAAGCCTTAAGCAAAAAGCTGTTTCTACTTACAAGGGATAGTCACAATTTAGCGTGACAGGTCAAAGTTCTCGGTGTATGGTCATACATATGGGTTCACATCTTTGTTCTGCCACTTAAGAGCTATGTTTTTCTCATTTTAATTTCCCCTTGTGAATATAAAAATAATATTAAAGACCTACCTAACAGGGTAGTTACAAAGGCTTTAGTAATGAGACAATAATGTAAAATGACCAGAATGGCACCCGATAGAGAGAAAAAGCTTAACATTTTAAATATTGTGAGAGTCAAATTCTAAAGATTTTAACATCATGATCATATGACACTTTTCAAAGTCTAGACAGCCTCATTATGGTACTATGACATTTTTTAGTCACTTTTGGGACAATGAGATTAGATGCAAACAGATGTTTATAGAAGTATTTTTCAGATTAGCCTATTGAAACAAAGACTTCAAAAGATCAGCCAGAAGTCAGAATTTATCAAGGTTCTAACTCTATTTCACAAGTCATCGTAGGCGAGGGTATTTTTTTATGCCCTTGAGAAGCAATGAAAATCTTTCATAACTATTTATTTATTTTTCTTATTGTCATCCAGTGGGTATAGAAATGTTGCCAGACTGCTTTCTATTACCTTGCTGCTTTAGGATTCCAGTTGTCTGGACAGATTTGTTCCTTAGGGTAGAAAGAGATTATTTCTAGAGATTCCAGCCTGGCTTGAATGATGCATCTAGTAAAACCGGTCACTCATTTTTTTTTTTTTTTTTTCTAGGACAGCAGATTTACCAGGCAACCTGCTGAAATTTAATTCAGTGTTCTGAGTAGACTTATGCACTCGAAAGAGGAGCCTTGCTGTCATAAGCAGAGTCTGTTCCAATGTCAGGCATATTTCCCTCTGTCCAAAAACTGGCCTGCAATTTATTTCAACCATCTTTTCTTGAACATTGACTATGTGCCTGGCACAGTGCTAGAGGGATACAGAGATAAATGAGCCAGTCTTTCAAGGCAGGTACTATGCAGTGATTGTGGCCTTTTGGTTTAAAAATTAGTCTAATGGAAATGTATTAAGGCTCTCTCTGTACTCTTCTATATAATTCTCAGCGAGTCAGTTTGAGAACTTAGATTATATTGGATCCCCTGATACCAAAATGAATTGTCTCAGTACTTTGCCTCATGGTGTTCTCTCTCAAACGGGGTTAGCATACAAAGATAATAAGAAGAGAGTTATAGTGAGTGCTATGTTGAGGGGTATACTGTTCAGGAGTACAGAAATTAAATACTCAGCCAAGCCTTAGGGGAAGCATCTTTGGGAAGACTTTCTAGAGAAGGCAATATTGTCGTAGATTCTTAAAAAGGATATGGATGAATTATCCTGGAAGAAAAGTATATTCCAGGAAAAGGAGATGCTGTGAGGAAAGGAAGAGAAAATATGAGGGAAAAAATGTGTGTGTTAAGACGACAAACAAAATCAGTATTGATTAAAAGCAGGGGATGATGGTTAGAACACAGATTGGGCTTCTGTGCCATTTTAAGGCTCTTAAACTTCAGATACGCAATAGGGAGTGAAATGGTAAGATAGTTCAATTTGGTGATCATGCAGTAGGTGAACTTTAAAAGGACAAGACAAAAATTAGGGATTAATTGGACATGGAGGACAGAAAAGGAGTCCAAGATCACTCTAAAATTCCCAGCCCATAGGTTTGGGAGAATGGTGGTTCTATCATCTAAGAATACATAGGAGAAAAAGGTGCATTCCAGGTGATGATGAGTTCAGTTTGGGATTTGTCAATTTGGATGCCTTTGAAACATCTGGGTGAACCTGCCCAGAAGGCTGCTGCAAATATTAGAAGACCAAGGTTCAGGGGAGAGGCCTGGAAAGAGTGAGAGAGATTTGGGTAATAGATGGTAGATGGTAATGAAAGCCATTATTCAGGAATATATGTACAGTGAGAAGAGCAGTGGGCTAATGATCAAATCCTGGGAAACAGTGACATTTAAGAGATAAGTATAGGAAGAAGAGTCCATGAAACAAAACAGCAAATATTCAGAGAGGCATAGAAAGAACCATTAGAGTACACGTTACGGAATTCAGGGGAGTAGATATTTTGAAAAATGGAATAAGCAATAATATATGTTGTAGAAAGATGCAGTAAAATAAAGACAAATGATCAGATTTAGAAATATGAAGGTCATTAGAGACCTTAATGAGAGTAATTTCAGTTTGAAATAAGGGGAGCAGAAGCCAGATTGCAGAAGGTTGAGGAGTAAGTGGAGGCAATGAATATAACTTACACTTGGATTTCCCATGACCCTAAAAGGGGTGATATTTACTTAGAGTGCAAACAGTTGCCTCAGGTCATTGTGCCTGATGTACCCAACACCACTTCTAGCTGAAACCATCACACTCATAGTTTTTTTTGTTGTTGTTGTTTAGGAAAGCATACTAAATAGGCTTTTCCCCCATCAACAGTGGCCAATGAAGGGACCATTGTGGACATCTGTTTCCTTCAGGGGCAGTCAATTCATAGGTAACATAGGCATGATCTGGGATGAAAGGCACTACTCAATAGGGAAATAAGCCAGTTGAAAGATAAATAGAAAAGAATGAACAGACACACAGAAGAAAGTAAAATTCATTTTGTTTCTTAAGGGATCAGGAGTAAGTTTCTGTTCTAAAAGAGCCCAGTGTAACAAATATATTAATTACAAGATGTAATTCCCAATGTTGCAGTCAATTTCATTAAAAAAAAAAAAAAAAAAAAAAAAAGTCAGTGGAGCTCACTAGGGCATTATTTCTTAAAGCAGGGTATATTTACAGTTTTGTGTTTTTTCATTTTATGGTACAGTAAAAAGTGTTTACATAAGGATATCCTGCATCATCACCTTATAAGTAACTAGCATATTGATCACTGATATACAAAAAGGCTTATATATATATTTGCTTTTATATTACATAAATGCCAAGCAACATCATTGTGCACTGTACTAATGAAGGTTTCACAACAATTTGAAGAGAGAAAATTTTTCAGAGAGTTGAGTCATCACAGGGTGCAATGCTCTTTCACACAACAGTCTAGGCAAGCTGGACATATGAGAACTGTGACATAACAGTACCATCTTCAGGATGTGAGCAGTTGTACTACAAGGATGTAATCTTTGGGGACCAACTTGCAATTGTTCATTAGCTATAAATTGAGTGGGAAATATGTACTGAATAATTTTTTGCTTCCTGATTGCAGCAGTAAATGGATTAAATACCCATGTTACATAGATTCCAATCCTAGCCTTCTCTTCATGTGAGCAACACAACTTTACAAGGTTATGGAGCAGACATCCTATTAAAACTGGAATTTCAGAGTTGGTCACTACCAAAATTTTCATTCGGTATGGAGTCTGATGGTCGTGAATTCTATCACAAAATGTTGACTGAAGGTACTAGTACCATTTTGTTCAGCCTACTTATACAACAGGGATGCTCTGCATTCGTAATGATAAGGTCGAAAAAATGCACAAGTGGATCTGAAGCTCTACTATTAAATCTAGCATCAGTAGGCACATTAAGTGAACATTACCTTTAGTTTTATTAAAATTCTTACAGCATATAGAGTTTGTGCCTATTTTTATATTTAAGCAACAATATATTAAAAGTAAGCCTAAGTCAATTACTGGGGACCCGAAAGTATTAGGTTCTCATTAAAATGTATCCACAGATTCCTTTTACTACACCTAAAATTTGAGAAACAATGCGTTGGGTAGACCAATCACTATACTCAGGCTTTCTTCCCTTCTAGTCAATCTGTAATCCAGCTTTGAAAACAGCTTTCTCAAAGAGACCTTACTCCCCAGCTCAAAAGGCTGCAGTGGATTTAAAACAAGACTAATCTGGTTCAATCCTAATTTGAAGTGGTGAGGAAAAGACAAAACAACAATAAAAATTGTAACAAGTTAACTTTCAGAGGACTCAGATTAAAATTCACTACAAGAGAAGACATATGAAGATAAAAGTGAACAGATCCACACTAAAGGAAGTAGCTCCAGAAGATTAGAATACATGTGTAATAAATTTGGCCCCAAAATTTGTGGCAGCTAAAAAAGTACAGGAGAGATTTGTGGAGTATATATTTTCTAGGTTTTAAAAATTGTTTGTTTTTACACAGATCCCACTCTATCCAATCAGATTTTCTCCCATTCTCTACTATTCCCCTTTGAATCTAGTTAGGTTGGCTTCACAACTGTTCCACAAACACATCTATACATATTCCAGATTTGTGCTTATGTACCCACTCTGCCTTCTCCTTCCCCACCATTCAAGACTACTCATCCTTCAAAGCCCAACTCAAATCCCACCTTCCCGATCCCTCTAGCCTTCACTGATCTTTCTCTCCTCTTGACTCCAATAGCACAAACTTAGCTTGTTTCACACAATTCAACTTTCAATTGTAGCCAATTTCATACTGCTCACTATCATTTCAGATACTGCCTTTCTAAGAGGACAGTTCTGGGATGGCAGAGAATGAGTCTCTTCTACCTCTTTATTAGCTTTCTCAATATTAAATAGCCATGTAGTCAATACATGTTGATTCTTTCTCTGAATACAACTTTTACAAGGATTTATAGACATATAAATATGTCATTTGTTCCCATATATACATATTCGTGCAGGACGATAAATAGTTTGCAAACTATCTTTTCAATCCGTTATTTTACTCTGGATCTAACTGTGAATCTTTAAAGCTGCTTCTAGAGATGGCTTTCTGTTCTTGGGGTGTTGAAGGAAAACGTTAATATGTACAGTTAGATTGTGAAGTAGTACAGAAAATAACATTTAGCAGCCCTGAGAGCTCCAGTATTAACCACAGAAAAAACAGACAATGACTTGAAGTGAAAGATACTTCCTTAGAAGACTTTCTTCTGACCAACCACATTATAATCTTATTCTGAGATGGCCTATTTTATCTTATTCTGAATATTTGTCACAAAATATAATAACCATAAATATCAAAAATTCAAGACCAAGGCAGAATTTGTATGTATTGTTTCTAAAAGATACCCTGTCAAGATTATTTAATTACCTTTTGAAAGACAGTCAAATAGGAGATATGACTTTCTTATGGATTAGAAAAACTATATGATCTAGAAAAAATACAATTTCTGTAAGTATAAAAATTTTATACTATATAAATAAATTCATTCTTTAGTAATAAGTAGAGTGAAATTCTATTGAAAATACAGCATATGTTGCATGATTACTTTCTTTATGAATTGGCCTATCCTGAATCAATATCACATTCTGCAGTTAGTATTAAGATTTTTTTCTTTCAGTCTTCATTTTCCTTGACCTCTCTGTAGCACATGACACTGTTGACAATTATTCTTTCCATGAAACTCTCTTTTCTTTTGGCTTGTATATTATTATTCTTTCTTAATTCTCAAACTACTTCTTTAATCCTCTGTTTCTAAGCTACTATCCTTTTCCTGGAGAATTTGGTAAGTAGCAAAATTTCTTGAGCTTGTCTTGCAGGAGTGCAGAGAAGAAAACACTTTGTTACAATCCCCCTAGTTTGCAACAAAACTGGCTTACAGGCTGGGACAAGTTGGAATCCATTAATGTGTCCGACTGCAGTCTACACAGAATAGACTTGCACGCCTGGTGAGTGATCTTTTGATGTCAAAGGGCCAAAATCTCCACCCTCAGATCATGCTAATGCTGCCATTTTCTGAACATGCGACCCATGAAGAAGCATGCATGGTCAATAGCTCATGTCCAAGGGACTTTCCAACCCCCCTTTCCTTACAGTCAATCACTGTCCAGCCCCCAAATCCCAGCCTCAAAATCTCTCCCTTAAATCCATCCATGGCTGCAAGGCTGGTATGGGAGACAGCTTTGAACCAGACTCCTATCACCTTGCTTGGCTGCCTGGCAATAAACTTTCTCACTGCAAGATCCCTATTGAATTTCTCCTGTCTCTAGCCTCACCCTTACCCTATCAACCTTCCATATCGTTAGAAGATAATCACTCTACAGCGTATATCTAGCCATGTTACCATAAGGTAAAGCCTGAAATGGCTCCTTATCACCCATGCAGTGCTTTGGTGTTTGGCTTTCCATTGCTTGTGTGCAAACAGACACAGTCTGGTTTGGTCACAATGTGTTAGTAATTTTCAACACTTTATTCTTTGCCCTTTCCCATATTTTAACTCTATATACGAGCTACTTCCCAGGAGTATGCTCATCCAATTGCCAAACTTCAACTACTCTAATTATTCTATCTCCTGCATGCTGACGGGTCTCAATTCTGCATTTCTCAGGCTCTAAGCTACAGCTTCAATCACCTTCTCAATATTTCTCCTGATTGTTCCAAAGCTACCTCACACTGCAGATCCAAATTAAACTGATTTCCTTTCCTTTCATCCTATTCCCTCCTTTTTATATATCCTAATTTTGATTATTAGAGTCATGTTATAAGTTGAATTCTGTCCCCCTAAATTCATATATTGGATCTCTGAAGCTCTAGTACAGCAGAATGAGGTAACCTTATTTGGAGATGGGGTCTTTACGGAGGTAACCAAGTTAAAATGAAGTCATTGGGGTGGGCTTCTAATCCCTTATGACTAGTGTCCCTAGAAAAAGGAAACATTTGGAGACAAACGCACACTAAGAGAGGATGCCATGTGAAAATGAAAGCAGAGATCAACGTGATGCTTCTACCAGCCAAAGAATGCCAAACATTGCCAGAAAACCACCAGGAGCTAGGAGAGAGGCCTGGGCCATATCCTTCCCTAACACCTTCACAGGGAGCAGGGCACAGCCAACCCCTTGATCTTGGATTTTTAGCCTCTAGAACTGTGAGACAATAAATTTCGATGGCTTAAGCCACTTAGTTTGTGGTGCTTTATCACAGCAGCCCTAATAAAATTACTACAGCTATCATATACCAATCATAAAATAAATCAATAAATCATCCGAGAATTCTTCCCTTTTTTATCCTCATATCCAGTTGCTCAATAAGTTCAGTCAATTCTAAGCCCTGAATCATTTTTGGATCTATTTATTCTGCATTATCTCCACTGTCACTGCTCTAGTGCAGGCCTTATGCTTCTGTTGCTTAGGCTCTTATAATACATCCCTATTGAATTTCTTCTGTCTCTAGCCTCACCCTTACCCTATCAACCTTCCATATCGTTAGAAGATAACCATTCTACAATGTATATCTAGCCATGGTACCATAAGGTAAAGCCTGAAATGGCTCCTTATCACCCATGCAGTAAAATAATCTAACTAATTGTATATGGCCTATCATGAGTATTCATCTTTCCAGCCTCTCATACCTATGTTTCCAGCAATGTTGAACAGTTGGCTCTTCCTTGAATATACTGTGTTCTCCTATTGCCTCCATAAATGCTATTCCCTTTCTTGGATCATGCGTCTCTTCCTTTTTCTTTTCCTACCCAAGAAACTCCTACTCATCTGTTAAGATTCAGCTTGAACTTTATACTATGATTGTTCCTGTGCGTTCTGTCTTCCCCCATTTTACCATGAGCTCTGGAAAGGCAGCAACTGTAATTTGAATCTTTTTTTTTTTTTTTTTTGATACCTGTAATATAAGAGACATTTGGCAAATGATTTTTGAATTCCCCAAAGGAAATAAAAATATTAGAGCACAATATTCATTTGAATGAATATGTTCATGTGTAATAGAAGTATTCTTTAGGTAAGTGAATTCAGCTTTGATTGCCTTTTTTGATAAAGAAAGCTGGTCAGATCTGTATTTCGTAGTTGTTCAAGGTAAATTGCAAATCGTTTCATTTTCCTGTGTGCTATGAATCCTCCAATGAGGGAGTTCTATTGGAGATAGGTCAGTTCAATGGTCAGTTTAGGGCAGAATTAAATTCATAGTTCCACTCTTTAGATCTTTACTTTTTTTTAGATTGGTCAACTCTCTGTAGATATCTTACAGGAGAATCAAAGGCAGTCAGTTTGTTGTTACAGTCATAGAGTGACATAGGAGAAATGAAACAGTGCATTATTACACAATGCTTAATTGCTACTTTCTACTTCAGTAACCAAAATCATGCCTGATAGGCGGGCACGGTGGCTAATGCCTGTAATCTCAGCACTTTGGGAGGCCGAGGCAGGCAGATCACCTGAGGTCAGGAGTTCAAGACCAGCCTGGCCAACATGGTGAAACCCCGTCTCTACTAAAAATACAAACATTAGCAGGGTGTGGTGGCAGGCACCTGTAATCCCATCTACTTGGGAGGCTGAGACTGAGGCTGGAGAATCACTTGAACCCAGGAGGCAGCAGTTGCAGTGAGCCAAGATCGCACCATTGCACTCCAGCCTGGGCAACAAGAGTGAAACTCCATCTCAAAAAAAAAAAAAAAAAAAAAAAATCATGCCTGATACCATTTTATTTTATGAAGAAAAAGGATTAAGTGACCTTCATTTCTAGTCAGTTGCATAGACTAACCAAACTCCCCCTCTCCCCAAAAACAGTGAGTTTAGTCATCTCCTATTATTGCTTCCAGGTGGCAAACACTTGAGAGTATCTTTATTATCCTTAAATGGTAAGAAAAACATTCCTGGAAATATATCTCTCCCTTTTCTTCCTCCCTAGGTAGGGATAGGGCACCAACATACATGCACAGAGCTTAGTTAACACATCACACACACACACACACTCACAAAAAAAAAAAACATATTGCCAAAAAATATACAGTGCTTTCTTGTGAAAACAGTAGCAAGTCCCTTTGGACCACAGCATTGAAACCGTTCCACTAAACCTTTAATGTGAATTTGCTCAATGGGACTGGGCATACCGGTGTAGAACAATTATTAGATTTGATATCTGAATGAGCTCAGGTTCCCATTAGAGCTTGACTGCTTCAATGACCCCATTATTTTGCTTCCACTGCTCCCCGAACTGATCAACTTAATTATTCTGACTAACGAAACATTTAGGACATGAATTTCTGATTTGGTTTAAACCATATGGGACATCTAAAAGTGCTCACTTAAAAAAAAAATCACAATACAGAAGAAATGACTATGAAGATATGTTAGAAGCTTAAAAGTAGGGCAGGGCCAAAATCCATGCCAGGCACACAGATACTGTACTTTCCTGGAATGGCACTTCTGTTTGGATGACTCCTTGGTACCTGTTATACCTTAGCAATTTTACTCTTTCCCTGGAATACTCAAAATAGAAATAATTAATTTAGTAGAGAGGGGAGGGCATAGAAGAGGTTCAAGTAAAATCTTGTGTTCTCTGCCATAATACACTTGGATCTTTAAAAGAGTTAATGTTCAGAAGGGCAAATAAAATGCTTTGCAGAGCAAGCCAATTACAGAGATTCTTTGGCAAAGAGAATAAAGAAAAAGAAAAGTCAGAAAATGGGACAAGCTTTTGAGTTGATGTGTAAGAAATATGGCCTTTTGTAAGTGGAAAGTTAAGGCCAAATTGTATTTCTTATTAAAAAGCATTATCACCTTTAAAATTTTAGATTTTGGCATTAACTGTGGCTGAAGTGGCATAACAGCAAGCTTATGTACGGAAGTCAGAAAAGACTATTTTGAAACAGAAATATACTGATCTTGATGTTACAGTTGCTTCATAATTGGTTTCCTTAAAAGCAGCTCCAACATTATGGGTATTTAACATAATTACCCCTTATTTCAGTTTATATTAATGATTATTGAAAAGTTATATGTTTATCTACAGGAAAAGAAGGCATTAAAATATTACTTGTCTGTGCAATTTTACAGATGCTGGTTTACTTCTCATCAGTGAATACATTTGTCTTTAAAAAGAATGAAACTGACATCAAAATGGTCCCCCTTGCTCCTTGCCTCCTTTCACTAATGATACGTAACGGCTGCTGAGCCTGCAATAAACGTGTTTGTGTCCAGTCATATTCCCATCATTTTACAATCCAATCTGATTCCTTGAAAAAAAAAAAAAAAAAAAAAAAAAGGAAGTCACAGGAGACTAGCACAAGTTCCTGCTTCAAGGCATTCTCTGACATCAGCCTTCACTTCGTACTTCTGCTCAAAGTACCTGATTTGACAAAGTGCACAGAAAGTCAGAAGACAAGCCTCTTCACCTCCTCTCCAAAACTGTCTGACAGGAGTCAACAATGATTCTTTCACAAAGCTACAATCTAACAGTTTTAGATGAAAGTCCAAGGGGAAACTTTCTAGCTATACCTTACAATATTTTATTAAAGAAGGGTGTAAAAATGCATTTGCCTCAGTGGGGCTATTTTCCTCCTCTGGTTCAACTCAATCCATTTTAACAGTTGGCAGTTTAAATAACAGAAGTTACAGGCTGCCATGCACAGACGCTTTGCATGCCATATGAAAGCAAAGGATTCAGAGATGGAAGCAAAAACGGAAAGATGAAAAAAAAAAAAAAGCAGCCTCTATTCTATAAAAGAATTTCTTTAATAACAGCAGCTAGGTAAAATTTCTTTGAGCTTGTGTCCTTCTCCTACTGTTTTATATAAAGCAGCTACCATACTTGTCTTCCTAGGCTACATCTGACAGACTGTCAAAAGCAAACAACTTTTCCCCTTATATTGCAATAATCACCTACTGTATTTTTAATGTACTCAAAACAAATTTTCTTATTATACAATAACAGTGACAATCCTCCCTGTATTCCCAACATAAAATGATATAGTTTAAATATGATAATCATAAAAGCAGCCTATCCATAACTACTATTTTTAGGTTAAATAAAATATCAACATTTTTTATTCATGTTTAGGTTAATGTCTGCAATTCAGCTGTTTGCAATATTTACATGCAATTGAATATATTATGAGAAAACTTGAAAAAAGCAAAAGAGCCAAGTTTAAGACTGGTTCTTTCTTCAGTGGGTTTTCATCCTTACCGGCCACCTATTATTACCTTCATCATATAACATTAAAGAAGAAACAGAGACTTGCTGTTGGCTGGCTGATCCCATTATTACCAATATCTCCGTGCCCACCAACTGCGACTTACTCGGTTTTGAACTTGAGCTATATTTTCATTTAGAATCAAAGTATGTATATTTTTATAAAATGTGCTGTGGTTACAAGGATTAATAGATGCAACATAATTCATAATCTGAATTCTGACACATTCAGATTATAAATTGATTAGTACAGAGGAAGAGGAGGGATTAGATTCTGTCCTTGCATTTTGATATACATAAGCCAACTAAATATAACCTTGTGCATATAAACTAACTTTGGTAGCAATGGCGATGTCTGTATCATTAAAGGCCAATGATAAGCATATCTTCTGTAGGCCAGATATAAGGGTTTTCTCTTAGGAGAAATAGCTCAGAAATAATTCATATATAAGAAAATACATAAAGTGTCTTCCTGTTGAACAGTGAGAAGCAACTCCACTCCTGCTTGGCGTCCTCCATTTTGGATTCCCTGGCTTTAAAGCACACTAGAGAGAAGATTAACTGATACTTTGCATCAAATGACTACCTTCCCTAAGAATCTCCAGCTTCTATAGCATTTTTTAATGCACTATCACATTATGCATTCTGAGATTTGGTACAGTTTTTTCTCTCTTTGTCTACCATTTACAAGAGAGTGAAAGCTAGTCACAATTTCAGCATAAACCTGAAGACTGATGATCCTCACACTTTTTCTTTTCTTGGACTAAATATTTCCAAATTCATTCATCTCTCATCATAGAGTCAAGCAGAAAGGAGTTTAGATACCACAGCAGTTCTCAATTAATGCACATTAATATAGTGTTTTAAAAAATATATATGTAAAACATATTTATACACAGACCAGAGAAGAACTGAACACATTATATATGTGTGTGTGTGTGTGTATATACATATACATATATGGCCTAATCATAAGGCCTTCTAATCTATATCTATAGATAGATCTATAGAAGGCCTTATATTAGAAGGCCATATGTGTATATATATAGATATATATGCATATAGATAGATATATAATCTTTATAATATCTATATAATCTATAATATAATATAATCTTTATAATATATAATATATAATATAATCTATATATAGCTATATATCTATATAATATAATCTAGATATATTATCTATATATAATATAATCTATATATAGATATATACATCTATATATATAGATATATATATTATCTATATATATTAGAAGGCCTTATGAACTTGTATAATAGTTTGAGGCTAATCAATGGAACATAGAATTTTAGAGCTGACAGGAAACTTATGAATTATTTAATTGAAGTCCAATCCTTCATTTTAATAGACAATGACACTAAGTTCCAGAGAAGAGATCTAACTTGTCATAAATAGTCTACACAACAAAGATATGAAACTGAGAGGCTTCAGTCAGAGAATGGGACATAAGGTAATGAACCACATAACTATAATTACTCTATCATTCATTTATTGGATAATAATTACTCTATCATTCATTTATTGGATAATGATATGATTAAGCTTTGATAGATTATATATTTATGAAGAAAGATAACAATAGCATGATAGACCATGATCATCTGGCGATCCCATATGATCATCACTCTATAGAAGTAATTAGGGAATAGCAGTAAGTTTGAAACTTTTGCAATTTTATAATAATATAACATTCAGGAATTCAGTTCTTTGGTAAGGAAAAGGTCACTGAATCCTATAATCTGCATTTTGATGGGTCTAAGCCATATTTATGTCACACACTATCCACGAAGTCCTTAAGTACACATTTATACAAAGATCAGAGAAGAACTGAACACAATTATGTGGACTAGCACCTTAGAGAGATGAACTTTGGGATGGATGGCTATGGCTATACATATACACACATGCATATATATTTATATGTAGGTATAGACATATATATTTGATGTTTGACACATCTTTATTAAAAGTATAAGACATAGTTAAGATTGAAAAGTGAAAATCTCTTCTGATAAATGCAAGTTAGAAAATCCATCTGTACTGCCCTCTCTGGTAACTTCATCATGGTCCACATTATTGATGGAAGAAGCTCAAAGCTGCTGGTATCATGTTAATGTTCACTGTCATTGCTTTTGTCAATCTTTGTCCTTACCTTAATTTTATTTATATATGGTATGTGTTTTAGCATTCCAGACACTGTCTGCAGGGTTTTACAGTAAGCTGGGTATTTTAATTTAGGTTGATTGGTAATAAAATACCATTCAAAGCCAACTGTCAGTTGAACAAGTTAAATAAAAGCTCTGTCTCATAAAGTCTGTGTTTCCAATTATTCTCTGGAATTTACATGAGCAAAACGTCATCAATAGAGGTCTTTAGAACTCGACAAGAAAGCTATACCTTTTGCATCTATTCTTTCTGCCACCTACTATCAGGGATCTCTTTGCTATAAAATACTGTTCCCTTCACTGATTTCAACTCTATAATTCTTTTGCTGAACAATTATCTCCTCATCTAGCTTTCTTACTCATGCAAACTACAAACACAGTGTGTCTAGAGTAAAAGGAGATGAATGTTTATGCATACATGGGTTATAGAAAGGAATCACATTATGGCCACATTTCCCATTTCTAGGAAATTTCCTTTTTCCTCCCAGATGTTTTCCTTTCTTTTTGTTACACAAGACAGTTTTCCAGTTAATCTTTCTAGAGATTCATACCAGCAGCTATTTGACCCCCACCTTAAAATATTGGTTATCATGTGGTGCACACTTCCAATATCAATATTTAAACAGTCATACAGAAGCTAGTATTGCGGTCATCCCAATGCAGTATTCATAATGTTATGTGATGAGTCAGAAAACTTTCTCAGAGTTAATATCTCATTGTACCAATCACCCCTTGATGCTTCTTCCATTTTACAGTCCTTCTATTTTGTTATTTATGATTTTCCAAAAACTGTCCCTGTTTGTGTTATCTGTAGTATCATGTCACAATACATTACTTTCCAAGTGTTATTGGTCAGCATGCCAATACCATGCTTCCCTTTAAATAAAACCTCAAACGGTTTTATCAGCTCCTAACTTTTATTTAATTGAAATTATTAAAGTAGTAGAAAATCTTGCTTCATGTTTGGATTCTACTCAAATTGTTTGTATAATTTTGAATTGCTTTGTATAAAAATTTCCAATCACTCTTTTTTTTTTTTTTTTTAGATGGAGTCTCGCTCTGTCACCCAGGCTGGCATGCATTGGCGTGATCTCTGCTCATTGCAACCTCCGCCTCCCAGGTTCAAGCGATTCTCCTGCCTCAGCCTCCTGAGTAGCTGGGATCACAGGCACGCACCACCACACCCGGCTAATTTTTTGTACTTTTTAGTAGAGATGGGGTTTCACCATGTTGGTCACGCTGGTCTCAAACTCCCAACCTCAGGTGATCTGCCCACCTCGGCCTCCCTCCAACCACTCTTATAAACAAATTTTATATCAACAATATACAGTTTTTTAAATGAGGAAAAAAGCAACACACTTATCTTTTTAAAAAGATCTTTCTTAAAAATATGCTGATTCCTAGAAATTTATTTTATATGTTTAAAACTATACTATTCTCCATAACACACTGAGACTAGCCACTTAAAAGGCACAATGGAACAAGGGAAGGACCCCTGTCCTGGGCTCGGAAGAGGACTGCCTACTGAACTGATGTTTAGTTTTGTCATGTCAGAATAGGGATAATATTTCAGACTTCAGATGGTTACTACCAAGATCAAGTGAAGTCCCCTTTGTAAAGTACCAGGCAAAGATCTGTGGTACATAGTAGATCTTCAGTTCATTCAGTGTATTAGCTGCATATAAATCTGAACCTTAGCTGCCTGGACTTAATAGACACATCTCAATGTACCAACTATTAACTGACAGGTAAAGGTCAAGAAAGAGCTATTGAGTAGCTATTGAAAGGCAGAGAGGCAGAATAAATAAGGCAATCACAGGCTTAAACTTTCTGTATTCATTTAGTAGAGACAAAGAATTCAGGTTGTGCAAGGATTTAAAATGCAGATTGTCAGGATTTACGAGGAAAAGATTTCTTTTCTCATTACTATAATAAAACAGTGATCAAAAAATGCTTCATCAGACTTACAGTAGATAAAGAAGGGAAGTACAACTTCAATTAAGTCCTTGATTTATATATAATGTTGCAACATTGCAAACAATGAGCATTATATTCTACCGCAATCTATTTACCAAGATGTGTGTAGGTATTATGTGTTTTAGGGGTGTGATGGGGAATCATTTTTCATTGCATTCTTTTCAAATTAGTATGCATTTAAATCACTGTTACAGAGAGAAAATTCAAATCAACATTAAACTACTTACATTCTTTCAAATCCTCTTCCAATAGATGTCAACATACATACATTATTATAGATATAATCAGTGTTTATATACTCTCTTGTGATCTAATTCTTTCACTTAACATTGTTTTATGTATACATTTCCATGAATTGTCACCTAATGGCACCACCTTGAAATTGTACCTGTTTCTCTACAGCTTCTCCAACATCTCACTTAGTGCTTAGCCATCACAGTACATGTATGTCGCTACCTGTTACTTTGTTGTTGTATTTCTTCACTTGCCAGTGAAAAATGTGTTTTTCCATGTGATGATTTACTATGTAAAAATTTTTACATGTAACATTTCTCTCTTCATGTCTTTCTTTTTCCTATGTGAAACATGTGTGCAGGCCCTTCAAACACATTCTGCCTGATATAAACATAATTAAATTTGTTGACAAATTTCCTATCAGTTGCTGAGGACAAGGGCTGCAACTCACAGCTTTCTCTCTGCAAATGCTTTCCACAAAGTATTCAATGCATTGTTCTGGAATTGGATATTCTTTAAGGTCCAAAAATTCCTATAATGGCAGGAACTTCACCTCCTATGTGTTTGGATCATCCCGGCATTTAATACATATATACAATGAATAAAAATAAGAAACTCGCATGATTTTAAAGTCATATAATTGGATAAATATTTCAAGAAAATATCTATTCCTATCCTCACAAATATAAAGCATACCTTCCCCTTGCTCCCTACAAGTTATCTCTCAGAGAAAAAAAAAAAAAAAAAAAAAAAAAAAAGGAAGCTGTCTTAGATTCAAGTGCTTAATTACAAGAGACATTTTCTAACTTATTCTTAATAATTACTCTCTGGAAAACATATCTTAGTCTGAAACAACTTAAATTAATATGGGTTTTAGATGCTTATGATGTAAATGTACAAAATTGGGTAAGGCAGTTAAGATAATGAAATTTAACACAGACCTATTAATTGTTTACAGGGTATGATGTCATAGTACTAAGTGTTGGATATCACTGTAAACAAGACTTTGAAAGATTACTTAAGATTTCCCTGCAGTAAATACCTAACGAAGATCACCAATATACACATGCAAGATGAATGGAAAAACCAATGGACCTAGTTGTATGCAAATGAGTATTTATGGCTTGGGGAAGAAGCCTGACATTGATACTATGATACACAGATTAAAGTGCTGCATCTCTAACAACTTAGGTGGACATGAATGTAATATGCTCCAGAAAACTTAGATGACACAAAAATGTTCCAGTGCTTCTAGAAACACCAATGTCAGAGATACGTGTGAAGAGTTTCAACAGAATTGTTTTACAAAATGGGATAGTGGGGAGAAAAAGCAAAGTATCATACATGAAGATATTATTCTGCATCATCTGCAATTTGAATATATCTGTATAACTAAACAAATTAAATATCATAACTATACATTTCACTGTTTCATCTACATTTCTAAAAGTCTAGCTATACTCAAAATGGTCATAAAACTTTTTTAAAGTCTTATTAGGAAAATGTGGGCTCACCTTATCCACCATATTTATTACAACTTTTTAAATCCAGGGTTGTATACATAGCTCACTTAGCTCACAACAGTAGTAAGAGCTGCTATTTACTTAGCATTTACTGGATACCATGCACTGTCTTAAGTGACTTGCATATATTGTGTCAATCATTCTTAAAAGGATCCCATACCATAGGTATTATAAAACCATTTTACAAATGAGAAGAGTAAGCCTCCAAGAAATTAAAAAGCTTGCACAAGATCATGTAGTTAATAAGTGGTAGACATCTGTGGAGTTTCAAAGTCCATAAGCTGACCCCCATACCAGATGGCAACCACAAGCACTAAGCCTGGATTTCTAGGTCCATGACTTTGATAGGAAGGTACTTTGTGTAAATGCAGGTGGAGTCCAAAGTAGGACAAAAACGAGAAGCTTTGCAATCCATTACCAGTATTACTATCTTCAATACTAATCCTTTCAATACTTTAAAAATATTTTTAAAACTAAAACCCTGAAGAATACCAAATTCATGATCAATTTAGCCTTGTGATTCTATTTTTGGTGGGAGTCACCAAGGGATGCTTTGTAGAAAGGAATGGCTTTTCCTCCTTCGTTTCTCTTACAAAGCAACCGTGTGTCTATAGTGCATGAGTTGACCTGAATCACTTTACTTTTTAAAACATGCTATTTCTTTAGAACTTCCAGGATAACTTATTCTGTAAGTCATGTATAGTACTTCCCTCTCCCCATTTGTTTCTGCAATGCTTCAAAGATACCCTTTACTATGGTTTGAGTGTTTGTGTTCCTCTAAAATTTATGTTGAAACTTAATTCTTATTGTAGCTGTATTAAGAGGTGGGACCTTTGGAGAAGTGATTAAGTCATAAGGGTTCTACCCTCATGAATGGGATTAGTGCCCTTATAAAAGAGGCCTTAGAGAGCTCCCTGGCCCTTCTACTCCTTTTGCTATGTGAGAACACAGTGTTTGTCCATTCCACAATGAGGATACAGCAAGAAGTGCCATCTTGGAAGCAGAGAGCAAACCCTCATCAGACATTAAATCTGACAAAGCACCTTGATCTTGGACTTCCCAGCCTCTAGAACTGTAAGCAATTAATTTCTATTGTTTACAAATTACCCAGTCTCAGGTAGAGCCGCCTGAACAGATTAAGGTTCCCCTTAGGTTCAACATGCTTGGGTTTGGTAAATAGGTTTGCATTTATCCTATCCAAAGAGTTTATGATTTCTTGATTTTAGAAACGCTGAGCATAGCCTCTGCATCCTTACACTGTAGAGTGGATGAACATTGTGTCCTCACATGGCAAAAGGAGTGGAAGGGCCAGGCAGTTCTTTGAAGCTTCTCACTCAACTATTATATTTTCCAAGAGAAGAGCACTAATTGTTCTGGTCTTTCATAACAGGGAATTTTCACCCATTTTTACTTCATTACAAAGGGCCTTCGCTAGCCTGATGCAGCAGTCCCTTTTTAAACAGGAGCAGCAATCAGAATTACTTGCAATAATTCATCCTGTCTGGAGGACCCTAATCTTGTACTAAGGAGGCAGAATGTCTTCTGTTAGGATGCCAGTCTCTTTCCTGAGACTATTCTGCAGAGTGGGGACCATTGTGATTACAACACCTTCCTGAGCTAATTTTTTTTTTTTTTTCACAGAATGGTTGCCAGTCACTCCTAGATCCCTTTTTCAAGTTTGGAACTGAGAAGTCAAAGCCTGCCAGTCTGTGAACGCAGCCTAGCTTCTTTCACTTTCATTTTTCCCTAAATGCATTACCGTATCCACATGAAGCTCATCTGCCACTTCTCGGCCCACTCAGGAGCCTCACCAGATCTCTGCAGTAGATCTCTGGCAGCTTGGCATTTCACTTTCAGTGAACTCAGAACAGCTGAGTGTAAACTGCAAACTCTCCTACTTTAGTTTCCTTAAATTTTTGATAGGATAGACTACTTCCTCAGAGTAATTAAACTGATAATGTATGGAGCTGAAAGAGAAATATTAAGTGTAAAATTATATGCCAATTAAAAAAAAAGCAAGCTCCATGCTGTGATAGTTTATTCTTTCTATTAAAAAAAACTCACCCTTCCTCACAGTGATGATGAAAAGTAAATGACATAAGCCTACATTTAGACATGCCACTGACCTCTCATACCTCTGAAGGGATAAAACTGAAGGATTAATCTGCCAAACATCCTAAAATGCATCTACTTTTATTGTCATCATTCCCTCCAATTGGTCTCCCCAGGTTGATTTGTAATTCTATATGCCTCTTATATATTTAAAGGGCTTAATGTTTATCATTACTTCATTTTTTAAAGTCTTATTTCGTACTCTAGAAAACCTTATTAATTTTTATAATACTCCCTTTTCAGATTATAAGAGAAATAAAATAGATTTCTAGTTTTCTCAGATAAGCCTCAATTGTATGAGGGCTTATTATAAATATAAAAAAAAATCAATTAGCAGAATTCTAATTTTCCTGTGGACATTTCAATAGAAAATAACAAAGATTGTTAAATTCGGTTGTAGCTATTTTACTACATAAAGGAAATATTATCCTGAGGGCTTTTTATTTTTGCCGAATACAAAGTTAATTTGTGCAAGCCAATCATACATAGGTTTAAGGAGTGTCTTTGTTAATTTGTACCACAAAGTGGTGGTGTTGGAGTAGGTAATAACCTTGGCATTCTCCTCATCTATAGCCTAGACAAACACCCATTGAACTATAGGGCGTTGCCTTAATATCTACCTTAGTTTTAAGTTCTGTCCTGAACACAGTTCACTTATGTCAATTAAAATTCCTGAATATTTCCAAACCCCATATTATAAGTAGAAGCAGCATGATATAGTGGAGAGAACATCAAATCTGGACTCAGAAGCTTTAGGCTCAAATTCTGGCTCAGCCTCATGCAAGCCAGGAAATTAGGAGTAAGTCACATGGCCTTTCTTAATTTTTTTTTTTTTGAGAGGGAGTCTCACTCTGTCGCCCAGGCTGGAGTGCAGTGGCGCAATCTAGGCTCTGCTGGAGTACAGTGGCGCAATCTCGGCTCACTGCAACCTCCGCCTCCGGAGTTCAAGTGACTCTTCTGCTTCAGCCTCCCGAGTAGCTAGGACTACAGGTGCATGCCACCAAGCCCAGCTAATTTTTTTTGTGTGTGTGTTTTTAGTAGAGATGGTGTTTCACCATATTGGCCAGGCTGGTCTCGAACTCCTGACCTCAGGTGATCTGCCCGCCTCGGCCTCCCAAAGTGCTGGGATTACAGGCGTAAGCCACCATGTCCAGCCATCACATGGCCTTTCTAATTCTCAGTCTCCTCACCTGCAAAATGAGGAGAGTAACCCTATCTTACTATGTTCACACATTTCTTGTGAGGTTCAAATAAGATATTGTAAAATTAAAGTAGTTTATAAATAGTAGTTTACCAGGTAACTATACAGTTTTATCATAATTGGCTTTCTTAACTGCAAGGTTTATTTACAGATAGACCCTCTTTCAAATGGGCTAATTTCATATATTCTACTTTTGGCTCTGTATTTCATACTGTGATCCTTTGAAAAATATTCATGGTTTTATAACTATATCCATAGTAAAAATAAAAATGTTTCCAATGCCATCTTAACAATCAACACAGAGGAAACAGCCTTCTTTTCATTTTACCATTTTCTTTCTAGTTCAGGTTCTTCAGCACAAGCCACTCTGATGATGTTTAAAACCAAAATATCAAATGACACTGTCATGATCTGGAAATGTCTGCAAGGTCCAATGGGAAGTCTTAGCAAATGTCAGAATACCTCTAAGGCAAGGCAGATCCTCAAGATGGATAATGATTCAGGAGTTTTGTACTAAAGATACAGCAGGGTGCCGGGGAAAGGCCTGTCTGATGCTCAAAGGTTAAGCAGCACAAGTTTAATGCCTAGTAAAGTAAAAAGTCACTTAGCATTGTGATTAGTGATGCCGAATAGGTACAGGACGATTTAAAAGACAGACAGTCAACAAACACATTTCAAGAGGTGTCAAAATGGATATTTTCATCCTTTTTCTTTTCTCTCTGACAAGAAACTACTTAGAAAAGCCAACAACTGAAAACACATCACAGGCGGCAGTCACCTGTTCATCAGTAGACTACTGTTGTTGAGTTGCATTTTTAAATGCATCACAGTGGATGATAATTCACAGACATTAAAGGAAGAGAAACTATCTCTATACATCCATTAAGAATGGTCCTACTTGTATGTCTCACACATTCAATTGTTGATCTTTCTTTCAAAGCAAAACAAATACATGTATCAAGACAGTACAGAAACCTGGAAGAGGAATTGATCCAAGTCAGTAATACTAAATGAAATGACACACATCATTAAATATGGCAGATGCCTAGTGAATAAGCGCTAAAAGAAAGGGGTCAAAGTGATACCCAATAACAACAAAATAGTCTCAGAAACAGAAAACTTAAAGGTCCTCTCCCCCTTCCCCCTAGATGCTTCAGATAACTCTAGGGAATGCTGAAATACATGGTGATGTGTGAAAATTAGCCATCTACATTCATGATATGAAGGATATGTAATGGTTAGCATATTAAAATTCTTGTTAATGTAATGGTCCATTCTAGGATATGCAGTATAATTGAAGCTGGACCTAAGGATTTCTCATGTGGCATCATCATGGTCTCAGGAAGAAAGTGAAATCTAAAATGACACATTTGGGCTGGGCATGGTGGCTCACGCCTGTAATTCCAGCACTTTGGGAGGCCGAGGCGGGCGGATCACCTGAGGTCAGGTGTTCAAGACCAGCCTGGCCAACATGGCAAAACCCCATCTCTACTAAAAATATAAAAATTAGCTGGGCCTGGTAGCAGGTGCCTGTAATCCCAGCTACTCGAGAGGCTGAGACAGGAGAATAGCTTGTACCCGGGAGGTGGAGGTTGCAGTGAGCCAAGATTAAGCCATCGCACTCCAGCCTGGGTGACAAGAGCAAAGCTCCATCAAAAAAAAAAAAAAAAAAAGACACATTTGGAAAAGAATATACATATTAATATGTTTTTAAATCTGGTCTGAGCATGAAAGAATTTACAATTTACTCTCAAAGCTAACTGGCTGTTGAGGGGTATATGGTAGTAGTCATCTGAGGTTTATACATGGTAGACCGAAAGCTACTGGAGGACTTGTATTCTATACTTTGTATTTCTTAATACCTAACATGGCTCCTGCCACAAAGCTTGTGGCCAAGAAAAGTAGGTTGAATTAAACTTACAGAAACTTTGCTCTCATGGGCCTTAAAGTATTGTATACAGATGGGAAATGATCAAATGGCAAATGAGTAAAAACAGATGCTAGAAATGTAGATGAGAGGTGGCAGGGATCTTTTTAATGCTTGTATCTCTGGATCTAGTGCTACTCCTGGCATATGGGTCACCTTCAGGAAGTGTTGTGATATCAGTGTGTCACCCAGAGACTGTGAAATTTGATCTAGGCCTTGAGACGTGGGTAGGATTGGAAGAGGTTTGTTCCTGACCCTTCTTAACAGCAATTTCTAATGGAACCAGAGAGGGACATCACTCCTCTAGCCCCATACAAGTTTATATGTGTTTCTTCTTTCTTAAAGCATGGTGTCTTTTTCCATGAAGTGACATCTATCCCAATTTCTGGTAGGTCAGGATTATATACATTGGGGCTGGAAGTTGGACCAGAGGACAAATGCCAGTGAACATCTGCCTTGCTAGAGACTATAGCTACTTTTGACTTCGAATCTTCATGGTTTTATATTGTCTGTATTTTTTGGGTTAAATCTTTACTTTGTTTTTGATCATTTTAATTCAACAGATATTTACCATGTCTACCATGTACATAGAAACAAAAAGTGAACACATAAAATAGACATGTAAGACTACAATATGAATGCTTTTAGCATTTTAAGAAAGTTTTTTTTTTTTTTTTTTTTTTTTGAGACAGAGTCTCGCTCTGTCGCCCAGGCTGGAGTGCAGTGGCCGGATCTCAGCTCACTGCAAGCTCCGCCTCCAGGGTTTACGCCATTCTCCTGCCTCAGCCTCCCGAGTAGCTGGGACTACAGGCGCCTGCCACCATGCCCGGCTAGTTTTTTGTATTTTTTTATAAGTAGAGACGGGGTTTCACCATGTTTGCCAGGATGGTCTCGATCTCCCGACCTCGTGATCCGCCCGTCTCGGCCTCCCGAAGTGCTGGGATTACAGGCTTGAGCCACCGTGCCCGGCCTTTAAGAAAGTTTTGAATGCCTATATTTACAGTAAAGAATGTGAGTTGTGGTGACTCTCGGCCTCCCGAAGTGCTGGGATTACAGGCTTGAGCCACCGTGCCCGGCCTTTAAGAAAGTTTTCAATGCCTATATTTACAGTAAAGAATGTGAGTTGTGGTGACTCTTGTTAGGGATTTTTTCCCACTATCAGACTTTTTTTCCCACTATCAGACTTTTTTTTTTTTTTTTTTTTTTTTTTTTTGAGATGGCATCTCACTCTATCACGAGGCTGGAGTGCAGTGGCACGATCTGCAACCTCCATCTCCAGGTTCAAGCGATTCTTCTGCCTCAGCCTCCTGAGTAGCTGGGTCTATAGGTGCACACCACCACGCCCAGCTAATTTTTGTATTTTTAGTAGAGACGGGATTTCACCATGTTGGCCAGGATGGTCTTGATTCCTTGACTTCATGATCCGCCTGCCTTGGCCTCCCAAAGTGCTGGGGTTACAGGCGTGAGCTGCCGCGCCTGACCCAGACTTTTTCATATTTCTAGATCAATGCAACTGAAAGGTTCCATGACATGACAGGGAGAGTCATTTGAACTGTTATTATTTAAAACTTATTACAGAAAATCAGAATTGTCTCAATACAGTACAGTAATAAATACAGATGCTCCTTGACTTACAATGGGGTTACGCCCTGATAACCCCAACAGAAGCTGAAAATGTGTAGCTGATTGGGTGCTACGCCTCAATGTTGCTACCCAGCATGATGAGAGATGTACAATTTCTACTTGAATGCATAGTGCTTTCGCACCATTGTAAAGTTGAAAAATAGTTGAACCATCATAATTCCTAACTCTGTACAGATATAATTTTGATACTGAGTCTAATGTAACACAGGTGCTCTAATCTATAACCCCAAATTTGACACTTTTGAGTTTGAAGTAGCCTGTATTCATTGGCCTCATAGTAAATAAATGTTATACGTTTGAATGCATAATATTTATTTGAATGAAATATCACTCTTATTTTATCTATCTTGGTTAGATGTAAGATTTTATTTAGGAAAGTTTTCTCTGTATTAAAAAGAAAAAGAAGTGTTTGAAAACCACTGCTCTAATTTCTTCTTCCAAATTGTTCCCAGAGGTCTCTTTCTAAAACCCAATTTCATCATGGCCCTCTTCTGCTTCAATCAGTGGATCCTACATCATATAAAAATTCTAACTCCTTTGTATCAGACCCCTTACTGGCTGCTGGCAAACTCCCCAGCCTCATCTCCTCCCTTGCCTCCTCTCATCTTAACCAAAACCACACGGACTTAATTTTTTGCAGTTCTGAGACTTTGGCTTTGCCTTCATTTCTCCTAACTTTTAAAAGCATTGTGCCTGATCCCTAGGATACTCACTACACCGTCCAGTTTCTTTGTCCTCTAGGAAAACCACTTTTTATCCTTCAGAGTTCACAAGCTAAATATAAAGCGTTCTTCAACAAAGAGTTGGGTCTTCCACTGGGTTCACCCGAGCACCCTGTATGCACCACCATTATCTAACTCAACAAACTTTAATGTGTTTCTTTGTTTCCATCTTGGTCTCCCCAACTAGACTGTGAGTTATAAGAGGATATGGATGTACCCTTGCCATATCTTTGAATTCCTGCTACTTAGGACATAATCTGGTTCATAGATGTTAAGTAATATATATTTGTCGAATAAATAAAAAGTGACTAATTCAGAATTCATGATAGTTGTCTAGGAACTAGCACTGACATTACCTTGGTTTAGCAAACTCCTTCCCCATAGATAATAAATAGTATAACTAACGTGAGTAATATTTAAAATGCTTAAGAGAACAAACTTTTCAAATCCCCTCAAGTACTTTATAAGCTTCAATTTACATACAATTGATATGCCAATTATAATTTAGCTATATTTGTTTATTAAGACTGGGTCCTTAAGGACACCTACTAGGCAATGGTTTGGATGACTGAATCTTGTTAACTTAGTTTGAGCTCCTATGCATCCTAAAAATAAATTAAAAAGCATTTCCTCAAAATTATTCTATAATTCAAATAATTTTCTCAAAATCAAAATGGCCTTTCCAAATTTGCAAGATGCTTTATTAACTACTGTTTCACTTCATTTTAAAATACTACTTAAATACATTTATTGTTACTTTAAGGATTAAAAAACATCCCCAAGAGTCTTGGCAGAGACATTCTATGTTATAAAGCCCCAATTCTTTCGCTCTTGTTGCCCAGGCTGAAGTGCAGCGGCACTATCTCGACTCACTGCAACCTCCGCCTCTCAGGTTCAAGTGATTCTCCTGCCTCAGTTTCCCGAGTAGCTGGGATTACAGGCGCCTGCTACCACACCCAGCTAATTTTTGTATTTTTGGTAGAGACGGGTTTCACCATGTTGGCCAGGCTGGTCTCGAACTCCTGACCTCAGGTGATCTGCCCACTTTGGCCTCCCAAAATGCTGGGATTACAGGCGTGAGCCACTGTGCCCGGCCTAAAGCCCCAATTCTTTGAGATGAAATTGTAGATCCTCTGCCATCTACCATCTCCTGTTTATTCTCTTTTATGTCTTCTGCCCCTCCCTACAACTAACCCTAGACTCCAGTTACACCAACTCCTTCCCTATCTTGAAAGATACAAAGTCTTTTCATGATACCATGTTTTTATACATATTTTGCATTCCTCTGCAATGCCCTTTGCATACTCACAACTATGAATTAATCGATGAACTCCATTATCCTTTACCCTATAACTCAAAAGGCAGCTTCACAGTGAAACATTTTGGGTTTCCTGAGACAATGTTAGTTGCCCTTTTTATCTGTGTTCCCATAGCATTTTGTTGAGACATATAATTGAATATTTATGACACTATGATTGTATATTTACATCTACCCCTATTGAAACGACATTTTTGAGTTCAGAGACTGCATGTTATTCATCTTTCTATCCCCAGCATTTAGGATTGTATTTGGTACAAAAAAAGGTACCTGTTGTGGGTTGAATTGTGTCCCCCAAAAATACTTGTTGAAGTCCTGACCCCTGTTACCTGTGAATGTAGCCATATTTGGAAATAAGTTTAATCCAGTGGCTGGTGTCCTTATTAGGGGAGAGAGATTTGGAGACACAGAGGGCACACAGAGGTAAGAAGGTCATGTGATAATGGGGGTAGCAATTGGAATGCAAGGAATGTTAAGGTTTGTTGGGAACCAACAGAAGATAGGAGAGAGGAGAGAGACACGGAACAGTCTCCTTCAGCGCCCCCAGAAGAAACGAAGCTTGCTGACAACTTGATTTTAAACTTCTAGCCTCCAGAAATGTGAGAGAATAAATTTCTGTTGTTTTAAGTCACACAGTTTGTGGTAATACATTACAGCCGCTCTAGGAAACTCATACAGCACCCAATACATTTTTATTGAATGAATAAATAAATGGATGATGAACAACTTAACAGAGGAGATCCTTTTACTCAGTAGAGACTATGTCCAGTCCAATGAATTCTTCAAAGGGTCTAACCTAAGTTTCTCAGTCCGCATAAGAGAGAGTCCCTTGATAACCTCTGTGCATGTTTAATTCCATGATGATTCTGGCTGCAGGGAAGGGGACAGTCATAAAACCCACAGGCAATTAACTGTGTCTCTCTACCATAATTCCCACTGGGAACAGAGGGGAGATCTTGAGGCCACAGCCAAAAGATTTAGGATCATGAATGACAAGATCTTGAGGCCACAGCCAAAAGATTTAGGATCATGAATGACTCACTGTAATTGCTTCTCTACCAAAGTTTTGGTTGAAGTGTTGTGCCCTAAAATGGGCCATCTAATGCTGGAGTCCTCAGGAGAATGTTCCCTGGTCTGTGGGAGATTGGTAGAGTAACTGTGATTGGCGCTATTACTGTCGTTGCCTAAAAGACCTATTTTAGGGTAAGTTTGTAACAAAAATTAGAGCAATAAACACAGTACACTCATATTTAAAACCTGGTAAGATTTTGCTTTTTAGCCATTTCATTAATATAGTCTTTGCTAAACAAACATAACCACCTCAACAATCATCTATAACCTTATTATCTACAAAAGGCTTTGACATGGAGTTTTATTTAAAATCAATATAAAATCATCTTTTATTCATTCTTTTCATTTAAAAGTCCCTTTTCTACCTTACTATCATTTTTCCTATACTGACATTGATTTCCTTGATTTTTATCTGAAATCCTTTTCTTCATCTCTGTTTCTAATTTTCTTCAAGTTTTCTCCCACTCACCCTATTTACAACTACAGTCCATCATGTTCATTATAATGATGTCTCTGTAAAAATATTTCAACTTTCACCTTTGCACCTAGCTCTTTCTTCTTATCTCCTTCACTTAAAAACTGTAGAGTGAAATAAGACACAAAGTTGAAGGTAAAAGAAGACAGCATTTCTTTTTTCTTTCTTTCTTTTTTTTTTTTTTGAGACGGAGTCTCACTCTGTCACCCAGGCTGGAGTGCGGTGGCACGATATCGGCTCACTGCAACCTCCGCCTCCCTGGTTCAAGAGGTTCTCCTGCCTCAGCCTCCCCAGTAGCTGGGATTACAGGCGCCCACCACCATGCCTGGCTAATTTTTGTATATTTACTAGAGACAGGGTTTCACCATTTTGGCCAGGCTGGTCTTGAACTCCCGACATCGTGCTCCACCCGCCTGAGCCTCCCAAAGTGCTGGGGTTACAGGTGTGAGCCACCGCGCCCGGCTATAAGACTGCATTTCTTGAAGGCTGCCCTATAACTTCTTTCCCGAATAATGCAGACCTAGTTTGCAGCCAGTGGGTATGCAACTATTTCCTTGTGGGCACTAAAGTTATCACCATAAAGAAGCAATACAACTCAATGAGACCCATATCCTTTCTTTCTTCTAGTGATGAGTTTAAGTCAAAACAGACACAGATGCGTAATGACAGGGTTTAAACCCAGAAAGAGAAATATATTAATGATGCAGACACTAGAAACACAGATTGTAAACCACCAAAGAAACACACATACCAAATGTTCCATTAGTCTGGTTTTTTTTTTTTTTTTTTCAATCTCTACAGGAAACCCTTGGCCAAAGCCAATTCATAATACTTGGTCTGCTGACAAAACCCAGCACTAACACTGAAGACCTACAGCTGCCTTGAGAGATGTCTACTAGGTTTATAGTGGCTCTTGGTCTGGAAGACCTGTGTAGAATAGACTAGTTTGCAGGTCAGTGTTGAGACAGCAGGCGTTATTTTATTTTATTTTATTTATGTAGTACACACTTATAGTAAGTGCTATCACTCACTTTGTACCAGGAACTAATCTAAGCACATAACAAATATGAATAAGCTTATTCTTCTTAACCTTAGGAAACAGATAATCTAATTATCATCATTTTACAGATGAGGAAAATGAGGCACAGAGAGGTCAAATAATTTGCCCAAGTTATATAAGTTGCAAAGCCAGGATTCAAATGTAAGTATTCCCGATTCTGTAGTCCATATACTAACCACTATTATATCTTGCCTTTCAGTGAGTTCCTGAAGCTTCTAGACTATTGTGAGTCCAGAGCAGGTAAGGTCTTTAGCCTTTCTCATTTTATTGGATTATGGGTTCATTTCAGGATTCCATCAGCCTTCACGATTTATTCAGTGTATAAGGTATGGGAAAGCTTATAGCAGATGCTGCTGAAGTTATATATGGAATGTATGTAGCCTTTGTCCTGTGAGAATTTAACAACGAGTTAAGCATAAAGGCCATATGTAGACCAGAGAAAAACTTAAGGATAGTTACAACGCTTTATATGTATCAATAGATTGCTCAAGTACTGAGAGGAGAGGTAGGAGGGGATTCGAATTTCTATGCAATAATTCCCCCGTAGGTTAGAAGTAGTATCTGTGAGGCAATCACTGGACGTGCTGCTATAGATCATATATGTCTGCTTACAGAAAGATGTACCATTTGAGGCTGGTTTCTCTGGCTGACTAGGTCTTTGCTATTTTAGCCATCATGACAGCAGAACCAGCTGTTAATTAAACAACGCACACTGTAGTAGTGTACCAAACGGAGGCTGGAGAATATGAAAATGAATGTGAATATGTATACATATTATGTATATGAATAATACATACATATATTAATATATACACATATGTATACAAGGCACATATACATATATACACATGTACTAGTGTATGTCTATCTATGTATATAACTAGAAATTGTTGAGTTTAGTATAAGCCAGAGATGTGCTGAGTGCTTTTCATGAATTATTTTATTATCACATCAAGCCTGACAGTAAGTTATTAAGTAGGAAGAGTCAACATACAAACCCCGGCTGTCTGGCACCATTGCCATAAAATCTACTGCTTATCACTTGAGTTAGGCCTTAAGCTTTCTCATACTTTTTTAAAACTGTTTTACCTTTATGCTTTCCCAGCCATTTTCTTCTTTGTTTGTTTGTTTGTTTAACCTACTCATTGCATTAAGTTTTTTTAAAGCCAGCCAGAGAACAGAATCAATAATTTGGTAAAATGTCAAAAGCTGCAATTTTATCTTTCAGCACTGGGCTACACTGGACTTGAATACTTTTCCCTCTTAGCATTTCTATTTCAGGTTTAAACAACTGCTGCATATATAATATCCTTAGTAAAACATCCATTGTGTTTGTAATTAAGGGAGTATTAGAAGTTAAAGGCAATAAAATATATAATTTCCTTGCCAAAAAAAATTCTTATCGATACAGAATATGGCAAAATGTCTGGTTTATTGGCTTATCTGTAATATGTGAACAACATCAAATTCTCTGTTACGTTGAACAAGGAAAAAAATCGAATGCTATAAAAATGTTGTGAATATTTAATTATCTTAATTAGGGTGTATTTTGAAGCAATTCATTTCACATACTTGGCACAATGTGATAAGCTGATGCGTGTGTAAGGGAAATTGTACAATCAAAGTTAAAAATAAATTCAGCACACAAAAGAGTAGAATAATATAAATCCTTGTCCCTTATTATAAAGATAAATGCAGGATTATGGGCTGAATTGTGTCTTCCCCAAATTCATATGTTGAAGTCCTAACCTGTAGTACCTCAGAATATAACAGTATTTAGAGATAAGGCCTTTAAAGTGGTAATGAAGTTAAATCTGACTGGTGTCCTTAGTACACAGAGCATAGAGACAGAGGGATAGTCACGTTAGGGCACAATGAGAAGGCACAAGGACAGAGGCCTCAGAAGAAACCAAACCTGCTCACTCTCTGATTTTGGACTTCTAGCCTCCAGAATTTCGAGGAAATTAACTTATCTAGCTTAAGTCAGCAAGTCTATGGCATTTGTTGTAATTGCCCTAGCAAATTAATACACGTGGTAATAATTAAGTCAACAACTATTTGCAGACCTTCAAAATTCTATGACTTAAAAGTTATTTTTCTTTTGGGTTGTTCATATAGGAACACACAGATTGCTTTTCTATATGCAGTTATACTCACATTAAAACAAACAAGCAAACTCCAGCCATCCACCTAGCCATTTATTTTTGGTTTACCTTATAGTTTAAAAAAGAAAAAAGAAAAAAATATGTATATTCAGAAAGAAAAGAGTAATGAGTGAAGAGTGAAATGAATTAAATGTTGAATTTCGAGGTGATGCTTCCAGAGCATAAAAACCTATTCCTCAGGGTAGGTATTCTCAAATACAATTTAGCCCTGAATGGTATGATTCCATCCATTTGGAAGTCCAGTACTTAACTGAAGCTGTATTACTTACTTATTCAGTTTATTAGTTTATCTGTTTTTTCCTATGTTGACTTCCTGACTTTTCATCTGAACTTTTCACGTTCTTCTCGCTAAACAACTTAGTAGGGTTAAGATATCTAGCTTTTTCCTTTTTATGGAATATGCTACATAGCTCAATAAGTATTTCATCAAGAAATGAAGGGAACTTTTTTCCCCTTAAGTGGCTTTGTTAATTCCTATACTCAAAAAGATTGAGTTTACAACTTGGGAGATAATGCGAAGATCATCTAGGTCACCAACTTCATTTCATGCAAGGGGAGACTCCTAAGGCATGCAGGGTCTTAGTGATCAGATCAAGATCACACAGTTACCAACTAGAATGAGTCTATGAGTCTTCTGATCTAAGTCTATGCTCTTTCCACAATCCCTAGCTGAGTCAGTGCTGCTTTCACAAAGCACAAAGTCTGAAATGTTTCACGTACAAGTATGGAAGAGCTGCCAAATTTTCCAGACTTTGAGGTACAATTTGTTGGCTCCCATCTTCACAATCCCAGTCTGGAGAATAAGGAGAAGGCAAAAAGAGATTTCTTAAAAGTCTTATGAATTAAGTTAAATGTAAATAGCCACTATGGGAGACTTCATACTTTGGGAATAATCAGAGTGAGATACCTACCTAGATCCTCCTAAAAATAGTCACTGTATTAAACAAATTACAGAGGAAAAAAGAAGAAAACAACCAACTATAACATCCCTGCTTTACTGAATCATAACAGTGCGAATTTTATTTTATTTTAATTTTTAAATTTAAATTATTATTATTATTTTTTTTGAGACAGAGTCACATTCTTGTTGCCCTGGCTGGAGTGCAATGGCGGCACAATCTTGGCTCACTATAACCTCCACCTCCTGGGTTCAAGCGATTCTCCCAACTCAGCCTCTCAAGTAGCTGGGATTACAGGTGTGTGCTACCACGCCTGGCTAATTTTTGTATTTTTAGGAGAGATGGGTTTTCGCCATGTTGGCCAGGCTGGTCTCGAACTCCTGATCTCAGGTGATCCACCCGCCTCAGCCTCCCAAAGTGCTGGGATTACAGGCATGAGCCACCATGCCCGGCCACTGCAAATTTTAGTTTTCAAATTCATGCAGACTACAACCAGGAAGTGTCAGTAATATTGTTTATCATAATTGATAGCAGTGATAAACCTGAAGCTAGGCTTTGGCTGCCTAGTTTGGTGTTACCAGACAAAATTGTAAAGTAGGTGGCCTTCAGTTGATTTCTTTATACCCCTCCCCTGCCTGCTTAATGGCTTTTACAAATTACCTTCTATGTTTGCATAAAAATTTAGGCTAATATCGTTTCTCTATGACTTTAAAAAAAAAAAAAAAAAGTCTTTTTTTAAAAACATACTTAGGCATTATTTTTAGTTGTTCCTCTTTCTTAGAGGAAATTAAAAATGAATGTCCTCTGTGGATATATGTGGATATACAGGGCCCTCATGCTACTCCTAATTCCCTAGAGTAGGGGCCCAAACAGGCCCTCTCACCAAAGAACCCTTGCTCTGCATTTCTTCTTTTATTCACCTGGCTCCTCAGTAAAATGTTCCATTCCCTCACAACCCAGAAAGTAGCCAGACAAGAGTAGTTAAAATAAAGCTATGAAATCTTGATAGCATTAGCTATTCTCATTTCTGTTTTACAGAAAGATCTGGTTTAACTTAATGCAACCTGAGTTGGTAGAGGATATTTGGGAGGTCTTTTGGGCAGAGGAACCTTCCTAATATCCTTGTTGACTCCTGAGAAGAAAGGTTCTTAAGAACTTCACATGACATTTAGATCTCTCCTCTAGACTTGGGGCTCAGAGTCAAGTGTCTTTGTCATATGCATGGCAGCGGGAGATGGTCATGAAGCAGAATGTAAGAAACATACCTGACACACAGCTAAATATTCTTAGCTTAAGAGCCCATGAGAGAAATAGTGCTCAACTTAGCATGAACAACCAATTGTCTGAAGTCTATATATGAAAGACCAGATTGTCCCTAACTTATTTTTATTTTTTATTTGAGACAGAGTTTCGCTCTTGTTGTCCAGGCTGGAGTGCAGTGGCGCGATCTCGGCCCACTGTAACCTCCACCTCCTGGGTTCAAGCGATTCTCCTCCCTCCACCTCCTGAGCAGCTGGAATTACAGGCACCCGCCACCATGCCCAGGTAATTTTTGTATTTTTGGTAGAGACAAGGTTTCATCATGTTGGCCAGGTTGGTCTCAAACTCCTGACCTAAGGTGATCTACCTGCCTTGGCCTCCCAAAGTGTTGGGATTACAGGCGTGAGCCACGGCACCCAGCCCATATTTTATATAATACTGTTTTTTGAAATAGCCATTCTATGTTTAAATGAAACCTTAGGCTAAGAGCATTCTCTTTGACTTTCAAAAAGAAACCTTTATTTTAAGACATGCTCAGGGATTATTTTGAATTGTTCTATCTTAGAGGAAATTAAAAATGTAGATATGCATATGTGCTTACTTGGAGATACACTATAGCACTAAAAACTATAATATTTTTGAAGAGTACAGGTAAATTATATTGTAGAATGCGGATTTGCTTGATGTTTCCTCATGATTAGATTCAGGGTATGCATTTTTGGCAGGGGAACTGTTCCAGATTAAAGGAGGTTGAAGAGCCATGATAACTAAATGTGACATGTGGTCTGGGATTTTTTTCTCTTGCTATAGAGAATATTAGCAGGAGAATTGATAAAATATAAGTCTATAGATTATGTGGTAATTTATCAATGTTGATTTACCAATGTTGATAAATGTGCTATTATATAAAAGAGTGTTCTTATTTTGGATAAATACACACTTAAGTATTCAGGGGTGAAAGGGCATCATGTTGCCATTTATTCTGAAACATTCAGAAAAAATAATTTGTGTATGTATTTATAGAAAAAAGATTAATACAGGAAATGCAGTAAAACATTAATATTTGGGGAATCTGGGTGAAGGGGGTATCAAAACCTGGACTAATTTTGTAACTTTTCTGTAGGTCTAAAAATATTTCAATATAATTTTTTAAAGCTATAAAATAGTTTGAATGTGTTTATGCACACGTTAGATTACTCCCAAATTTACATATATATTTAGGCAAGAAGATCTGAAAGGCAAATTTCCACCTGAAACTTTAATTTCTAAGATCTACTTCACAGTAAATCAAACCCAAATGCTGAAGCTATTTAGCAAGCCTGCCTGTCTACAAATTGGATCACAGTGAGGGGAATGAAAGGAAATAAATTTAAAAGTAAGTTAGTCACAAAATGTTATAAATTAGAAATGTTTTAAAATTAGTTTCTTTTTCTTTTCAAATTTAGATGATAAAATATTTTATCAGCACTTGGGAAAATTACCCACCATTTTATAAATGGGCAGGCTCTTAATATGGGCCTTAATATGTAAATAACTGCAAAACTCCAAAATATATTCTCTTTTAAAAGTAATAAATATATTAATTCGCTTTATATCAGTTGCAAATAAGTTAGTACTTTGTTAGGACACGTCTGTAGTTCTTACTGTGACAAGAAAAAACTTTTGCTGCAATATAATGGTTTAAAGTAATATTGGCCAATTAATTAAATCAAGCCATATTCCAGAAGACAAAGTTACATTAGACTTTTTACAGATAATTTTTAAGGTATCACTCTGCACAGAGAATACAAGTAAAATTATACATGACACATACACAAAACCATTCATAAGAAATGAAAAAAATATTACTTTGCTTTAAAGGCAGTGTGAACTTTGCAGAGAAGTGGGGTTGTATTTAATCCCCAGTGCCCACATCATTGTGCATTCAATTAAATTAGATTAGAAAACTGGGCCACGTCACTGAGTGCTGATGCCTTTTCATGATTCAGAAAAGCAACATGGCTCGTGGAACCCTCCTGATATGCCATTCTTTCTAGCCAAAGGCCATCACTGCTCTTTAGAGCATATTAAAAAATGAGGCACAAAATGAAAACTTACAACAAAGAGCCGTAGAAGAGTCATGGAGAGTAAGTCATACTGTTTGGCGCAGGCTGTATGGCCATGTAATCAGGAAAGAAGAGAGAACAAACTCTTTAGATTAAAAATGACCTTAAAATTGTGCATCGAAATTTGTGTGTGTGCATATGTGCATAAGAAAGAGAAAGAGAAAGACACACACACAAAATAAGAATGAATGAATGAATACGGAGTTTGACTTTGGATTGCACAAGGTATCCTCAGGTCTGCTCTTTTCTCTAGAAGGGAGTAGTTTCTGTCGTCAGATATTAGAGCATGAACATGGACCTTTCCCAGTGGTCACCTGAGCATTTCTATCAGCACTGTTTAGCCCGGACCAGTAAACAAGAAATGATGCTGAACTCATTACAACTTAGTTCCAACAGGCTTGATATTTGTGGAGGGCAAATATAAATGAGTTTCTTAAATAGGGAAATGATATGGAACAACACAAAGACCAAACAAAGGGTTCAGAATCAGGCAGATCTGAGATCAACTCCTAACTCTATCACTTGCCAGATGTATGGCCTTAGGTAACTAATTGAACTTCTCTGGGCCTTGATTTCTTCATCTATAAAATGAGGATAATGATACTTATTCTGCAAAAATTCTTTGAGGATTAGATGAATTGACAGAGCTTGCCTCACATTGATACAAAAGTGTTCGTCATGAGGGAGAAAAGGTTGGAATGCTGTAAACTGAAATGAGGCATGTAAAAAAGGAAAGGTTATCAACATTCAATGTGAAGGCTGATTTTAAGCACAGGCTGGGACAGAAATCCAAACAGCACCTGTGCAAAGTAAGAGGTATGCTGGTCAGACTTCAACATCTTTTGTTAGGTTTTTGTTATGTCTGTTTGATGTTAGAGAGTTGCTGACACCTCTCAATTATCCACAGGTCGGTATCTGGATTTCGGCCTTGACTTCTTATCACTTCTTGTTATACTCTTCTTATTCTGCTTGTTGACATTTGTACTTCTCTTGCTTTAGCACAGCAAAAGCTAGAAGAGAAACTCTATTCAAGTTAACCAGATTAAAACTTTCTGTACCCAAAGCAGGAGTTGAGTTGGACAAGTGATGTGTCTGAGCTAGACAGAAGACAATTTCTTGTAAAGTTTTACAATCAGTCTGAGTGGTGGTGCCAATGATCCCTGGCAAGAGTGGGGGAAGCAGAGAGAAAAGAAGAGGCAGCAATGGGCCTTCAGCTCTTTCTGACTGGGGTCCTCACAGTTGGATCTCATTCCTTCATGTCAAGTAGAATGATGGTCATCACATGAGCTGCATCCATACTCAAATGCTTACTATAGAACAAAGTTATGAATAAGAATAATTTGGAGTTGTATGTGTTACAACTTCTTCTTAAGTTGCATGATAAAACAGATAGTCAACTTCAAGCAAACTGCTGCCTGGTATTTGAAAATAAGTGCAAGCAAGTGACACACATGAGGTCATATAGTTATACTACACAGAAAGAAATACACACTTCCACCTTACTGCCTCACTGAGAACGTGACCATAACCAACTTAACTTTACTTCTTTTCTTTTCTTTTCTTTTCTTACACTTCCACCTTACTGCCTCACTGAGAACGTGACCATAACCAACTTAACTTTACTTCTCTTCTTTTCTTTTCTCTTCTCTTCTCTTCTCTTCTCTTCTCTTCTCTTCTCTTCTCTTCTCTTCTCTTCTCTTCTCTTCTCTTCTCTTTTCTTTTCTTTTCTTTCTTGACAGAGCCTCACTGTCACCCAGGCTGGAGTGCAGTGGTGCGATCCTGGCTCACTGCAACCTCTGTCTCCTGGGTTCGAGTGATTTTCCTGCCTCAGCCTCCCGAGTAGCTGGGATTACAGGCATGTACCACCACGCTCGGCTAATTTTGTATTTTTAGTAGAAACGACATTTTGCCATGTTGGCCAGGCTGGTCTCAAACCCCTGACCTCAGGAGATCCACCTGCCTCAGCCTCCCAAAGTGCTAGGATTAGAGGTGTGAGCCGCCACACCTGGCGAAGAACGTGATTGTAATTTTATACTGCCTAGTGGATGGACAACTTCTATCGGCAGCCTCATGACAGCTAAATGTACTGATGGATGGTACATGATGGTACCATGTAGCTTAATTAGAAAAAAAGAGTGGAGGGGGAAAAAAACTACAAGGTTTTATGCCTGTTTATCGGTCTCTCAACCTTTTATAATTTTAAGGGACTTTAAATCTAAGACATGAGTTGCTGAAAAATGATGAAAGATGAAAACTGAAAATTAAGAGCTATATATTATTAGGTTAACGTGAGTTAGCACCTCTGTGGTAAAAATAGGACAGTTTTGCTTTTAGACACTGAGTTGTGATATCAATAATTGTTAGTACCAGTATTTGACAACAAAATTCATTTGGGGAGAGGGAGGAGCAGGATTCTTTGCTTTTAGAAAAACACGATTTAAACCTCATGCAAATCATTTTTTGTATTATTGTACTGAATTTTCCTATGATTTCCAAAGGATCACCTTATAGACTTAGTCATATAGATTGTCCATATATTAAGTCTCATTTGAATTTGACACACTTTTCTAAGTGAATGAAAGTAGATTTTCTCCACCACTGAGAAAGAACCATACCCTTCCATTTTAACTCAGTTAAAAGTGGGGAGGAAATATTAAAAAGTAAAGAGCAGCTTCTGAATTCAATTTATTCTTTTTTTCCCATTAAGACTAAGTTGAAAATTGGATATCCAATTTACCACTGAGAGGGTATTCAAATATTCCTGCTCAATCCCTCATTGCTTCTAAATTCACTCAAAGGCAAGATTATTAATTCCTCCTGACAGAAAATCAAGACTTAATGAGCAGCTGACAGCCCTTAGGAATTACGGGAGAAATTTAATATGATAGTTTTGACTAAATAATATGCTTTTACATGTATGAGAAACACATTATGCAGAATAATGAACATACAGTAAATGTTAGTTTAGCTGTTAAATCTTGGACAACTGATTAATTTTTTAAGAATATATATATATATTTTTTTCATCAAACTTAAAAAAGAGCCACCTCTTTTCCAACATTGTTACCTATGCATTTCAGCAGATGGCCACAGTATTTCCTCACATTCATTTTTAATTCAACTAAACAGTTATCTTGCCTCTTATTAACTGCAAAGTATGTTAGGAGATGGAAACAAAATGATGTCTCAATTTTCAGGTCTTAAAATTTGGTGGATGGTGGAGACAAGATACAGAGACAACTCTAGCCCAAAGATGAATTAAGGTGCAATGGGAGATAAACAAGGAGAAATAGTTTTGGATTTGAGGCAGCAGTGTGTGTATTCAGGAGAAAAGTCTTCATGAAGAAATCTGTGTTTGAAATGAGTCTTGAAGAGTGGCTAGGGTGAAAGTGATCAACAAAGACATAGAGGTAGGAAAGGTAAGATATAGTCAGAGAAAAGGGCATCATTCACTTAGGATGGAGTATAGGGTAGATGAGAGGAGTAGGAGAAAATATACACAGAAAAGATCTTAGGTCTGTAATAAAAACTCAGGGTATTGAATAAATTGTAAAATTATTTTTCAATGGGTTAAAAAAATGTTTACTTTTTCTTAAGCCTTCTTCTTAAACCTCTTTAAAAATACTTTAAATTGCCTTGCTAAGATGAAAACATGAAGAGAATGTTAACCCAATGATTCAGACAACTTATAGAGTGCCACCTGAAAGAATGTCACTGCTGGCCGGGCGCGGTGGCTCACGCCTGTAATCCCAGCGCTTTGGGAGGCCGAGGCAGGCGGATCACGAGGTCAGGAGATCGAGACCACCCTGGCTAACACGGTGAAACCCCGTCTCTACTAAAAATACAAAAAATTAGCTGGGCATGGTGGTGCGCGCCTGTAGTACCAGCTACTCTGAGGCTGAGGCAGGAGAATGGCAGGAACCCGGGAGGCGGAGCTTGCAGTGAGCCGAGATCGCACCACTGCACTCCAGTCTGGGCGACTGAGCGAGACTCCGTCTCAAAAACAAAACAAAACAAAAAACAATGCCACTGCTGAAGCTCAAGTAGTCTGTACAGCCTGGTGACCCTTGAACCAAAACTGTTAAAGTAATATCTTGTGGTACATGTTATAGGAAAACTGACTTTTAGTAAGTAAAAATGATCTGGCCTAAGTTACTTCTGTATAGGCTTTTAGCTTTCAGATAGCCTCCAGAGGGAAATAATATCAAGACTAAAATTGGTGTGGAAAAATGGAGATGCAGCAACACTGTGTCTGTGATGATGATTTTTGGCCTCCCCTTTCTTTAGAGGAACACTCTACAACAAACTAAAAAGAGGCTGCTAACAATCCACTTATAAGTTCCATTTTGTTGATAGTAATGACAACTGAATCACTTTGGTTTGAGATACTCTACATCATGGTTAACATATCACATAAAATAATATGCCTTTATGTATATTATTGATTTAATATTCTATTAGCTTTCATTTCTTGGAAAGAAGATATGTTTTCTATGCTTGGAATGCAATTTAAATAAGCCTTACCAGTCTTCCTCTTCCCTTCCAGCTACAATTTCATGTGCTATTATTTGTATCTCTAGTGAAGTGCAGGGGTGACAACTGAAGGAGTTTGAGAGGGAAGGGCACTTCTTGTGTTTCTGATGAATAAGTATAACGTGAAGTAATTTTTTTTTCTATCAAGGGTCAATAATGCACTTAGGAAGAATGTTTAACAATTATTATAATAAAGCATCAAACGATCCATTTACATCTAAGGTTTCTGATAGATCTGAGAGTGATAGAGAAATCATAGTGCCTGACACCAACAGGTACTTAATGTTTATTGAATGAATACAATGTAAATATTTATTATTATTAGCTTTTCAGAGAATCAAAAATAAAATATGTAGAGACATTTTAAAAATTGTTAAATAGAGGCTCTATCAGGAGCACTATACAATGGTGGACATTAAAAACAGTTCCTCCTGGGCAGGCGTGGTGGCTCATGCCTGTAATCCCAGCACTTTGGAAGGTTGAGGTGGGTGGATCACTTGAGGTCAGGAGTTTGAGGCGAGCCTAGCCAACATAGCGAAACCCCATCTCTACCAGAAATATAAAAAATTAGCCAGGTGTGGTGGTGCACACCTGTAATCCCAGCTACTCGAGAGGCTGAGGCAGGAGAATCACTTGAACTTGAGAGGCAGAGGTTGCAATGAGCTGAGATTGCACCACTACACTCCAGCCCGGGGTCGACAGAGTGAGACTCCGTCTCAAAAAAGAAAAGAAAAAAAAGTTCCTCCTAAGAATACACTGCATTTGCCATCATTATTTTCATATTCCTTTAAATTCTGTGATATTTTAAATATGGAAACATATTATGTGTAGCTTCTTCCATGTAGAGGTGGAATCCATTTCATTACCCCTTTAACCTGGGCTGGCCTTGTGACTTCCTTTGACCAACAGAATGCAGTATAAGTAATGATGTGTGACTTCTGACCTAGGCCTCAAGAGACTGTGTAGTCTCCATTCTTGACTTCTTGGAACACTACATTCGCCATGTAAGAAGCCTGAGCTTCCTTCTGGAGAAGCCATGGGATTTGAAATGCTGGCCTGACAGCCCCAACTAACCACCAGACATATGAATGGGACTACCCTGGACCAATGGGCTGCAGTTTTGTGAGTGACTTCAGATGAGACTAGTGGCAGGAACTGCCGGGCTGAGGCCAGCCCAGATTGCAAATCATGAACAATGACTTTAAGCCATTAAGTTTTGTGTAGTTTGTTATACAATGATAGATAATGGAATATACTTTCTGATAATAATACCCTTTATTGAGCCCTGCATTCTTTCTACTCTTGTCTTGTTGCTTCTTTGCCCTTTTTATCTTGGTCTTAGCCTATTTATGGAGTATTTCTTGGGTTTAGAAAACCCACCCTTGTTGTTTTCCCCACCATATATTGGTTATGTTTTTGCTACTGAGTTTAGCCTATATGTTTAAGATCAATACAAGCAGAGTCTTGCATTCCAGGATACGTAATGATACAACCATCACCCAAAACTCTGTCAGGGAAGTGAATTGGATTGTTTCCCCTGGCCATGGTGTCACTGATAGGTAGAATGTGTGAAAGGGCAAAAAGTTAATCCATCAGCTTTGAACCTAAAATACCATCAAGAAAGATATGCTAAGAAGTCCTGTTTCTTCACACTTAACAGGTAATAGTGAATTACCTTTTCTGAGCTGGCACTCAAATTGCTTCGCTTAGAGCAAAATCAGGATATAGGATTAAATGATCAAACCCATGTTGATATTTACTTATACATAACACAAATAAGATGCCCATAATATACTTGAGTTCTCCAAACAAATACTTTAGTGTGGAATTCTGGGCCTGTAGCACCCAGAATGTAGCATTTCTGAATGCTTAAATTCTCCTATAAGCCTCCACTAGGGTCTTGTCCCAGAGTCTTACCCATCCCTCAACTTGGAGCCTGAAAAACTTACTGAAGACTTTCTGACTGGGAGGTTGGCATAACTTGTTACCACACAACTGTTACAAATTAATAAGGCCATGGAAACAGCTCTAAGATGCCTATCAAGCTGCTTAATCTCATGCCTATCGGATAATACATTTCAAATCAGCTCTCTGCTGATTCACTAACGTCATTTAGGCCTACACAGTGCTTCCAAGTAGGCTTACATGCAAAACTACCAGAAAAACTGATCATTAACTTTCTTCTCAACACATTATATTAGGAGATTTCAGTATCTTTCTTTGCATGACTTTTTTGCAACCCTCATACAGTTTAACAACAACAACAAAAAAAAAGTTTTAAAGTCCAACATGATCCTAATTGGTAATTTAAATTATACATTTTTATTTCTCCTAAGAGGAAACAGAAAAACGCTTCTTTAGAATTATATAGAAGGATGTTTATCTTTGTTTTTGTTACCGTGTTCCCTGTCTACTCTCTTGTCCAGGGCACATAAAAGAAAAAAGATTCTAGAAAGTAATCAGTGGAGTCAGACTGTCATGGGGTATGAACATGTGCAGGCTTGCCCTCACATGTGTGTGCACATACACGCTATGAACACTGGGAAAGAGAACAATCACTCTGGGTTTGTCCCCCATTCCCAGCCCAAGTATATGATGGCATAGAAATGAAGATATATTTGCATTTCCTTGGAATATGGCAGAAATGGATAAAGAGTCACAAAGGATGTATTTTGGATTGTTAGACCTTCCTGTTGAGTACTTCATTAATCTGTCCCCTTTTGCACACCATATGTGATATGCAGGCAATGTTGACTGGAAAGATAACTTGAAAGGATGGAAGTTTGCTTTCCTCTGTGATATGAATTTGCTTTCCCTTCTCTTAGCTTCAGTTATGATATCACAGTACTTCTTTGTGATCTCATAATGATTCCTCCAGTATCTATAAAACTCATTTCATCCCAATTTTAAAAGTGCTAAATGCAAATGCTGCAGTGAACAAGTGCTGAGTACCCTAGTAAGTATCTAAGTGGATTGGGACCCTTGCTAAATGTAATTAACTCTCTTCTCTTCTACTTATCCCTTGACTCTGTTTTTCTTTAATTTCCTTGGCTTCAGAAACAGAATTCTAGTTTGTCGCTTAATAATTTGGAGGAAATGTCATGTTTAATTGGGAAGTTAGGTTATCCATGAGGAATGGGTGATTTTTATTATACTTATAAGATAGTTTATTTTTCTTATCTCCCTGTTTATGCTTGCTAGCATTTCCTCAGATTTTTTTCTCTCTCCTGAGAGCTCAAGAGAGATACATGACATATGAACATACTGCCACTAGTAAGCTCAATATAGTTGTATAAGCAATTACTTTAAAAGTCACAGAATTATTGTAAATACAACATTTTAACTATCTATAACTGATGATTAACAAAGGCACAGAAGGTCATGCATCTTCATTTCTAGAAAATATTTCCAACAAAGCTGCCAAATTACTGTTTTGCTTCTAGTCTATCTTTATAGCTCATTATTATTTGTCAAGCACCTGCCTGTACAGTGTTAACATTCTGCAGCTCCTACCATTTTATACATCATTGATTTGTATATTTATTTATATCTTCTAATTGGTTGCATAATGATCAATTTTCTGTTAATAAGTTGGTGATTTTTTCTTTGCGTTTTTAATTTACAACCTGACTTTTAAAACATGCAAAACAATGAAATATGATTTAAACCACTGTGAAGTTAACTATGACTTCACTTAATCTCAGCAAGTTGCTAATTACCAGAAAATTCTACTGCAAAGTTTACAAATCAATTAAATTAAAAACTATTCAAATCTGGTTTGCATGTTTGCACAAGGATAAATGATATAGTATCAGTTCCTGTGAAGATGTCTGTTTCCATTTGACATTTCCAACTTCCTGGAACTCTTCTTTGTTTAATTAAAGACACGTGAGCATGTGCATGGGGGTGGTAGGGGAAACCAGACAAAGGTAAACAAAACAATAGAAAACTGTCCATTCATCTAAGCGTTAAGAAAATGTAAAAAATTTTCACTCAGATCCTATCAGTGACTCACTGCAGTTCATATATTTCTATTGTGGATCCCAAATTGAGCAATTTTGGGCAAATACTTGCTAATGCGAATAGCGTACTGAGTATGACAAGGATAGAAGACAATCATTGTCTTTAGGGATCTTTCACTGATAGAGCAGATGGATAATCATGGGCCAGTCACTTAAATTAATGCTTCTGGAAAGCGAAACACTTTTTATCCAGTGGCATTTCTTTGCTCATTTACTTCATTTGTAAATTCAGCATAATCCTAAATAATCTATAATAGGGTAAACATGCAACTCATGTCTTAATGAATGAGTTTTATATCCTTATAACATGGTGGGGACAGTATGTGAAGTATAAATTTGTGTATTTTTTTGTAGTTTGTTTTCTTATCTTCCACAGTACCCTCCAGTAGAATAGGGTCTTAATATAGAATTAATTCAGTTACAAGAAAATAAGAAAATTACATTTCTTATGCATCTTAGTTTACTGATTTTAGATTCATACCAATTATATATATCAAAAGTATATGATTTCTAAGCTCTTTTAAAATTGAGTGCCAAAATTAAATGAATGAATAAACAAAATAACCTGTCAAAAGAAGTTATACATATCTGTCTACAGCAAGGGAGTCTTAATGTGATTGCCAGGTACCTGTTTGTTCATCTTGTACTACTGCTTAAAAACTAAATTATTCTGCTTTTAGAAAATGACATAGGCTGGTATCTGGCTTAAACCTAATGAAACTCAAGCGAATTCCAATTGTGAACCTTCAATTTCTTCTAGAATTTGGCTTTTAAAAACCCCAAAATATTTGAAGGTCGGTATCAAGAAAAGAGAGGAAAGACTATATTGTTTTAAGTCAGAATTTTGTCACTCCTTTTACCCTTTAGAGAACCTTGGACCTTCTGTAGAGACCTCTCTGGGAGATCTACTCAAATCATAATTGAAAATCTGATTATATTTTTTTCAAGCTGCAATGCCTCACTGCCATTTTTATAGTTAAGACACCACAGAGAGTGGGATGGACTGGAATCATTCTGACCACTGACAAATATTTTGTGCATTGAAAGATTTTGTGGGAGGGTAAGCTATATAGAAATCTATTTAATTCTTTCGATTGGGTTACAAAACCGGTTGTCTTAACGCAGTGAGCAAGGTGTTGGGTTTTTTCTTCTTCTTTCTAAGTATATTTAACATTTAAAAATGAAAGTGGTCTGTGGGTTGTAAATGAAAACAAAACGAAAAACAAAAACTAAAGACAGACTGATGAAATATAGTGCAAATTATTCTCAGTAGTACTAAGATACAGAATCCTAGTGGAGTCTTGAATCTCTGTATGGGGCAACTTCCTTTATTCAGTGTTTTAGAGATGGATCTACTTAGATAGAAATCAGCCACAAAGGAAAAGTCAATTTAGTTTATCTTCACTTTTGACTTTATTTGAGAGGGAGTTTCTGGCTAGCACAGCATCCTTTTCAATTTGTTTCAGTATAATGTGCAGCAGATACACTTGATTAATGAACTGATTAGCAACTTCTTTAATTATTTTCCAGTAGTTTTTTCATTATCAAAGCTGTAGTGAATCCATAAAGTTAGTGTTCTTTAACTTTAGTAAAAACTTTAAAAACAAGTTTTTTTTCCTAAAAAGGATGAACAGAAAATATTAAAAATGTTTAATTTCAAAATAGGTTTCTAAGACCTCTCTTACATATAAATCCTGTATCTTTCATTTCTCTAAAAGCTATAAATGCAAGGGATCACAAAGCTTTCACAATATAATATAGTAGTTAAGATTATACTAAGCAATATGGAGAAAATTCTGGATTTTATTTATAATTCAGTAATCTTTAAGCCACATTATGTGTAGAAATGATAGAAATAAAATATTCAATAATTTAGTACAAAGACAAACCAGGCTAGATATTGGATTTGACCTCTGTTAATGATGTATTGCTGCCTAATAAATTCTGGCAAAATTTGGTGGCTTAAAACGATAAACATTTATTACCTCACAGTTTCTATATGTCAAGAATTTAGGCTTCGCTTAAGTAGTGTCGCTGGCACAAGGTCTATTATGAGGTCATAGTCAAGCCACTGACCAAGGTTTTGGTTTCAAATAAGGTTCAACCAGGGCAAGACCTTCTTCTAAGTCCATTCACATGGCTGCTGGCAGCCAGTTGTTCCTGGACATGTGGCCCACTCTATAAACTGCTTAAGTGTCCTCACAACATGGAAGCTCGTGGTCCATGAGACAGAGAGTGAGCACAGAAGATGGATGGGAACCACATTCTTTTTATAACCTAATCTCAGAAGGGACATCCCATCAGTTTCTCCTTCTGCTGTTAGAAGCCAGTCACTAGACCAAGCCCAAACTCAAAGAACATGAATCAGGAGGCAGAAATCATTTGGGACTATCTTAGAGGCTATTTACCACACCTAACTAACCTGTTAAAATTAAGTGAACATATCTACTTAAATAAACTCGAGCCTTATTATAGCATCACTTCTTAAGTGGTTTCTGTCTCTTCCCGTCTATCATGATTGCCCAATAGACATTCAAATATAAGATTTTGAAATTCTACCACTCAAAAACCTCTAATAAATATAGAATGATGTTCAAACTCCCCAGTCATATATTTGGCCTCCCAGGATCTGACTTCTCACTCTAGTTGCACTGGACTACTTGTAAACATTGTATGCTTTTCCACCTTTATGTCCCCTCTATCTGAAATACCTCCCTATCCTCCTAGTCCATTTTTACCTATTGAAGTTTCCTGCATTCATTTAGGGCCCAATTCAAATACTTTTTCTGCCCTTAATGCTTCTGAGATGTCCCTAGTAAAATTCAATCCTTCTCTCCTCCATATGTCCATATAATTCAGTTTGACCTCTATTGTAAAACATATGAACACACAGTGTAACAAAGTATTTGAATATATATGGTTTGCTTCCTCCAATGAACTGTATGGTCCTTGAAAACAGAGATCATGGTTTATTCAGCTTATTTTCAACCCTTAGAATACCTAGCACAACACCGTGCTTGTAATTCAACAGTAAAGAAATGTATTTTAGACTTAATTGCTTGTGTATAATTTTGTAAAATTTTTATATAATCCAGGTCTGCATTGGATCCCACTCAATCTGATGACATGTTCTTTGGTGACAGTGTTTTATGAGGTTTCAGGGTACATGATTTTCAATCCAATATTTAAACATACTTGAAAAAAGTGTAACTGGACTGTTGGATTTATGGGAGAAAGGTGTGAAGCCAAAATGCTATAGAAAGAAGAGGTAAGTGATCCAGTAAAGAAATTCTACAAACAGGTATTTCTAGTGTGGAATATTCGAAGACATTGGTAATTTGATATACTCTGATACAAATATGAAATGGCTATGTGTATTTTAATATACTTGTCATACCTGTACAATAGTCTACTTAAAAAGAGCTGGTCAAAATGTTGAGGATAAATTTCATGTAGTAATAATGTGTTAAGATCAGAATAATAGAATTAAAAAAAAATTTAAAAGCTGACACATATGATATTTTCATTACAATGAGCCAGAAGTACTAGTGTGGCTTCATATGGTCAATACTATATCTGAGTGCTTTGATGACAAGGGCTCTTCATGGAAAATTTCATATTGAGTTTTCAAGGTGAAAATGGTCTTAAGTTTTCAGTGAGATTTATTTTGTCCTTGTCCAGAAGATGCTACATATTATAATAGCAGAGCCTGAGTTAGCATCGATAAGCTTTTAAAGTTATATTTCCTTATGATATACTTACCTGCGTTTTCGTCTAATTTCTCATTTAGTAAACTTCTTGAAATTCTTAGAATTCCTTGATATTAAAAGTGTTCCCTTTGTGTGCTATTTCTATGAAGTATAAAGCAATCATATCGTTTACATAGCACTTTCCCTAAGTATGTGTAAAAGATTGGAATGATCACTCTATTCTCTGTGGTTTGTATAAATTGTGTTTACCAATGTTGGAAGCCAGTCACTAGACCAAGCCCATGTACTGGGACCACAGTCTTTTAATCACTTCCTATTCTTATTTTCCATAACATATAGTACTTGAAAGAATAATCAGTATATATTTGTATATTTTGTTATTTAAAAAATATAAAGCTAGATGATAGTGACCTTGGGCATGATCTATTCTTTACCAAGTATTTAAAAACCCCATTTGGCCAGGCTCAGTGGCTCACACCTGTAATCCCAGCACTTTGGGAGGCCAAGGCAGGTGAATCACTTGAGGTCAGGAGTTCGATCAGCCTGATCAACATGGTGAAACCCTGTCTCTACTAAAATATAAAAATCAGCTGGGTGTGGTGGTGCGTGACTGTAATCCCATCTATTCAGGAGGCTGAGGCAGGAGAATCGCTTGAACCCAGGAGGCTGAGGTTGAAGTGAGCCGAGATCACGCCACTGAACTTCAACCTGGGCGACAGAGTGAGACTCCATCTCAAAAAAATAAATAAATACAATTAAAAAAAAAAACCATTTTATGGTATATACTTTCAGGAACTTTCTGATTTTAAGAATCCAACATCACATTTCACATAAAATTTAACTTTCCCAATACACATATCTTTTAAATTAAAATTTTATTTTAGAATAATTTTAGGTTTAAAGAAACATTGCAGAGATAGTATAAGAGTGCTCATAAACAGCTGTACCCACTTTCCCCTGTTATAAATATCTTATACTAGGGTGCTACATTTGTCAAACAAATGAACCAACATTGGTAAGTTATCATTAACTAAAGTCCATACTTCATTCAAATTTCCTTAGTTTTTATCTACTGTCCTTTTTCTGTCTCAGAATCTCAGCCAGGATACAGCATCATATGTTGCTACCACATCTCTTTGGGCTCCTCTAGATTGTGACAGCTATTAAAAACTTTCCTTGTTTTTGATGACCTTGATACTTTTGAGGAGTAATGGTCAAGTATTTTGTAGAATGTCCCTCAATTTGGGTTTGTCTGACAATTTCCTCATAATGAGAGTTATATGTTCTGGGGGAAGACGGAGGTAAAATGCCATTCTCATCGCATGAAGAGAACGTATTATCTACCTGTCTTATCACTATCTATAATGATGTTGATCTTGATCACCTAGCTGAGGTAGACAATTGACCTAGTTTTCATCATTTTTGTTTATCCAAAAGGCATTACTTAATGAAGTAACTCGAAAATAGTCATATAAGCTATTTAACCTATTTCACCTTACATATGAATACACTAAGTAGTCAGGATTCATGAGGATGTTAAAATTTTTCTTTCATTGTAACACTACAATAAGCTATTTATGGAGAATGTTAAATATAAAATATTAAAATTTTAAAATTAAGAAATAAAATTAGGGTTATTACACTGAATAGAAGTTGCCTTTTGTGCAGTTCACTAAATATATAAAATATTGATTTGCAGAACTTACACAAAGATTTTTATAGTAAAATCGTGTTTGTATGTATATTATACAATTTTAACCTTTTTCAATGTGATAACTGAAAACGCTCATCTTCAATTCTTGAACATGACCAAGATATTTAGTAAATAAATGACACACATAATTTATAAGAATGGGGGTGAATGAAAACCATGTAGAAAAATTTAAGTAATCCTAGACACAAGGATTTAGGCAATGTGGAATGGCAAAAGAATAAAAATATATAAATTCAATAGAACATGACTAAATGAATGAGGTGATAATTTGTTAAAAAGATGGAAAAGCAAAGTCTGAAAAGTTTTAAAGTACACAAATTCTAGAAAAATAAAGTGGTTAAAAACTACAGAATTCTTCCATGAAGTCAATAAAAATTCTTTTCTTTCTTTCTTTTTTTTAAAGCAACACTGAAATTGTGTATATGTGGACCTAGAGTACAACTTGTTGCAGAGCATATACACTGACTGTAAACATAAGTATTGATTCTAGAGCAAAAATAATTTGCTTTTAATTTCTGCTCATTTTGGTTGAGTTAGAATGAGTAAACTACTCAGAGGATACAGATTCCGTAGAGAGCAATTTCCTTTATTACAACATTGTCAAAGAAAATCCACGGGATTCTTCAGAAAATTACCAAATTATTGTTTTTCTTCTCATTCTAAAAGAAATTAATACAGGATGACATGCAACTGTTGTGGTAAAGATTGGTTCAGGAATGAATCATTAATAGTAGTTAAGGCTAGCGGGGGAGTTTGATGTAGAGCAATATATTTACATGGTTGTAAAGTGTCTTTCCACAGATTACTTATTAGTTGAAAGAGGGAAAATAATACCTATAAAATGAAGATATCAGGCAACACATCGACCAGATGATCGAAGTTAACATTACCAGTGAGGGACAGAGAGACATTATGTGCCTCCAGATGTGAACCATAAGGACATACTTTGCTTATGTGGTAGTTAGGACAGGAGTACATAACCTGAATCTAATCATGAGGTAAATACAAATTGAGGAATTTTCTATAAAATAACTGACCAGTATTCTTCATATTTAATAGTGTATGCAATGGTATGAGGAACTGCTCCACATTAAAGGAGACTAAGGAGACATAACAGCTCGATGCAGTGTGTGATTCTGGATGGAATCTTGTACTGGAGGAGAAAATGCTATAAAAGATATCACTGAGACAGTTAACATCATTGGAACATGGATGGTTGATTCGATGGAAGTATTACATTAATGATAAATTTCCTGAATTTGGTAAATTTGCTATTGCTACCTACAAGAATAATCTTGCTCTTAGGAAACAGTAATTGAAGTCTTAAAAATTTAAGAGGCATAACAAAACGAATGTGGCTAAATGTTTAAAACAGTGAATCTGAGTAAAGAGCATACAGGAATTTTCAAGCACTATTCTTGCAACTTTTATGTTCAAAATTCAAAAATATTCAAAATTATTGCAAAATGTAAAAAACAAAAAATAGAAATAAAGATGAGTTTTGGGAACTCAATTCAGATACCTTATCCACTAAGAATAAATTTGACTAATTACACATTAAACAGAGCAGGCAAAACCAAACTTTTCAACATCAATTTCCAGTCTCTGGGATTGCCCACTCTAGTGTCAGTCAACTGCCACGTCCTCAGACAGGCTATAAAGAGATTCCTCCTGCTGACAAGGAGGCACTAATATCTTAATATGGGTTTTATTTTATGTTAAGTAAGGAGAAGGAATATTTAGCAGTTTAAGATTGTTTCCATATGCTAGTGACTTTTACTTCTGTTATAATGAATTGATACATTTCTTCAAACAGGATCACAAGATAAAAATAGCGCAGAGTTAAAGCTGCCTCTACTTTTGGACTTTGGATTTCCTTTTTGCATTTTGTTAGCCTATTTCGAACTCTTTCCCATTCTTAATAGTTGCTTGCGGGCAAAGCTGCTTCCTTTGTTTCACATAGCCTACTTACCCAGCCAGTGCAGGGGAGAAGCCTCCTTCTGGGGATGACACTGGGCCACAATTCAAGATAGAATCAGATTTAGTGACACTTAAGATTTGGCCTAGACTAGAATACAAAATGAAAAGTAGAAGTTTTACAGCTCACCAAACTGCCTCTGCATTCACTCAGAAAAAATGTTCCAAAGCGTTCAAGCTAGCTTTTCAGAAATATTATAGTTGTAAAATCTATGACACCAGTAATAGTTGTGCCAAGCATGAGTTTTATTTTAGTAAGTTGTTTACCTATGCCAATATTTAAGTGTACTTCTGTGCAAAAAGATGTAGATAATAGTTCTCTTTATAGAAAAATCAATGTACCCAAATAGTCATAAAATATCACAGTGTGTACATGTACATGCATTATGCAAGTACAAATAGATCTACATTGTGCCAGATGTGATCTAATCATCCTGGAAGCTCTGTTTAGGTATATGATATTAAAAAATGCTGAACAGGCTTTTTTTCTCAGAGTGAAGCCACACGTTCCACGTTACTAAGAGCAAATTATATTTGACATGTAATTTTAAAATGAAGTTACTCTAATCTAAAGTAATAGTGAAACAACAGGGATAAGCAATGAAGCCTTTCATAAGACAAAATGGATTTTAAGATTCTAGAGAGTTTCAGTTACAAGTAATTAGAAATGCAATTTAGGACACTTAAAATATATTTCTTTCAACGGTTAATTACATTAGGACATCTATTGTTCCAAATGGTGATGGACTAATAAATTGTAATCATCATCATCTCTCTACATATCGAATTGTAATGTTTTCATAAGCAGTCTATACAACTAGAGAAACCTATTTCTTTCAATCCTAAAAATTTACTTCAGTAAAACACTGTGTTGTTACATACATGGATGCACACAGATATGTGCACGTAGCAGATAAATAGTATGTATATAAGCATATATACATTTAATTTTGGTCTTGTAAAACAGAATGGGCCTCTAAAAAGCATTTTAACTGGGATGTATGGGATGTATTTTAACTATGTCTGTAAAAATTCTGTTAGCAGATTTTACTGGAATACATATTCTAAATATTTCAGATTTATGATGGCATGCTTTGAGTCTAACTACGTCTCTCAGTATACAGGCTCCCTTCCCTCAATCTACAAATGTTATTTCTATTTCCACTATTAGAAAACAAAGAAAGGAAGAAAAGGAAAGAAGAATAAAGAAAAACAATGTAAAATAGTAGTGGAAAAGGAAGTAAAAATGGAAAAGGACTGGAAGAAGGAAGGGAAAGGAAAAGAAAGGAAGGAATGGGAAAAGGGGAAGAGGGAAGGAGAACAATACAACCTATCCCTATTATTTCTAATCAAGTTGATGAGTGTTTCCAGAGAAAATTAAAGAGTCATATATAGTAGATTTATGACACTACAAATTAATGGACCAAAACTTTAAGCCCATCATGCTTTTCATGTTTCCATTGTCACCTTCCCTACTCACCTCAAATCTGACCTTATCACTATCATTGCCTCTTTACCCACCACTCCACTGAACCTGCACCTACCAACGATCTACATATAAAACCCAAAGGACTTCTTAGTACCTGTGCTCTTTGTTACTACATCCAAAGGGCCTCATGTAGCATAAGTCAGTGTCAGCTACTCTTTCCTAATTGAAACAGTTTTCACTAATTGTCACTCTCCTCTTACCTTTCTTTTTTTTTTTTTTAAATGGATTCCAGTTCCTTGGAGAGATTCTCCATACTGTCATCTATTTTCTTAAACTTATTAATCATAGTAATTTTTAAAATCATGCTAATTTAAAAGTCTATGAGAATGTCAATATCTGAATCATTGGTAGGTCTATTTCTATTGTCTGATTTTTCCCTTGGTTCAGTTTCTTCATAAGCCAACTAATGCATGATTAAATATAGACATTTTGTTTGCAAAAATCTTAGAGCCACTAGATGATATTTTCCTCCAGAGAGGGTTCTCTCTATCATTTATGGGCAGCTGGAGTAGAGGCAGATCACCTTAATCTAATCAAGGAATCAACTAACAAATAGGTGAAGTTGCAGTCTTTCAAAAGTTCAGTCTATATTTAGTTCATACCAATTCCTAAAGGGTAGGTTCTTTAAGAGTCCCAAATGAAATTCTTGGGTGTTTCTTGGGGCTGCTCCTCTGTGGAGGGCCCTGAATGTTATTTTCTATTTCTTTTATACTATGAGTGCTTTTCAGTCACTTATTGCTTGATGAGTTAGGCTTTTTCAACCCATGAACAACTTAAGGATTTGGCAAATGCCTGGAGGTTAAAACTACTGAGTGCAAGTTCATTTCTCTACTTATCTACTCTCTTCAGGATAATGGCCTCCTTTAGTACTGACTGCCTTGACAGCCCTCACTGTTTTCCTCTCTCTCTAAGCCTATAAGATAGCTGGAACTTCTGGTGACTTCTCTGTATCATGCTGTAAGAATTGGCAAATGCCCCAAAAGGAAATATGCCTCATTTCTTTGTAGTTTTCCTTGCTTGAGATTTTAACTTCTGAAGCCCTGGCTGTCTTGGCTACTTTCCAATGCCTTCAAACAGACTTTTTGTCTGTTATCTGGCTTATGTAGATATTCTTGGCAGAGCATTGTTCTGCCACAAGTTACTATATAATTTTCAGAAGTAGAAATCTGTCTTTGGCAATTTTTTTTTTCCAGTACTCTCTCTAGGCTTCTTGCCATATGATTGAATCTTAAACATTATTTCTTCTGTTAGGAATATTTGCCTCTCACCTAACTTCTCTTTTCCTGTTTCACTCTGACACATCTTTTCACATGAGTTTAGAATGCTCTAGGATGTGTGCTAATTCTGAAAGTCAGATTTAGGTGATTTTTCTATATATGCCCTTAATACTCAACAGTACCTCCACATTAGCACTTAACACAATTCATTATAATTCCTTATCTACTTATCTGTACCCTCCCCTGCACACTCTGTAAAACATATGAGGGCAGACGTAATATGTATACTATCGTATTCCAAGTACTTTCTCACTGCGTCTCTAAGCACTTAGCACATTGCCTAGAACACAGCACAAGAAAAATTTGTTGAATAATTGTTGGTTGATCGGTTGGTAAACAGCAAAGAGCATTAACTATGTGGCTCTCTATCTCTCTTCTTCTACCTCCTCTATTCTTCCTCTTTAGAGTAATCATACTCTTTTGTCCCCCACTGACAGCTCAATTAATGTGATCTTGGAAAATCTATCACACATATATAACTTGAATAAAGCCAAGCTACCTCATAGTTCCCTACCAGTACAGAGTCACATCCAAGTAAAAATGAATGTGAATACAAAACATGACCGAAAAACAATGTAAGTAGGATATCAAAGGAGGATTTGATATCCTACTTGATATTCCAAGGATATCAAAGGAGGATTCAACAGAACTAACTTTTTGAGACAGAGTCTTGCTCTGCCGCCCAGGCTGGAGTGCAGTGGCGCCACCTCAGCTCACTGCAACCTCCGCCTCCCAGGTTCAAGTGATTATCCTGCCTCAGTCTCCCGAGTAGCTGAGATTACAGAAGTGCGCCACCACGCCCAGCATATATAGTTTTTTGTAGATACGGGGTTTCACCACGTTGGCGAAGCTGGTCTCCTGACCTTGTGATCCGCCCACCTTGGCCTTTTTTTCTATATTCCTCTGACTCAACCTTTGACACTTAGAAGGTAGCACACTTCCAACATATCCTTCCCTCTTCCAAGATATAGTCCCTACAACTTTCTGTAGTTTGAATGTTTATCCCCCAAACCTCATGTTGAAATTTGATCCCCAATGTTGGAAGTGGGGCCTGATGGGAGGAATTTGGGTCATGGAGGTGGATCCCTCATGAATGACTTGATGTCTTCCTTGTGGTAATGAGCGAGTTCTTGCTCTGTTAGTTCCTGAGAAAGCTGGTTGTTAAAAACAAAAACAAAAACAAAAACAAAAACAAAAACAAAAAATCCTGTAAGCTCCCTTCCCTCTCTCTTTCTTGTCATTTGGACTCTGCACATGCCAGCTCCCCTTCTCCTTCTGCCATAAGTGGAATTAACCTAAAACCCTCACCAGAAGCAGATGCTGGCACTGTGCTTCCTGTGCAGTCTGCAGAACCATGAGCCAAATAAATCTCTTTTCTTTATAAATTACCCAGCCTCAGGTATTCCTTTATAGCAACACTAAACAGATTAAGACCTAACTGAAGACAAAAAAACAAATAACAACAACAAAAGCAAATAAATAACTATTTTCCTACCTCAGCTCATGCAAGCTTTGTGGTTTACATATCATCTCCTTATAGTGTGGCTCAACTTAGCCTCTTTAACTTATTGCAACTTTTATCTCTATTTAGGATATTTATACAGGATGGCCTAAGAACGAAGCAAGGAAAAAGAAAAAATTCCTTTTCCTTTGGTTGCCGGTGCTTGTCGAATGCTAAAGTATAAAGTTGTTTTTTTTAATCCTCACATTTGCATATAAGCCCCCTCTTCTCAAAATTTTCCTCTGGCACCATATCCTCCTCTTCCTTTATCCTCTTCCCTTGTTTTATTTTCATCACTAGTCAAAAACTGACCAGAATCATAGCACAATAGTTGTACTATAAAACACTTATAACCACAAAAAGGGAAGTAGAAGTTCACAAGTTTTAAAATCAGTTCGACTTGATAAAGAACATGTGTCATTTGAAGTCTTCAAAAATGCTCATGAGCCCTATTTTGAGGCTTCACACAGTCTCCATCTACTTTTTCATCCTCTTATAATTAAACCTGTTTTTCCTCAAGCACCACCACTCAAGCCCAAAATATAAAATGATCTTATTCAATGTGATTGCTTTTGTTTAATTAGTACTATATCATAAATGTGTTCGCTACTGTTTCACTGCAAATATATAGTATTTCAGTAACATTATTGGCTATCCTAGGGGAGCCCAACCACCATTTATAACACTGCCTTGGTAGGAAAATGCTTTCTGGATTCCAAACAACTGACATCTAAAGCAAAGTTTTCCCACTTGAGTAATCAGGATTCGAACAATCATATGCCCTACATCTGTCTACAAGCCATTTGTAAGATAGGGACTGCCTGTATTTGAAAAACACATGCTGATATGTTGCTTTTAATTGGGGGAAAAAAATGTTAGAATGATGAAGTTCCATGCCTAGATTTCTCTTCCTAGTTTTCAATTACATTCCTCCATTCTATCAGATTAGACTCATGTAAATCCTAAAGAAAATTCTGTCAGCACAATAGACGCTCCACTTTTAATCTTTTAAAAATAATTTTCATGTAAGACCCAGTTAAGTATTCGGGTTACAGAAACCTCCAATAATTACAGTAATCACAGTTTTTCAGAACCAAGTAGATGTATTAGGACAGATGTTTTGTTTTCAAAATTCTAACTAATGAATTTAGAATTTTTCTTTCACTTGCAAGGGGCCTGATCAACATGCTACTATCGTATGTCATTGTCTACCAGCATTAATTAGTCTGGGAACAGTAGAGAAGAATATGGACAATGGCTATTTCCAGGGTTGGGGCTAGGAGCAACTGGAAAATTGGGTAGTGAATTAATGAGGAGTGCTTTTGAGTACGTACTGACATGTTGGACAGCAGAGTAATAGTTGGGTAGGGACAGACATGAGATAGATGGAAAAGTTGAATGGGAAAAAGGCTTGTAGAATACCAAACAGAAAAGCACAAGCAGAATGGGTATGGACTAGGAAAGGTGGAAGGAAGTGGACATGTTCAAATAAGAGAATTTTAGAGTACTTAGAGGTACAACAGTTTCAAGAGATAACGAAATCTAAATTGGTAACCAATGGCTCTAGGGAATCAATGAGAAGCTTGAGTCAAAGTTGACTCAGAGTTTGAACTTAGGTGACTGGGCTTATTACTGTTAGAGGTGGAGAAGGTAGAAGGAGTAACACGCTTTAGACGCAAGACATACTTAGCACTATGCGGGAATGGATACTAAAAATAGTACAGTATTCAATATCTTTTCTTACCTTTTGTTACCAAGTACTAAATGGATATGGTGACTTTTTTTGGCATTCCTTCTCATATGGCCTGACCACAATTTCTTTTTTCTATTCCCATGGATTCAACAAGAAGAGATACTATTTTAAGACTTCAAGAGCAGTGGCATATTTGCCCTTCAATTTGGCGGGTCACTTTAGGATAACCATTCAAATCAACCTCATGTTCGGTGTCACAATCATCTGTATAAAGCAGCCTTTGCATGCCTATTTCAAAGACATTTGTGGAGGCTACGATCTGCTCAGGGGAAGAAAAGCTTTCTCAGAGAAAAGCACACATTCCTGCTTGAGGTCATTTTTGTTAGGAAACAGGTCTGACAAGACTCCACTGATACTAACTCAACCTGCCATTCCAGGGTATAGTTGTCTACAGATGATGATGAACTTCTCCGGACGGTCAAAATTGTGAAGTGATTGCCAGGGGCCTGATTTGCTGACACTGATCAAGGTCAAATTTATGTACTCAAAGTAGGAAATAAGAAACACTTTTCATTTATTGTAGTCATGCAAATTAAGTCCACACTCAAGGGGCATACAACAAATAAGCCACAGGCAAAAAGAGTTTCTATCAAAATATTCAACATATAGTTCAGAGCATGAGCAGTTTATCTAGCCCCAGATGCTCTCTGTGTCATCAGACATCAAAAAGGCAAAGTCAGATAAAACTGTACTAGAATATGAGACTACATGTGGGCTGGTAGATTACTGCCCTTTTGTGGTTTTATTTCTCCTAATACATTATAAGGTTGATATCTAAAGTAAAAGAATATTATATTCTTTGATATACTTCTATTGTACCTCAAAGCTACCCTTTGTTTGCTGTTTGTTCTTTTGTTAATTCATCTATTCATTTATTCAACACTGTCTGAAGAGCCTATTAAGTTCCCAATGACATGCTTAATGCAGGATCTACAAAGATAAATAAGACATGCCCCTGATGAGCTCACTATCTAGTAGGAAAGACAGGTAGGTAAAAAAACAAAGACAAAGCAGTGTGGGAATTCAGTGGGGACAACATGCTGAAAGCACCACGCAAGAACTGAGAAAGTATATTCATAGCCCCCTGGTGATGGGGCCAAATTGAGTTTTAAAGGATGAGCAGGAGTTCATCCAATGAAAAAAATGAGGGCAGTCCAGGCAGAGGGACACGGTGGACAAAATTATGAAAGAATAGAGGGATTTGAGGGGGGATAAGATTGGAAGCTGGAATGCATTTAGAAGATTGCTGCGGTTGTCTCAGCCACAGTTGGTAAAACACGGGAATAGGACAATGGCAGTTAGGAAGCCACAGAGGTGACATATTCAAGAAATATTTAGGAAGGAAAACTGGCAGGATACAGAGATTATGAGATGTGGGGATTTATAGAAAAGGAAGAATCAAGGTTCACACCCAGTTCCCTGCTAGAGTGAGTAGCTGGATGGTGGTGCCGCCTACAAAGAATCAAAAACGAAAGAGATTTTAGAAGAAAAAGTAGAGTTAAGATTTTGACATGAACTTAGGGTGCCTATTGAACATCTAGGTAGAATTGTCCAGCAGGCATTTCATTATACAAGTCTGAAGTTCCAGGAAGAACTGTAGGCTATAGCTACAGAGTTGGAAATGATTTGCATATAGACAGTTAAAAATATGAGAGTGGGTGAGATCACACAGAAAGATTCTTGTGTAGAGTGAGAAGAGCAGGAGCTGAGGGTTGAACCTTGGTGAACAAAAGCATTTAATGTACAGGGAGAAAAGGAAACATCAATGATGAGGATGAATCAAAAGGTATCAGAAAAATTAGCAAAAGTGTGTTGTCACAAAAACAACAATGAATTCCAACTTGTAGAGAAATCTACAACTATGGAGATGGCAGCTTCTGAATTTTTTCTAGGGTTGTGTTCTAGTAGAGTTACAGTAAAGGTGCAATATCTTATCTATGCCTCTATTTCTGGGCAAGTAAATGTCTGACTCATTGTAAGTTTTTGACAAATACTTACTGAATGAATGTATGTCAATGTGAAGAATATATGTTGTTAAGTAAAATATAAAGGCACATGGACATGGAAAGCACTTAAGTCATTTTTATTATGGTACCTGGGGTACTATCTTGTTGGTAACAACATGCCATATGAAGATAATGGTAATGATCCAGTCTGGAGGATGATTTCTCAGGCATAGAATATTCATCACAGCACTTGAAATGGGCAAGCCAGATAGCTCATGCAGGCTAATCACTAATACAACAAATATTGAGCAACTACTATAAATATTTGCCAAACACTGTTCTAGGCACTGGAGAGTCTTTGGGTAACTAGAGCAGTTAAAGCATCTTCTCTCATGGAGGTTACCATTTCAGTGGGGAGCTGAAGACAAACAAACAAATAAATACATGACGGGTGGCGATAAATGCTCAGAAAACAAAGTATGGTAAGGAGCAAAGAGGAGGGCACTATTCTATGGTTTACTCTAAAATCTAGTTAATTCTTGCCGTGCACATCTGAAATGCTGATTTTTACTGTACCAGCTTTCTTTTTCTTAAAAGAAATCTAATTCTACTAAGAATAAAAATTACTCAAAATTTCAAAAATATCTAGTTAATTCTTATATCTGATATGAAAGTGGTTTGAAACTTTATAAAACACAGCAGGGAAAATGAAATGAGGAGCCAAATAATTTGGGGAAAATTATAATATTATCAATAGCTTACAATAGTTTTAAGTAGCTTAGAAAACAGAAATGAAACTGATCATAAAAAAATTACAAAATGGAAGCCACAGCTGTTGTCTATTTCAAGTACTATTTTTAATGAGCAAATCTGGTTTTGAAACTATTCTAAATTTACTTGAATGATTTCTCCCCCAGCTCTTTTCCCTTTTTCATTTTCAAATACTGCCCCAAAGAGGTGGTGGGTAAGAGGAATTATGTCATCACACAGCTTCCACAAAGTAAACCCTGGTAGTTGTGGAAGCAGAGGAAATAATTTCTCTTGGCATCTGGTATTATTCACAGTACTGGCATCCTTTGGCTAATTGGAATTCCAAAGGACAAATATAACCACTTAAATAAAATAGGATTATGAATTGGAATTGATATGAATGAGATGTTCAGTCCATTTAATCTTGGTCATTATCTCTGTATCTGAGGTTAGTTAGAATTCTTTCAAATCATTTCTATATATATTAGGAAGAGCAAGTACTCTAGATAGGAGTTAGGGACAAAGGAAGCCCCATGAGTCTATTTGCTTCTATCTGGTCTCAAAAATACTGAGAGGAGGGGAGGTATGGAGGTGCAAAAGGACAAAAAAGAGGAAAACATTCCAATTTTCCACCAATTGGATTTAAAAATTCACCAGGCAATAAGAACAAAAGTCTTGTAAGAAAAGGCACCCTCTTTGCCTCTAGGCTGAAATGAATTGTCATTGTTCATGAAAGCCCTGTGAGACAGAGGTTTGACTCAGATAGCTCCCCTTCTTCTGGGATCTCCAAAGGCATGAAAGCAAATAGCAACACTTTAGATAATAAAGTAGGCGAGCCCCACCTGAATCTGTTTTGTAAAGTGTTAAAAGTCTTGCATTACTTGCTTGTGATTACCAGCTCCATTTTCTTGTGCCCTTAGTTCAGGACTGCTGCTGCTTAACAGATAGACCACTAGGGAGGTCTGTGAACAAACAGTATCTTATTTCTCCAAATAGGGAAAGAAGTGTTCATGGGCAGGAGGTAAATATATTTACTGTTTGCAGTAATGTAATGATAGTTCTCCTTCTCCAAGCAAAAATAAGAACAAACAAAATATTAATAATGACCATAAGGACAAAAAAAAATGAGGGCTCCATTTGCCTAAAAGGCATAGTACAACTCAATTATCAGTAAAATTCAGTTCCTAGTTTTGCCTCTCTGAAATACAGAATTCAGCTAATTAAAGCACTAATGGAAGCAGTCATTATTTTTAACCAGATAAACTTCAAATTACGAACCTCATAGTTCAGAAGTATTTGTTGATTGAATATATCAACAACTCATTAATCTGCCAGATACTTTCACTATGAAACTTGAAAGTCTGAGCCAGATGTGTGGGGGCTCACGTCTACAATCCCAGCACTGTGGGAGGATCAGGCAGGCAGACTGCTTGAGTCCAGAAGTTTGAGACCAGGCTGGGCAACATAGCAAGACCCTATCTCTTAAAAAAATTAATAAACTGATAGTCTACATACTCTATACAGATGTAAGTTCTGTATAGAGAGTAACAAGATCACCCAAGGCTCGAGTTTATCACATACAGGAATACAAGCACAGTTTGAATGTATATATAATCCAGCAAATCTAAATTATGGTATAGTAGAAAAAGTACTAGAGGACATGAGTTCTGTCGTCAACTTTTCTACTAACTAGGTATAAGAACCTATAAAAGTCCTTAATGTTTATGTAAAAGGAAGGAGTTAGAGAATGTTCTTTAACCTCATTTTCACCTTTAAAATTCTATGATTCTAGGACCTACGTGCAAATGACTTCTACTGGCAGATACATTTATTAATCACAAACTTCTATAAAGGCTGTTGGGTAAGAGTTCTAAGGATAACATTTTCTGTACATTTGAAATAATTTATAATTTGAAAAACGAAAGATGCACAAAGGTGGTGCTCAATAAATGCTTACAAGAAGAATTAAGATTTGTATTAGTCCATTCCTATGCTGCTTTGAAGAAATACCCAAGACTGGGTAATTTATAAAGAAAAGAGGTTTAATTGACTCACAGTTCCCCAAGGCTGGGGAGGCCTCAGGAAACTTAAAATTGTGGCCAAGGAACCTCTTCACAGGGCAGCAGGAGACAGAATGAGAACTGAGTGAAGGGGGAAGCCTGTTGTAAAACCGTCAGATCTTGTGAGAACATACTATCATGAGAATAGCATGGAGGAAACCACCAGCATGATTCAATTACCTCCCACTGGGTCCCTCCCACCACACGCGGGGATTATGGGGACTACAAATCAAGATGAGATGTGGGCAGCCAAACCATATCAAGATTTTATACCTTCTTAGAAGTAAATGAAAATTTTCCTGTCCCAGAACTATCGTTGGGGGTGAGGAAAGGCAAGGAGTGTGTAGGTGAGGAAAGGGGAGTAAGGAGTGGGAAGAGGACTCATTCCAGAATATATACCATTTTGTACAATGTCTTGCAAATTGTATTCCATAAATGCAATGGTCTAGTTCATTTGGAATGCTATAACAAAATACCATAGACTGGGTAACTTGTAACAACGGAAATTTATTTCTCACAGTTCTGGCAGCTGGGACGTCTAATATCATGGTGCCAGTAGTGTCTGGTGAGGGCCTGCTTCCTCATAGACTGTACCTTCTCACCGTACCCTCACATGGAGGAAGGGGCAAATGAGCTCCCTCAGGCCTCTTCTGTAAGGGCACTAATTCCATTCATAAGGGCAGAGCCTTCATGACCTAATCAACTCCCAAAGGCCCCACCTTCTAATACAATCACAATGGAGGTTAGACTTCAACATATGAATTCTGGGGGGACACATTTAGACCTAAACAGCAATATTTGTGTTTCATAAATGAACACAGTCAAAGGCAGTATGAAAATGGTTTGTTGATGAAACAAGTGATCATGAAGAACATTCTTGTATCATCTCTAAAACTATCACCAAAGACAATGTTGTACTTTGTCTTCCACTTTACACTGTACTTTGTCAGATAATAAGACTTATAAAACATAACATGCTTTCCTTTCTGTATTGGCTTCCAGTAAGCTCAGAGTTAATTTAATGCTCAATGATAGTAACTAGCCTTAATTTAGATATTTGGAATAATTGTGTAAAAGTTTTCCTCTAACTTTTAATTTAACTTTAATGACCCTTTGTTGTAAACCACCTGAAATCTTTCTCGGAAGTAGACGAAGAATAGATTAGGATGTAATCAATATGTATCTATGTTCTATCTAAATAGAGAAAGAAAACATTTATGTAAGTGGAAATTAGAAGATACCTTAAAATCATTAGAAATAAATCATCTTTGAGTAATTATTTCCATAAAAGCACTGTTATTGTGTGGGAGAAGTTATAACTACTAACTAGATGTGGAACACAAAAAGCAATATAGAATGTAAAATTCAGTGCCTTCAGCCATCACTGAGACTACACAGCAATAGGAAATTTAAAGAAAAATATGATAAAACATTTTTGAAAATGCAACATTTGGAAACGCTTTGAAGTTGCACAATTTTAACAGTTCTTTAAAAAAAACATAGCCTCTACATACATCAAAAATCTTCTTTATTTCAATTGGAAAAGATGAAGAAGAAAAGAAGGTCTAAGAATAGCAAAGATTAAAGTAAAATGAAATAACATTCTTGTTATCCAGATTTGGTAGGTGAATTTTTTAATTCACTTTTAGAATGGAACATTGGGAAAAAGCAGGGGGGTAGAGAATGAATGTATGGAAAGAACAAAAACAGTTTAAGGGACTACAGAAAAATAACAAATAAGCTATTTGACAAAGATTGACAGATAGATATCTGGGCCACCATTGAAACAGTAACCTCTGTTGAAAATTACAGGCATTCTTATCAATCAGAGTCACAGGTATACTTCATCTTCTTAGGTATACTGAGGGCTATGCATGGACTACTATTCCTTTAAACACTTAAAAACCATTTTAAAGACATCTAAGCATTTTTAAAGAAAAGAGAGAACTGGTGAATATGATATGTGGTATCTTTAGCCTATGCTTGTAGATTCAGGTGACTTACAATATGAAGAAAATAATAATTTGAGGAAAATAGCCCATAAATGTGTATTTTTTTTTGGAAACAGATGTTTTCAATGCAACTGAGGACATGACTAATACTACAACGAATCTCTTTTAAAAGTAAGAGATCTCTGAGGGGGAAAAAATCACCTTCATTTATCAATCTTGTAAAATATCATTTTCATTTATTGGGTTGCTTAAATAGGGGCATATCTGAATACCACTGTGAGCACAAATGAAGCAACCTGGCCAAGCTTGGGCACCTGGAATTGCAGTCAATCAAAATACACTATTCAGAATGTTCAATCACTTTCTACAGATATCAAGCAATATATAGCCAACTCTCAATTATACAGGCTATTAGAGAGAAAGGGTGGTTTGGCTAATTTAAAACAGCACACAATCCAGAAATTATTTATGTAGATTTGGAAAACCATTTTAAATCCAAAAATTGCCTTTGAGGTATGAGTCACCATCCAGGAACATTAGAAACTGAGCTGGAATTGGGAATCCTGAGAGCAGATTAAAGTCTTTTCATGGATTGTCAAGGCTTTATTATTCTTGTTTCTAGAATTGGGGGAGCTAGAAGGTATGCAGCTATTATCCTCAGCTACACAGAAAAGATGAAGAATAGGAAGGGCCCTGGAGGACAGTTTCTTGGAAAATCCCATATTTTCTCATTGAGGAGTTTCCCTGCTCATTCAAGGACTAAAACTATACTCACTTGTGCTCGAATACACAGAATCTAATCCATAGAGAAGTTCATGGCTTAAAAAGTTTGCTAGATTAAAGAGACACTACTGAGAGAAAACCAGATGGAAAAAACTATATATATATACACACACACACATACATACATATATATATGCTATTAGAAGGACATTTTAAAAAATTGTGGACCAGGCGCGGTGGCTCAAGCCTGTAATCTCAGCACTTTGGGAGGCCGAGACGGGTGGATCACGAGGTGAGGAGAACGAGAGCATCCTGGCTAACACGGTGAAACCACGTCTCTACTAAAAAATACAAAAAACTAGCCAGGCGAGGTGGTGGGCGCCTGTAGTCCCAGCTACTCGGGAGGCTGAGGCAGGAGAATGGCGTAAACCCGGGAGGCGGAGCTTGCAGTGAGCTGAGATCCGGTCACTGCACTCCAGCCTGAGCAACAGAGCGAGACTCTGTCTCAAAAAAATAAAAAAAAAAAAAAAATAAGAAAAAAATTTTGGAACATGTTTTTTAGTAGGGATTAATAAAATGTCAGGCTCTTCTGGGGATTCTTCCCCATCCTGATTTTTCAACATAATCCTACGCTATTACTTTATCTCCTCTAGTTTTACAGTTACATGTAAATGAAGCTGCTGACTTTGGATCTATATGAGAAATAAATATAACAATCAAGAACTCACTGTTTATATAAGTTCATCTCATACTGCCAGCTCTGCTTACCAAAAATAAGAAGAACAGAACAAAATAAAATGGCCTACTAGGCACTTAGAATCCATGCCATGTTCCATGGCAGTGAGCAGGACTTCTCATCCATTTAAAGTTTGAGAAGAGCTTGATAGTATTCTGGCCCCAAGCCTTCTGCTCATTTGATTTGCCATACAAGATTGCATTCCCAGTGCCAAGGGCAGCAGGAATTGGCCCAACGCTACAGTGCTATTCATTTACAGAGCCACCTGATTTTGCAGGTGAGTAGTTATATCTCCATAGAGTTCCACTTCTATGACTAACATCTTGCTCATCCTGTGACAGACACCTATTCTGGGGTCTGATGAACATCAGCATTGGGAGGTTTAACTCAGTGTTTGGCTTTGTATAACATGATTTTGCTGGTTCTGACATCAGCCATATGTCCAACTTTGGAAAAATTACATTTTTGCCTGTAGGGTTTCCTTTAATAAAAGCACGGCTAGAGGAATGTGAAGATGATGTTTGTAAATAGATTTTTAAAAATCATAAAAGCTATTGGTTTCTGAGAAATGCTAAGAATATGTGTGACTAAAGCCTTAGCTGTTCAATGTTTTAAGCTTCTCAGGTGAGATCAATAGGCTTAAATTTTTATCAGTAATACAAGTTAATAACAATTTATTAAAATGCTATTGTACTTCACCACAAATTCCTTGCATATATTTTTTTAAAGCTGGGAAAAACTATCATCACTTTATCTAGAAAGATGACTTTTTTCCCTCCCTTTAGGTCCTCTCAATGATTCTCAGCCTTACAGGTGAGAGATAAATTATAGATCATTGCCATGCTTTGTGAAAGTTGTGCGAGGCATAGTTTGAGGTGCTCATCTTTATTATTTCATTGATAAGAAAAATACAGAAATTGAGAGAGGCTGTTGAGGTCTGTAAATAATTTTTTTTCTTAAACCATAACATGTATAAAAATGACAACAGAATTAGACTTGCTGTCTGACCACAATGAATAAATAAAATTACCCATTTCAAATGCTCTGTAATAATTTATTCTATGTTACTGTGAACTACCATAGCGATGTGTGTTTGAATGGGGACTCTGTTAGAAGCAGTGCTGAAGCAATGCAAAAATTAACTTGAAAGAAAAACCTGTGAGGTCCATCACTATGGACTTCATCACTATGTGAGGTGACAGGTTAATTAGCTTGATTGTAGAAATCATTCCACAATGTATATGCATATAAAAATATCATGCTGTATACCTTGAATATATATAATTTGTCGATTATACCTCAATAAAGATAAAAACAAGATGTGGGATTGCTTCTAATTCTGCATTATTACGAATGAGTAAAAAATAAGATAAAAGAAAAAAACAGGCCAGATACAGTGGCGCATGCCTGTAGTCCCAGCCACTCAGGAGGCTGAGGCAGGAGGATCACTTGAGCCAAGGTTGCAGTGAACCATGACTGCACCACTGCCCTCCAGCCTGGACGACAGAGCAAGACCTTATCTTAAAAAAACAGAAACAAAACCAAAAACCAACTAGTATGAAATTCAAGGGGAAATAGCCACAAGTGTAATTAGACAATTATCTGAAAAGACATGACACAACATCTGTAGGATAAACAAGCTGCCTTGCCTCCTCTCTGAAGACTTTTTGGAGTATCACAAACTGTAGTGATCTTGTCCTTCTCTGAGGTCCTATTGCCACAGAGCCTATTTTTTGCACTAAAAATGTAAACATGTGATGTGATAATGAATTGAGATTATTTTGAAAATTCTAGGATATACGAAAACCTATAGAACATCATTTTGGTACTTATTTGTTTTTGCATATAATTCTTTTATTTTTTATAAGTCTTGATTACCCAAGGAAACAGAGCGAGCTTTCTACATTTATACTTCCCGTGGCACTAAACACATAGTATTTCTTCAATAAATACCTATTGATGGAATACATTCATGACCTTATGGCTTTTTTTTTTATTGATTTTGTTTTTTTTTTTTTTGAGATGGAGTCTTGCTCTGTTGCTGAGGCTGGAGTGCAGTGGCACCATCTCGACTCACTGCAACCTCTGCCTCCTGGGTTCCAGCGATTCTCCTGTCTCAGCTTCCTGAGTACCTGGAACTATGGTAGGCGTGCGCCACCACGCCCAGCTAATTTTTGTATTTTTAGTAGAGACAGGTTTCACCATATTGGCCAGGCTGATCTCGAACTCCCGACCTCATGATCCACCAGCCTTGGCCTCCCAAAGTGCTGGGATTACAGGCGTGAGCCACCGCGCCTGGCCTTATGGCTTATTTTATATGTTTATTATTATGAGTATAATCCTTCAGATGTAGAGTTCACTGATCTACGAGCTTTTCAGAGTGAGAAGTCCCTTGTTTGCTTTGCTACTGATGGGGTTCAAGACTCGCTACCAACAATATGTCACCTTGGCATTTGATAAAAGAGCAGAAGCAAGGGATCACTCTCACCTTCCCCTTGCCCTTCTCTCTTGAAGCAGGCCATAAAACCTTCATTCCAGAGGTAATCCCCAAACCCCACATTCAGAGGAAAGGAACATCCTTCTCTCTGAAGATACAAGGACACAGAGAAGAATCAGGAAACACAGGCCTTAAGTCCCCCACAGTTTATTATTATTAGATCATATCCCCTTTGTCCAATCATACTTCACTACTCTCCACTTCTTCATCAAACATAAGAATACACAGGTTTTCCTGTTTCTTTGGGTCTTTATTTCCTTATGAAGTTTCCTGTGTCACATAAAATGTACGTATATTAAATAAATTTGGGCTGGGCACAGTGGCTTACGCCTGTAATCCCAGCACTTTGGGAGGCCGAGGCGGGGGGATCACTTGAGGTCGGGAGTTCAAGACAAGCCTCGTCAACATGGTGAAACTCCATCTCTACTAAAAATATAAAATTAGCTGGGTGTGGTGGTGTATATCTGTAATCCCAGCTACTCAGGAGGCTGAGGCAGGAGAATTGCTTGAACCCTGGAGGCGGAGATTGTAGTAAACCAAGATCGCACCACTGCACTCCAGCCTGGGTAACAGATCAAGACTCCGTCTCAAAAAATAATAATAAACAAATAAGTAAATTTGTATGCTTTTTTTTTTTTTTTTCTGTTAAGGGGCCCCAGCTATGAACCTAAGACAGGAAGAAAAAATATTTCTTTCCCCCATACTACATAAGAGAAATAGTTAGATTCAAGCTGGTATTACGAAAGACTGCTTTGTACAGAAACAAGTACTGTGCCAAATCAGATTTAACAAATGTTGCTTTTTCATCGTTACTCAGCATTCTAGCCTCCTCCAAAGGAAAGCTCTGTAAATTAGAAACTTTGATGGATATGAGTTATCTGCATTCAGAGAAGAAAGCCATAGTTTCCTATGTTTGTCACTTCATAATGTAAGTAATGACTTCATATGTACTAACCACAGATATTAGGGAATGAGGGTGGGCTGGTGGTGGGGAGAAATGCAATTCAAAAGACAGCACATGTAGGTTTGCTGGCATAACTCTCAGTTTTACAGAATTCCTAACAATGTAAATTAGGCAGGTCTATCACAATTTCTATCCATTCTCTATACTAGATGTGTAATCTCATTAGTCTTGGCAAAGGTCAAGAATCTGAAAGTAAATCAGCACATACAGTAGTATGTTTCAATTTCCTTCATTTATAATTAAGATTCTCTGTTACTGCATTTTAAACTCTCATTTGATCAACCCTAAATCTATGCAAGGAGTAAGAAACGAGCAGTTCCTTAATAAAGCAAAGTATTTAGACTAATAGCAGTGTAGTATCTAAGATGCAGTGTATAGTCTACAAGGAGTAAGGGCAGCCCAGATTAAAAGACCAGTGGAGATAAATAAAAAGTCATGTAATTTTTCTTTTTAGCTCTCACATCTCATTTACTTCTAATTTTGAATATTTAAAAGATAAAGGACAGTACAGGAAATTGCTTGGTGGTAATGATGGTTTGGTGTGGGGACAGATGGGTGTTAGAAGAGATAACTTATTTAGGTGGGGGTAATGGGATGGAGACATGGCACTGAGTGGAGAACTTTGACACTCATGGGTTAGAGAAAGAAGTCACATAATCTTCTTTATCACCAACACCATCTGCTGGCTCTACCAATCCAACTCTTTCCACTTCTGAATTCCTTTCCCTTTGTCCCTTCTTCCCTTCCACTCTCCTCTCAGCACTCTCTGACCCATCCCCAGTATTCTAGCAGCACTTTCAAAGGGCTGTAGGCTCTGTGGGGGAATTAGGTACATCTACAGCCTGACTTTATGAAAAGTTGCCATAATTTTAGTCAACTCTGAGTCTAATGCAAAAGACTGTCTTTTCAAATGTGGAACAAAATGGTTTTATCTGAATTCAAGCTATAAACATCACAAACTTGTAGAATTCAAGGATAGAAACTCTGAAAAACTCACTCATTGTTTTAACTGTCACGTATACAAAATGATCTCTTATGAAAGAATCACCATTTCAGAAAGCTTTCAGAATCAAATATAATTATGATTACCTCTCATAAGGAGACTAGATAATCAGGACCTCATCATGAATAAAAGTTACATTAAGATGGGAAATCATTATTAAGTACCAGAATAAAATGTCTTGACAAGTAAGTAGTGTTTGAGTTTTTGGTCTACAAATTATCTAGGGAAAAATTATTCATATAAAGATTTTTAAAATGCAACATTTTATTACATCATATTGAAATACTTGCCAATATCATAAAATATTGGATGATGGACTCTATTTATGCCTTATTCATTCATTTCGCAAACACTGAGTATGTGCTATATGTAAATATTGTGCAAGTAACAAAGATGCCTATTCTGCATAAAATTGTTGTAAAAAAATAGAATTTATGCTCTCTGAAGGCAGGGATTTTTGTTGTTGTTGTTGGTTTTGTTCACTGGTATATCCTCAGCATCTGGAACCAGGGCCAGCAACATTTTCCTTGTAAAGGGCCAGATGGCAAATATTTTAAGCTTTGTGGGCTACATATGGTGTCTGCTGTATATTCTTCTTTGTTTTTACAACCCTTTAAAGATATAAACAACATTTTAGCTCCAGTCCATGGGCTGGATTTGGCCCACTGACCATAGCTGGCAAACCTTTGATCTAGGTCATTGCCAAGCTTTAGTAAGAGCACATTGAACATTTGTTAAAAATGAATAAATGTATTCAACCTCCACAATGTATAAGCAATGTGAAAACAACAAAAATAGCACAGTTGATGACCTCTAAGAACTACTGGATAAGAAAAGGAGACAAGTGGACAGAACTATACACAGCACTAATGATAATCAGGGTTACAAGACTCAGGAGGAAAGCTGGAACGACCAAATAATATGACATTCGAGCTGACTCTTGGACATGACTTTTAACGAAAAAGAGTTCAAATGAGTTGTAGGTGGAAGAAGGTTCTAATGACTTGAATTAGAGGGGCGATTTGGAACTCATGGATAAATATGTAATCATTTCTACACCTTTCAGAAACTATAAGCCAAGAAAGAATTATGGCACCTGCTGAGGTTACAATTTTATTTCCTTTTAGTTTACCATCTGAAAAAAAAAACAAAAAAAAAAAACAAAAAAAAAACAAAACAAGGGCTGGGCATGGTGGCTGACGCCTGTAATCCCAGCACTTTGGGAGGTCAGGTGGGTGGACCATCTGAGGCCAGGAGTTCCAGACCAGCCTGACCAATATGGTGAAACCCCATCTCTACTAAAAAGTGTGAAAATTAGCCAGGCTTCCTGACGTGCGCCTGTAGTCTCAGCTACCCTGGAGGCTGAGACAGGAGAATTGCTCGAACCCGGGAGGCAGAGGTTGCAGTGAGTCAAGATGGCACCATTGCACTCCAGCCTGAGCAACAGAATGAGACTCCATCTCAAAGAAAAAAAAAAAAAAAAGGTACTAGATAGCCAGAAATATTATGCTGAAAATCAAGGAAGCTACTCTTCTTTGGATGAAGATGATGAACTCAGTGATTTGCTTTGGGTAACATACAAATGCCACTGTTAAAGCTATGAGGTGGAAAAAGTATTGTAGTTGTGACAAATTTTGAATTCTTGCAAGGTTGGTTCTTAACTATAATCAAAGCAGTACAATCCAAAAATAGGAGGGAATTGGAAATATACAAAGCCACATCAACCCAACAATCCTCTTAGAGTCTGATAAATAGGGAGGGCAGTGACAAAACAGACTGTTAGTAAAACTGCATCTCAGCATTTTTATACAAATTATGTGACATTTTTAATATGTCAGTACAGGTGTGGAGTTGCCTTTGAACTGCTGTTCATTTAGGTTATAACAGATGCAGGAGATTAAAAAAAATCCCACAACTTACTGAAAAGATAAATTTAAATGTTCTAGGATTGATGAGTTTTAAAAAAAAAAAAAAAAAAAAAAAAAGCTCTACCTCATTTGCTGCATTATGCTTCAGTGATCACTATGGCAGAATTGACCTTTCTTTATTAAGTAAGTACTGCATATGTTCATTCTTTACATGACATCCAAATGGATTCAAAATGTGATGAGGCTATTGGCTCCATTACTGCAAACTCCAGGTTGCTCATTTGTGCAAAAGAGGTTGTTCAATTCATGTTTTCCCTGAATCTATTACTAATCTGCACAATCTAAGATGTTTGTAATCCTACTCAAATGGCTTCTTGCTTCCAGCTATGTTTGTTAACATGGCTTCTGAGTCTTTGGTTTTTTTCCCCTGTATTACATAATGATGGATGTCCTTTTCCTGGTTACTCCCCCTTGTTGAAAGTAACCATTGTCAGCAGCATGGCCTAACATGACTGGTGTCACGCCCCATAATAATGATGATTCCAAAGTAGAGGTGACATAGAAAAGAGAGGGCAGCTTCTGTCACAGAAGAAGAGGCCTGCTCTGCAATGTAGGAATCAAAAACTCTTTAATTGCAAAGTATTGAGAATTTTAGAGACATAATTGTCCATTGATGTTTGAACAGATTAGGATGACTATTTTGTACCCCATCCTCTAGATTTCCAATTAGGAAAGACTACATATGAAAATGGTTTCCTGGCATTTGACTGAAAACTGAACCACAATTCTAACGTATGTTTATTACAGCCATGTGATGCATTTTCTACCATGTCAACGTGTCTACTAAGAATTCACTCAGAGATTCATATAAGAATCCAGTTTAGGTTGTGAGAAAGAATGTGGTAGTGTCAAGTTCATCCTTTGGGAACACACTCATCTCTGAAAAACCTGAAATTGGTGGTGTTTTTTCTATTACTAAATCTTTCTGGGTTTAAACAGAAATGGATTAAATTTGGATTTCTCCTTTCTATTTACCTGGCATCACTTCTGACACAGAAACTGACCAAGTAATAGTCAATTAGGTTGACTGCTGTCATTGTGCATGTGAAAGAAACAGTAAGTACAGGATCTGCTTCACAAAGGCAGCTCCAGTGAGCAATGACTTATTTATCACAGACATTTATATGGATGCTAGAAAACAGATGTAGGATCCTTGCCTGGCAGCCGACTTACATGAAAAGGGCATTTGACAGCCAATGACATTATAATCTTCCCTTGCTGCTGTGCAAAAAAAGATTTATAAGGCAGCAGAAGGTAAAATAATCTATTTACATAATATATACTTTTAAAAGCATAATTGGATCAAGATTGGTCAATAATTGGGCAGGGCAGCCTAGCATAATCACAGGCTATATATTTCATATTTTATAAGAAAAAGAGCAAGATAAATCAGAAATCCCAAAAAGTCTAACAAAGAAAACATCTGGGAAGACAAGCAGAGTAACAATGCAGGATCTTTCTCATTACAGTAAAGTCTCTACTATACAGCCTATCTAAGATATGAAGTGCTGTGATGAACTTAGATGTATTTATAGATATTTTCCAGAGATATTATAAACATAGCTCCCATTTCCAAGATTTTGAATATTAAATATAGTTAACAATAAAACTAGGCTGAACATAATAGAAATATTTTTCAATAGCTCAAAAGGTACATTGGGGCATTACACTGTCTTGGGGCCATCATTAGACATATCACTCATCACTACGTTGCAACTATACAAATGTGTTAAATAACCGAGAGTTCTTCCATTTAATATGAGGCTACTTAACATAGCTGACTATCTAGTTTGAAAAAAAAAATTCTGACACAGGTTGAATGCATAAAATTAGACCTATGGCATTTTAGCCTGTTTACCCATAAAAAGAATTGGTTTTGGATAATTATTTCAGCCCTTTCTTTGCGATTCTCTTATTTTTGCCACTGGGCTTTTCTTAATTTTGTTTCTGGTCTATATGTACTCCCTACATACTTTTAACCATTTTTTCACCCTGTCCTTTAATTTCTTTATTGATCTCATGAGCATTCTATCCAGGTGCTCTTTTCCTCATTTAGGGAATTTCATTTTCCCATAGACTTCTTGTGTCATTGCTTAAAGTAGAGAATGGGGAAACAAAAAGGTTTGAGGTTATCTCCACTTGAAAGATTGGAATGAGGAACAAGAAATCTGCCTTCTAGTCCCAACTGTCATTAGTTTGCTACATTACCTGGAGAAAATCCCTTCACCCTCTCTGGGCCTGGTTCTCCTCCTCTGGAAAATGAAGGATTTGGACTATATGACTTCTGAGAGCCCTTTGGGCTCTACCATATCACACCTATACTTTTGTCAGCAGAATAACAATTATGCAGGGCAGTTCAAGTCCATTTAAACCTTGCCTGGAGACCTCAGGATGTGAGCAGATCTATTCAGTCCATAATATGTCAATTCATTGTGATTCCTTCACTGTTGGCCCTTTGGAGTATTTCTACCACTGGTATAATTTCTTGAGGAAAGGGACTATTTCTTATTTATCTCAGTATCTTCAGCACTTAGTAAAATGTCTGGAACTTAGTAACAGTTCATAAATGCTACTTCCACTTTGTGCTTCCATATTTCACAGCATTTTCTGTCTACAAATATTTGTAATATAGAAGTTTGTCACATTTGTAACTTAAACTATTCAATGTCTATGGGTTCTACCTACTTACTTACTGATAACACCCAGTTCCTTGGAATATAATATTTTCCTGTAAAATGGTAGAGATAATAGGAACAACACTGTTTTCAGAAAGAGGCTGGAGTGACTCATAAGGGAATCAATGTTCACCTCCTAAATAATTCACTAAAACTTACTAAGACTCAATGTGCTGTTGTACTGCTCACGTTACTAGAATCTCAGTGCCTACTTGAAATTGTGACTTGCAGAGGCAAAGGCTTAAAAAGCCATACCTTTTGGAAATATTTGAAAAGATAGCTACAGAAATAGTAAAAAGTTCTAATACTATGTTTCTGCTGCTCAAATTTCAGAGTAAGTCTAAAGTGGTATAATACAAATTACTGTCACAACTTACATTTGCAATTAACAATAAGATTTCCCAAGAAAAATCTATTAAAAGAACTCAGATTCATACACTGATCGTGCAAAAAGAGAAAATAAAATCTGTAGACCTGTTATAGACCTCAAATTAAAATACGGGTATTTCTTTGGGCCACTTTGTTAAAGAAGTATGCTTTCTTTGCCTCTTAAATTTTACATTTCTAACATTTAATGATGATTAATTGTAAAGGACACATGTAAGACTATAATACAGCTAAATGATGCATTTGTAATTCATGTGAAACAACATAATTGGTTCTCCAAGGGTTCATCAATATATTATTCTACTAAACAGAATACTTGAAAGTCCCGCTTGAGTTTTAAATGCAGTATGAAGCCTTTATTTTAAGCATGGCTTCCTCTGCGTAATATTCTCATAATTATTTTCCAGCAACAAGAAATATTAGGTTGATTATTTTTATTCTAGCTGTTAGCCCCTCATGCTGCGAAGAAAGCAAATTCATGAATTCATTCATTTCAATACAAAACAGACATTATTTGGAGAGCTCTATTTAAAATAAAAAAATAAACAAATAAGGCTGGGCATGATGGCTCATGCCTGTAATCCTAGCACTTTGGGAGGCTGAGGTGGGTGGATCACCTGAGGTCAGGAGTTCGAGATCAGCCTGGCCAACATGGTCTCTACTAAAAATACAAAAATTAGCTGGGCTTGGTGGCAGACGCCAGTAATCCCAGCTACTAAGGAGGCTGAGGCAGGAGAATTGCTTGAACCCAGGAGGTGGAAGTTGCAGTGAGCCGAGATCATGACACAGCACTCCAGCCTGGGCAATAGAGTGAGACTCTGTCTCAAAAATAAAAAATAATAAAATAAAATAAATTAGAAAATACTTTTTCAAAAATTTCATAAGAGGTGAAAAGTTTAATTAAATTATTTTAAAAGCCCACTTTATTAAAAGGCATGCAATATTTGTATTGCCTCCCCCAAGAGAATTTCTATCACACAACAGTGTATAAATAAACAGAAGTCGGTTTTAAGCACAGAATTTGATTCATGGAAATAAATTACAATCTTCTAATATAAAGCAACATTTTAGTATATAGTAAGCAAAAAACCAAAGGTCATATACTTCACTTTGATATCTGTCACTATGTAGAAGACAAATTCCTTAACATACTTGTCTTTTAAAAATAATGTCAGTATATGTTTGTTAAACTTTTAGATATAAGTTAATAAAGATCATACAGCTTATACATCTCACAGGGGTTCTGCTTATTCTTGCAACTACTGCCTGCTAATTGTCTCTAGAAACTCTAAACTTTGAAATATATGTAGTGCTTTTGAAAAGAGACTAGATGAGGTCATTCTATGCCTTTTTCCTTCCAGACTTTCAGGTAATCTGATTTTCAGCCACTGTTCTCAGTTTATTTACAAAATCCATGATTCCAAAGAATAGTATGTATCTTCGTACGGTGTGGTCTGTCAGTGTGACTAGCTCTGTATGTAAAAAGAGGACTCAAATTAGCAAGCATAAAGCCACTGGGGACCGTTCACTTAAATGCTGCCAAAAGGACTGATGAGACTTTTATTCCTGATGCTGAACTTGGGAAGGGGGAATGGTGGGGGAGTGTCTGCTAAATTCATTTTACACAACAATGGACTACAACATCTCCCATATATTAGCCATCTTTTTAATTAAAGGGTGGAAAATGGAAGGTTGGAATAAAAAGCAAAAGGAAGGAATAGAAGAGTGGATTCAGGAAGACAAGACAAGGATGCCATTTCAAAACAATTTGGCATATTTGGAGAACTGGCAAAGGAGGATTTAAGAACACATGTCCCAGTAGCCCTAGAATGCACTTGCAAGGATATATATATATCTTTGAATGGCTGTTGTGAAATCAGAGTGTACTTCCAGACATTGTTACCCATGTCTAGAATATGTACAGCAAGCAGTACTTCAATATTGATAACAAGGGTAAATTAACTGAAATAATAGATAGAAATGTTCTATGCAAAAGCAGAGAAAGCTTTTTATTTTGAAATCTAAGCTCATTCTTAGGCTATGTAAAATTTAGGATAATCAGTCTGGCCCTACAGGTGTACAATAAGGACAATGTTGGAGACTTGAATTCCTTCCCCCAGAGCATGAGTGCAAGTCTAGTTGAGTCTCAGAAACAAAACTGGCCCCCTTTTTAAAATTATTCCTTATGAAGTGTCCAGTGCAGTGACAAATAAAACTAGGCACTTTGCTTTCCTCTTGAGCTAGGCTTGCCCTTGTTCAATTTCAAACGAGTTCTCTTGAGTCTAAGCTGAGACCATAGTCATCTTGAAGGACAAAGGCAAAATTACTTATCTCAGGCTTTGGGCGCTCAGAAGGTCAAAGGGCCCCAAGAGACCAACCTACAAATCATACCAGCTGTGTTGGGCTATAATAGCAGTGGAACCCATGAGCAGTAAACACCCAAAGACTCAGCCAGAAATCTACATACATTATGTAGAGTTATCAGAGCCCTTCAACCACCCAGCACTTTTACCCAATGCTTTTTACACAATACATGTAGCAACACCAGAAAAAAATAAGTGTTCAGTGGAAACACACTGGGAAATGTAGTCCTAACAAACAGCTACCCCATATTGCATACCTAACAAACCCAGAGTAAATTGATCTCTGAATGCTGTGAAGATTCATGGGACTATTCTCCTTAGATAACCACCTGTGCCATGTCCAGCCAGTTGGTAAGAGAGCAGGGAATTCAGTAAGGACTTTCTTCCATGCTAATCACATTATGTGGGATTTCTGCTCTACATAGTAGAAATGGAAAGAAAGACATGTTGATTCATAATTATAATTAAAGTTATCTTTTTTTATGGCTGCATAGTATCCCATGGTGTACATATACCATATTTTCTTTATCCAATCAACTGTTGGTGGATATTTAGGTTGATTTCATGACTTTGCTATTGTGAGTAGTGCTGCAATAAACATGTGAGTACAGGTTTCTTTTTCATATAATGATTTCTTTCCCTTTGGGTAGATGCCCAGTAGTGGGACTGCAGGGCTGAATGGTAGGTCTATTTTTAGTTCTCTGAGAAATCTCCAAATCTGTTAAGTACAATGGTCACTATTTGAGTGACAAGTACACTAGAAGCCCAAATCTCACCATTCAATATACCCATGTAACAAACCTGCACATGTACCTACTGAATCTAAAAATTTGAAAAAAGCTACATTAACTCTCCCAATAACAAAAAGAGAGTCAACAACCAGAGGTTATTCATTAATGTATCCCAACTGCAAGCTTAGCTCTCCCTGGCTGTGGTATTTTAGGTGCCTCATAGACAAAACACAGCATTTGGTTTATAAAATGACCCTACATCCAGAGATATAGTTAACCTACAAGTAATAAACAAGGAGATGTTCTAGAAGATAAGAGAGACAGCTGAATTGATTCCAGAACATAAATGAGGAATTAAGAGAAATAGAAATTCTCAATATATTCATGTCATTTAAATCAATACAAGAATAATTCACCTTCTCCTTGGATCTACCTTCTAATATCTGTCAAGTCCCTGAGGCAAACCACACTCTGGATCAGTGACCAGCCTCCTCTCCACTTGCAGACAGATAGCTGGCTATCTAGTCTCTAGACACTACCCTCTGGTCTGTCAGATTAGTAATCCAACTTGTAATCTTTAGCATTTACCCCACTCTAGGAGTCAGTCCTCAGGGAACTTCTCTGGGCATTCACTATACCTGCTTTGATCCTCAGACAATCTCAGATATGCTACTGACACCACATTACATCTTTTCAAAAATGTGTTTTCACATTTTAACATCTCTGAGACTGAGATGCATCTAACAATCATTGTTGTGCTGTGATTTCATTGCAGCATCTTTTCCTTTCTCAATGGTAAATAAATTAATGTCATATCTTATGATTGATACTATCTTTAATTCAATGATATATAGTAAAAGTAAATATCTAGTACCTCAAGTCTCCTGATGTAAGGGCTCAATATACAGAATATTCTGTAAATAATATCTCCCAGTTGTACTACCCTCTTCTGAGATATCTTAGAGTCCCCTGCTAAAGAGGCACTTTATATATAGATCACAATGTTTGATTTCGTATGACCCCAATCATGAGAGATTAGATAATGAGTACCTACCAAAGAAAACTATCTATAGATTGCCATGAGAGATTTTTCCAGCAGAAAACCTCTGCTCTGAACCAAACAAACCAAATCTTTCTTGGGGGAACTTAATGAGACACATGCAGAAAGGGATATGTATGTTAGGCAGAAGCAGAAGCTAAGAGAGAGGGGATATTAAAAGCCACATGGCAGTAGAAACCATAAATAAGCAGATAGCCTGATATAGAAAGGAGAACAGAGAGTTCATTCATTGTTAAGGCAATAAAAGAAGAATGAGATAGACAGAAAAATAAAAATGGAGTAGCTGAGACACCATAATGGCAAATCGTGAGAATAGAAGGATTAGTAAGGTACAACTGGAATCAAGCACAAACCTGCTCCTAAAGGATGACTACCAGCAGGGTGGTCAATATGTCAGAGGTGCTGTCAGACTTCCAGAGCCACTCTTGTAGTCAGAACATTCTAGTTTTGATGAGCCATGGCTGGGAAACCACTGTGATATTTCTTTCCCATATTTTCTTAACCCTATATCACCTTTAAAAACTTTAGCATGCCTCTATTCCTTGGAATTAGAAAAAGACTGTTATACTACATATATATATACACACACACATATATATATATACACACACATACACACACACACACACACACACACAGAGACACAGTCTCACTCACTCATTTTAACCCTTCCCCTACACACTTTGGCCCATAATTTCTTTCTTAGGGGGAAATACAGAGTAGAGAATGCTTCCAATATACCAGTGGCATGATCTTGGCTCACTGCAACCTCCACCTCCCGGGTTCAAGCAATTCTCTTGCCGCAGCCTCCCAAGTAGCTGGGATTACAGGCACGTGCCACTATACCTGGCTAATTTTTGTATTTTTAGTAGAGATAGGGTTTCATCATGTTGGCCAGGCTGATCTCTAACTCCTAACCTCAAGTAATCTGCCTACCTCGGCCTCCTAAAGTGCTGGGATTATAGGCATGAGCCACTGTGCCTGGCCTCCATTATACAATATTAAGCAACTATAAGAAAGCAAAAGATATGGTATGAAGAGAATGTGGTTAAAAAAAAAAATGTGATCAGAGCTTACAAATTGGCTGAGCCAGGGAAGAGAGGAGGAGGTTAACAGGGGTGACCTCAAAACTTGAGAGACAGACGAGAGGGGTGGGGGTCGGGGCAGCACACATAGGCCAGAGATGGAGTGCCAACTCCATTTTATCTCTACTTTTTAATTTCTGAAGGGTCACTGACATATAGCACAAGTTTTCTGCAATGATACCCTATTTGGCCCTGGCCAAATCTTAAAATTTGGTTCAAATTCTCCTTCCTTTCAGTAATACTCAGGGGAGGTCATGTTCAGCTTACCACCTTTCCTCAAATCACCTTTGGACTAATCAAACTCAAATTTCCTTCCAGTCAACAAATCTAACAATATTTCCACTTATTTGAAAGAATTCAGTTAAGTCAACATTGATTAGGATAGTGTTTTCTTGTCCAACATACCTTATATGGGCTCAAGCTCATCAGATTGACCACTAAAAGGAACTACAACTGAAAGTTATATTTTTCTATTTATTTTGAAGTTTTTAAATATAAAAATGTATCAGCTTTAAAACTTCATTTATGGAACATAAGATTATTGGAATTATTATCTCCCTTTTCATCAATCAAAATCTAATTCATGGCTGGGCGTGGTGGCTCATGCCTGTAATCCCGGCACTTTGGGAGGCCCATGTGGGCGGATCACCTGAGGTCAGGAGTTCGAGAGTAGCCTGGCCAACATGGTGAGACATGGTGAGTGCTATGGCACTCCAGCCTGGGTCACAAGAGCAAAACCCCGTCTCAAAAAAAAAAAAAAAATCTAATTCAGGGCTACAGAGAACTATTTACCCATGGAAGAACCAATCTGTGTGAGGGTATTAGAAAATAACTATATTCATTCATTCATTGTGTTACCTAATGTGAAGATGGAAAACCAAAGCATGCTTATGTTTTCTTTTTTTAACATATGAACAAATTTAAGAATGAAAATGGTACTTGCTGGGCGTGGTGGCTCACGCCTGTAATCCCAGCACTTTGGGAGGCTGAGGTGGGCGGATCGCCTGAGGTCAGGAGTTTGAGACCAGCCTGACCAACACGGAGAAACCCTGTCTCTACTAAAAATACAAAATTAGTCGGGCGTGGTGGTGCATGCCTGTAGTCCCAGCTACTCACGAGGCTGAGGCAGGAGAATTGCTTGAGCCCGGAAGACGGAGGTTGCGGTGAGCCGAGATCATGCTATTGCACTCCCCCCTGGGCAACAAGAGCAAAACTCCATCTCAATAAATAAATAAATAAGTAAATAAATAAAAATAAAATGGTACCAGTTCAAAATTGTTACTGTTAATCTTTATAAAGGTATAATTCTATTACTTTCTTTAGTATTTGAATTCTAGCAGTAACTTTCTGGGATAGTTTCTGCCCCTTAAATTCAATGCTTTTCTTACACTTACTTGGTTTTGAAAAACAATCAGAGCTTCTTTCATTTAGGTATCTTTGTTGCTGTCTCTATGTTTTGACAACATGGAATGAGGTATAACTTATTTACATTAGGGCTACCTAACAGGTAATGATGTGTTAACATATCAAAGTGAAACTCTCCAGAAATGGTCATCACTATAGATATTACTGTGTAGGAGAAGGGTTAAAATGAAACAAAACAGTAATCTTGGCTCAGGTATGTATTTGTCAGCAGGATGAGAAAAGTTTAAACTGTATATTTAATATGTAGTAGTATTGCTTTGAAAACAAGTTTTCAAAAGCTTTTATCACCTCTCTCTTTCTTACCCACTCATCACCTTAAAAACATTTAATTCACATTCCAGGATCTTATTTTCTATCATATTCATTAATAAAACTTAATAGTCTTGGGAATTTTTGGCTGTCATCATTTAGACCAGTGGCCTATAAGAAGTATTTGGTTTTATATTAGATCTCAAATTGCCTGCAGGGAATCCTGATACCTTGGTACCACTTAAATATATTTTTTTGCTTTAACAGTGATGTGTAGAAAGGGAATTCCAGATGGCCTTTTGTAATGTAGACACTCAAGGAGAAATCCATAGACAAACTTGCATTAAATTATATTGCTCACCTAAGTAAAGGAAACTTCTCATTTAAACAATAGCATGCTGATATCAGCAAAATGGTAAAATAGAAAGTTCCATCTCTTGTTCTCCCATAGAAACACCAACTTAACAATGTAGACCACAATACCTTTATGAGAAGACCAGAATCCTTTTAAGAGGTTGCAGTACACCAGACAAGCACAAAACTGAAAAAAGTTCATTGAAATGAGTAAGAAGCAATTTCACTTTACTAGTATTAGCCCCTTCCCCCAAGCCATCACAGCTCAGCATTGAAAAATATCACTTTAGCCCACAGTTTCTCTCTCAGGGGAAAATACAGAGTAGAGAATGCTTCCAATGCACCAGCCTTTTGGTGCACTGCCTGAAGGGCTAGTTTCTATCTCACCTCACATGGGACACTGATAGAACAGAAATAGCTTGGATGCTTCAGGGCAATTAAGAACAAAGGGAAAAGGGCAGGCAGTTTACTGTGGTGAGCATAGCTCTACAAGATTGAGAGAAGGCACAGAGCCTGATGCTTCTTCCACAGTGATAGGAGAGAAATGGAACATGCCCCCAACAATCTGGCCTCAGTGCATCACCAGGGTCGGGCTGGATTCTGTCCTGCTTCAGAAGACACGAGTGTGACTCTATGAATTGTGCTCAGGGTAAAAAAAGAAACAACTAAATCCATCTAGTTAGGAATCTTCCCACACAAATCCAGAGAAGACACATTCATAGAAAAGGTTTGAGAGGCTCCCAGAATCTGTAGCCTAGTGAATTGGTTAAGCTCTTTCCATGTCTAAACAAATCCAGAAAGAATGGGAAGGGTGGTTGCTTCCTCAAATGTGCAGATACCAGTGCAAAAGTACAAGAAACAAGAAAAATCATAGAAACATTACACTAAAGGAACAAATTAAATCTGTAATATCCAACTCTAAAGAAATGGAGATCTATGAATAGGCTAACAAAGAATTCAAAATAATCATCTTAAGGAAGCTCAGTGAGTTACAAGAGAATATAGACAACTGAACAACATTAAGAAAATAATTCAGCAACAAAATGGGAATATCAACAGAGGTAGAAATTATGTATGTATGTATTTATTTATTTATTGAGACAGAGTCTCGCTCTGTTGCCCAGGTTGAAGTGCAGCAGCACGATCTCAGCTCACTGCAACCTCTGCCTCCCTGGTTAAAGAGATTCTCCTGCCTCAGCATCCCAAGTAGCTGGGACTACAGACATGGGACACCATGCCTGGCTAATTTTTCTGTGTGTGTGTGTGCGCGCGCATGCGCGCGTGCATGTGTGTATATCTATATATACACACACACAATATATACATATATATACACACACAATTATATATATACACACATATATATACAATTATATATATATATATATATAGTTTTTTAAGTAGAGATGGGGTTTCCCTATGTTGGCCAGGCTGGTCTCAAACTCCTGACCTCAAGTGATTCGCGCACCTCAGCCTCCCAAAGTGCTGGGATTACAGGTGTGAGCCACCCTGCCCAGCTCAGGCTGGTTTTTTTGTTGTTGTTTTGAGTTGCCTGTTTTTTTTGAGACGGAGTCCCATTCTGTCACCCAGACTAGAGTGCAATGGCACAATCTCGGCTCATTGCAACCTTTGCCTCCCAGGCTCAAGAGATTCTCCTGCCTCAGCCTCCCCAGTAGCTAGGATTAGAGGTACGTGCAACCACACCTGGCTAATTTTTGTAATTTTTTTTTAGTAGAGATGGTGTCTCACCATGTTGGCCAGCCTGGTCTCGAACTCCTGACCTCAAGTGATCCACCTGCCTTGGCTTCCCAAAGTGCTGGATTACAGGCATGAGCCACCACATCTGGCCCTAACAGAGATAGAAATTATTTTTTTTACAAAAAACCAGGCCGGGCTCGGTGGTTCACGCCTATAATCCCAGCACTTTGAGAGGCCGAGGTGGGCAGATCACCTGAGGTTGGGAGTTCAAGACTAGCCTGACTAATATGGAGAAACCCCGTCTCTACTAAAAATACAAAATTATCTGGGTGTGGTGGCGCATGCCATTGCACTCCAGCCTGGGCAACAAGGGTGAAACGCCATCTCAATAAATAAATAAATAAATAAATAAATAAATAAAATAACCAAACAGAAATTCTGGTTCAGTGACTGAACTGAAAAATCACTACATTGATTAAACAGCAGACTTGATTAAGCAGAAGGAATCAGTGAAACTAAAGACAAGTCATCCAAGTTATATAGCCAGAGGAACAAAAAGCAAAGAATGATAAAGAATGAAGAAAGCCTACGCTACTTACTGAACATCATCAAGCAGACCAATACATTTATTATGGGAATCTCAAAGGAGAAAAGAGATAGGCAGGGGGAAAAGCTTGTATAAAGAACTCATGGAGGAAAACATCTCAAATCTGGGGAAGGAAATGGATATCCAGATTCATGAAGCCCAAAGAATGCCAAATTAGAGAAACCCAAAGAAGTCTACACTGAGATACAATCTAATCAAATTGCACAAAGTCAAAGAAAAATTTTAAAGGAGCAAGAGAAAAGTGACTCATGATGTAAAGTGAGTCCTCAATAAGACTATCAGTGGATTTCTTAGCAGAAACCTTGCAGACCAGAAGGCAGTGAGCTTATAATATTCAAAGTGTTGAAAGAAAAAAAAAATGCCAATCAAGAATACTGTATCTAGCAAAATTGTCCTTTAAAAGCGAAGGAGAGAGAAAGACTTTCCCAAACAAACAAAAGGCACAGGAGTTCATCACCACTAGACATGATGCTAAAGGGAGTTCTTCAAGTAGAAATGAACAGATGCGAAAACAGTAACACAAAAGCATATGAAAGAATAAAACACACTGGTATGGGTAAGCATACAGACAAACAGAATACTATATATATTTTTATATATTATATATAAAATATAAAAAAATATTTATTTCATATATAAAAATTAAATATTTATTTTATATATACAAATTATGTTTTTATATATTATTTATTTTATATAAATATATATTTATATAATATATATTTATATATAATATATTTATTTATGTATTTATATAGTGTAATAAATATTTACACATTTACATAATTTATATAAATTACATAAATTATATACACCATATACATAATTGCATAAATTATACACACTATATAAATTACACATTTATATAGTGTATATAAAAATACATAAATAAAATATATAGTTTACATATAAATATATACATATATATATATTTTTTTTGAGACAGGGTCTCATTCCTATTGCCTAGGCTGGACTGCAGTGGCATGATCACAGCTCACTGCAGCCTTGGCTTCCTGGGCTCAGGTGATTCTCCCACCTCAGTCTCCTGAGAAGCTGGGACTACAAGTGTGCACCACCATGCCTGGCTAATTTTTTGCATTTTTAACAGAGACAGGGTTTTGCCATGTTGCCCAGGCTGGTCTTGAATTCCTAGACTCAATAAATTTGCCCACTTCGGCCTCCCGAAGTGCTGGGATTAGAAGCATGAGCCACTGTGCCCAGCCCAGATACTATAATAATAGTGGACTGTAAAAAACTTTAAACTCTACTATTAAAGTTAAAAGACAAAAATATTAAGATTATAACTACACAAATTTGTTAATGGATACACAATATAAAAAGATTTAAACTATGACATCAATAACAAAGTATGGGGAGGCAGAAGTAAAAGTGTAGGGTTTAGAACTGCTATAACTGTAAGACAATCTATGCAAGCTTCATGGTAATCATAAAGAAATTAACTATAGAAGATACACAAAAGAAAAAGAAGAAGGAACCAAGGATATCAACTACAAAAAATCAACAAATCACAAAAGAAGATAGCAAGAGAGGAAAACAGGGACAAAAAGACTACAAAACAGAAAACAATCAACAAAAGGGCAATAGTAAGTCCTTCCAATGTAAATGGAGGCCTGGCGCAGTGGCTCACGCCTGTAATCCCAGCACTTCGGACAAATCACGAGGTCAGGAGATTGAGACCATCCTGGGCAACATGGTTAAACCCCGTCTCTACTAAAAATACAAAAATTAGCTGGGTGTGCTGGTGCGCACCTGTAGTCCCAGCTATTTGGCAGGCTGAGACAGGAGAATCACTTGAACCCAGGAGACGGAGGCTGCAATGAACCAAGATTGTGCCACTGCACTCCACCCTGGGCAACAGAGCAAGACTCCGTCTCAAAAAAAATAAAAAATAAAATAAATAAATAAATAAATAAATGCAAATGGATGAAACTCCCCAAACAAAAGGCACAGAGTGGCAGAATAGATAAATAAACAATATCTAACTATATGCTACCTATAAGAGACTACACTTACCTTTGAGGGCACACATAGCCTGAAAGTAAAGAGAAAGCAAAAGATATTCCACACAAATGGTAACTAAAAGAGAGCAGGAGTGGCTATACTTTATGTGAGACAAAATAGACTGTAAGTCAAAAACCAACATAGAGGCAAAAAAGGTCATTATCTAATAATGAAAGCAATTCATCAGAAAGATATAACAATTATAAATCCATATATGCACCAAATATTAGAGTATCTAAATATACAAAGTAAACAGTGACTGATCTGAAGTAGGAAACAGACAGCACTGTGGTATTAGTAAGATAATTCATATCCCACTTTTGATAATGAATAGAACAACCAGGCCAAAAAAAAAAAAAAAAAATCAATAAGGAAACAATAGACATGAACAACACTATAGAGCAAGAGGAACTAAAAGACATACAGAAGACATTTCACCCAACAGTGGAGAAATACACATTCTTCTCATGCACACATGGAACATTCTCCAGAATATATCACGTGTTAAGTCACAAAAAAAGTCTCAATAAATCTAAGACTGAAATCCTACACAGTATCTTTTCTGACTACAGTGGAATGAAACTAGAAATTAATAGCAAAAGGAAAATTGGATAATTTATAAATATGTGGAAATGAAACAAAACACTCTTTAAAAACCAATGGGCCAATGAAGAAATCAAAAGGGAAATTAGAAAATATTTTGAGACTACAAAAACGAAAATTCAACATACCAAAACTTATGAGATAGAGCAAAAGCAATTCTAAGAGGGATATTTACAGTGATAAAATGCCTACATTAAAAAAGTAGAAAGATCGCAAATAAACAATCTAATGTTATACCTCAAGGAGCTAGAAAAAGAACATATTTAGGAGAAGCCCAACATTAGCAGAAGAAAGGAAATAACAAAGGTTAGAGCCAAAATAAATGGAATAGAGAATAGAAAAACAGTAGAAAAAAATCAATGAAACAGAAAATTGTTTTTTTCTGAAAAATACACAAAATGGAAAAATCCTTATATTAAAAAAAAAAGATTCAAAATTAGAAATGAAAGATGAGACATTAGAACTGATGCCACAGAAATAAACAGGATCAGAAGAGACTACTATAAAGAATTATACACCAACAAATTGGATAATCTCGAAGCAATGGTTATATTCATAGAAATATACAACCTACCAAGGGTAAATCATAATGAAATGGAAAATCTAAACAGACCAATAACAAACAAGGAGGCTGAATCAGTAATCAAAAACCTCCCCAAAAAGAAAAATCCATTAGATGGTGTCAGCAGTGAATTTTATCAAACATTTAAGGAAGAATTAACCCCAACACTTTTTAAAGCCTTTAAGAGAGTACACTTTGAAACTCATTTTATCAAGCCAGTATTACCCTAATACAAAGTCACAGACACTACAAGAAAAGAAAACTACAGACCAGTATCTTCGATGAAAACAGATGTGAAAATCCCCAAGAAAATATTAGCAAACTGAATTCAACACTAAGTTCTAAAAAATCATACATCATGATCAAATGAGACTTATCCCTAATATGTGAGGATGGCTTGAACATATGCAAATCAATTAATGTGCTACACCACATTAATAGAATGAAGGATAAAAATCACACAAGCATCCCAATAGATGCAGAAAAAGCATTTGACAAAATTCAACATCTTTCCAAGATAAACACTATCAATACATTAGATATACAAGGAATTTACCTCAACACAATTAAGGCCATATATGAAAGCCCACTGCTAATATCAAACTAATGATAAAACACAAAGTTTTTCTTCTCATATCAGGAAAAGGAAAGAATGCCCACCCTCATCATTTATATTCAAGATAGTACTAGAAACTCTAGCTGGAGCAACAAGACCAAGAAAAAAATAAGACATTACAATTGGGGGAAAAAAAAAGAAGTAAAACTATCTCTGCAGAAACATGATCTTATATAGAGAAAACCCTAAATATTCCACAAAAAGCTGTTAAAACTAATTTAAAAATTCAGCAAAGTTGCACGATAAAAAATCAACATGCAAAAATCAATTGCATTTCTATATATTAACAATAAATTACTCAAAACAAAACTGAGAAAGCAATCCCATTTACATAGTATTACAAAGAATGAAATACTTAGGAATACATTTAACTAAGGAGGTGAAAGACTTGTACAGTGAAAACGACATAAAGTTGATGAAACAAATTAAAGACAACATATATAAATGAAAAGATATTCAGTGAAAGACTTAATATTGTTAAAATGTCCATACTACTTAACATAATCTATAGATTCAATGCAATCCCTTTAAATGTCCCAATGGCATTTTTCAGGGAAATAGAAAAACCCATCGTAAAATTCATAACTACAAAAGACCATGAATAGCCAAAGAAATCTTGAGAAAGAAGAACATGGCTGGATTCGCCACACTTCCTTATTTTAAAATATATCACAAACTTTCAGCAATTAAAACAATATGGGACTGACATAAAAACAGACACGTAGACCAAGGAAACAGAATAGAGAGCCTAGAAATAAATCCATGGATGTATGGTCAACTGATCTGTGTATGGGGTGCCAGGAACACACAATGAGAAAAGGAAAGTCTCTTCAACAAATGGTAGTGGGAAAATTGGATATGGACATACAAAAGAATGAAATTGGACCTTCATCCCACATTATATATAAGAATCAACTAAAAATGAGTTAAAGATTTAAAAATAAGACCTAAACCTACAAAACTCCTTGAAGAAAACAAAGGGGAAAAGCATCATGGTATTGGTCTGGGCAATGATTTCTTGAATATGACACCAAAAGCATAAGCAACAAAAGCAAAAACAAAGTGAGATTACATAAAACTAAAGAGCTTCTATACAGCAAACAATCAAAATGAAAAGGCAATTTACAAAAATGGGAGAAAATATTTGCTAGCTGCATTTCTGATAAAGGGCTATTATCCAAAATATATCAAAATACATAAGGAACTCAAATACCTCAAGATCAAAAAAAAAAAAAAAAAAAAAAAAAACAGCCGGGTGCGGTGGCTCATGCCTGTAATTTTAGTACTTTGGGAGGCCGAGGTGGGCAGATCACCTGAGGCTGGGAGGTCGAGACCAGCCTGACCAACATGCAGAAATCCCATCTTTACTAAAAATACAAAATTAGCTGGGTGTGGTGGCACATGCCTGTAATCCCAGCTACTCGGGAGGCTGAGGCAAAAGAATCGCTTGAACCTGGGAGGCAGAGGTTGTGGTGAACGGACATTGTGCCATTGCACTCCAGCCTGGGTAACAAGGGCGAAACGCCATCTCAAACACAAAATAAAAAACAAAAAACTCCCAAATAGCCAGTTTAAAAAATAAGGAAAGGTTTTGAATAGACATTTCTCCAAAGTAGACATACAAATGGCCAACAGGTATGTGAAAAGATGCTCAACATCACTAATCAAGGAAATGCAAATCAAAAACTACAGTGAGATGTTACTTCACCCCAGTTAGGATGTCTACTATTTAACAACAACAACAACAACAAAAAGTAACAGGCATTGTTAAGGATGTGAAAAGGTAACAAGCACTGTTAAGGATGTGAAGAAATTGGAACCCTTATACAACTTATACAACTGTTAGTGGGAGTGTAAAATGATGCAGCCATTATGGAAAACAGTATGAAGCTTCCTCCAAAAATTAAAAACAGGCTTACCAGATGATTCAGTAATCCCTCTTCTGGGCATATGTCCAAAAGAATTGAGGCTAGGTGCGGTGGCTCACGCCTGTAATCCCAGCACTTTGGGAGGCCAAGGCAGGCAGATCACAAGGTCAGGAGATCGAGACCATCCTGGCTAACATGGTGAAACCCCGTCTCTACTAAAGATACAAAAAATTAGCTGGGTGTGGTGGCACGTCCCTGTAATCCCAGCTACTCAGGAGGCTGAGGCAGGAGAATCGCTTGAACCCAGAAGGTGGAGGTTACAGTGAGCAGAGATCGTGCCACTGCACTCCAGCATGGGTGACAGAGCAAGACTCTGTCTCAAAAAAAAAAAAAAAAAAAAAGAATTGAAAGCGGGATCTCAAAGAGATATCTGCACTCCCAAGTTCACTGCAGCATTATTCACAACAGCCAAGATAGGGAAAGAATCCAAATGTCCATCAATGAATGAATGGAGTAAATGGAGTAAATGTGGTATGTACATACAATGGAATATGATTCAGCCTTAAACAAAGAAATCCTGCCATATGTGACAACATGGTTGAACCTGGAGACATATGCTAAGTGAATTAAGACAGGCACAGAAAGACTCACACTGTGGGATTCCACGTTTATGAGCTATTTAAAATAGTCAAACTCATAGAAACAGAGTAGAATGGTGGTTGCCAGGGTCTGGGGAGAAGGAGGAGTGGGGAGTTGCTGTTCAACAGGTATAAAGTTTCATCTGTGCAAGATGAATGAATTCTAGAGATCTGTTGTATGGCATAGTGCCTATAGTTAACAATATTGTATTGTGCACTTAAAGATTTGATAAGAGGGTAGATCTCTTGTTTTCCTCCTACAATCAAAAAACGAATACAGCCAAATTTTTAAAAAGGAAAAATAAACAACAGCTTGATGTTTCTGAGAGGTAAACAAGTGACTACCTACTTGCACCGGGCTAGTAGGCATATATGTAGTATATGAATAGTCTGGGCTAAACAGTATGTGTAAATATATCACTAGCAATAAAATCAAGCTCTATGAGTAATTTTTAGTCAATGCTTAGAATGGCCACAGGTAGCACACCAGGAAATGGCTAGGAAGTGCTCCCACTGCCTGGGTAATTTTATAAGTCATTTGTAACATATATACTGTTTAGGTAACAGATAAACCCTAGGTTAGGTTTATCTTTCATTTCTTATATCTCTTTTTCTCTAGCACGAGAATCCAAAAAGGACTTAGAGAACACTGGTACAAAGAAGGATGTATCAAAAACAAATGTTACTCTTTTGGTCTAGAGTAACTTTAGAGGATAAGTTTAGGACACTAAAACCATAGGTGTGCTGGAAGTTCCATAATTGACTTTCAAATGCTATTTTCCAGTAGTCAAAACTACTCATTTGCTTAAGTTAAGGAGTATATAACATTGCAATTGAATAATAATTGTGAAAGACATTGCCATTTCCATCAATATTTTTGTTTTAAATTACTCCAGGTATCTTGTGTATTTCTTTTCTTCTTCTTCTTTTTTTTCTTTTTTAAGAGAAGAAGCCCAGATTAAATACAGTTTATTTTTCTTGAAAAGAAATGCTGATCTCTATTCATAGCCTGTTAATAGCATTATTTCTTTTTTTTTTCTTTTGGTACACACAGAGGAAGGGAGGGGAGGGGTGTAAGGGAAGGGAGTGTTATAAAGACTTTTTTGTAGAAGTGGGTTTTTTTGCACCTTCAATTACCTCATGGCAGGTGCAATGACCACGTTGTGCTCTCTTGAGGACAAAAGTGGCAATCTGTACTTACAAATACATGATCATATCAGTAAAAATGAGGCCATGCTGAAAATTTGCCCCGAGATGTTTAAAGGACACTGAGTTTTGACTCAAATTTACACATAAGTTAATGTCAAATGACAAATTTCAAGCTTCACAAGTTCAGACATTGATCAGGGAATTGGAGCTTCAAAGCCACAAAGCTGAAAGCTTTTGGACCAAGGAATATTCAACAAAAGCTGTGTAAAAATGCATCAATGCAGTTTGATCACCTCAAGCAAAAATCAGCAAGGCACAACAATGAAGAATTCAAATTTAATCTATCTTGTGGACTTCCTTGGAAAATGAGAATGCAATCACGGTCAAAAGTTGATAACATTTTCAAATGACTTTCAGTCCATTTGAATAGGTATGAAATAATACCATTTGTTTGTGCAGCATTTAGTTTACAAATCCTTCCTGGATACATTACCACATTTCTTTTCACTTCAAGGCTGTGAGGTGGGGCAAATATAATTATCCTCATTTTATAGATGGGGGCACTGAGGGTAAGAGGTTTGTCTGAAGTAACAGAGCTAGTAAGCTTTGGGATTCGATTTTTTTTTTTTTTAATCTAGTGATCTTTTCTCTATTTTAGTCTATGAAGACAAAGAATCTGTCAGTTTAGACGTGGTATTATTTGATGAATTATCTTCGGGTGTGAGACAGGTGGGGCTACTAGTCACACTGTGAATTGCCTTTGGTATGTACAGTACCACATTGACATCCCAGGCATTTTTCCCTGTCATTCATCAAGTTCAGCACCTAAATGCTCTTTAATTACACATTCACCTGTGCAAAATGTATATATCTAGTTATCTACATAGAGTTGGTATTAATAAGAATGTTCTGCTCTATGCCAGTAAGCACGTGCTACTACTTTAGTTTAAAATAGTTTTGTTTCCCCACTGGGTAAGATGAAGTGACAGGGATGATGTTTAATATTTTATTTTTGTTTTTTCTTGCTCTGTCACTGGGCTGGAGTACAGTGGCACGATTTTGGCTCACTGCAACCTCTGCCTCCCAGGTTCAAGCAATTCTCCTGCCTCAGCCTCCTGAGTAGCTGGGACTACAGGCACATGCCACCACGCCCGGCTAATTTATTGTATTTTTAGTAGAGATGGGATTTCACCGTGTTAGCCAGGATGGTCTCGATCTCCTGACCTTGTGATCTGCCCGCCTCGGCCTCCCAAAGTGCTGGGCTTACAGGCATAAGCCACCACGCCTGGCCTGATGTTTAATCTTATACATTCTTGAGACATGAAAAAGTACTCTCTATGTTAATATAAAATTGAAATAGAAACTATTCTTTACAGGGAGGCAGTATGAACAACCCATAGAAAAGAACCTATTTCTAAATCACAAAAGATAAACAATATCAATCATATTGACTATGTATTGATATTAGAATCAACAGCTACTGTGCTGTTTTATATTCATTATCTTATTTAATTCTCAGAACAACCCTAGTAGGTAGGCATTGTTACATACATTTCATGGATGAGGAAATTAAGTTTTAGAAAGGATAGATAATTGGCCTAAGTTTACACAACTAGTAATGGTAAAAACGGAATTAGATTCCAGTTGATGTAATTAAATATTGCTCTTTAATTATTATGTCTCTGGTATTCAAACTTCAGTAGTAAGTAGAAAAGTGATCTGAGCACTTGTTAAAATGTGAATTCCTGAGCACTATATACTGTGATTCAAGACCTAGGGTGGAGTCTGATAATCTAAATTTAAAAAGAATTTATGATTGATATATAGTAACTATATATATTTATGGGGTACAACGTGATGTTTTCATATAGGTATACATTGTATAATGAATTTTAGCAAGTTTCCCAGGTAATTCTCATGATTTTTTAAAAAGATTTTCAGAAATACTGTCATGTATATACCGATAGCTAACACTGTTTCCTCCATATTAATTTTGTATGAATCTTTTAAAAATAAGTCATACATTTGAGGGCTTTGGTGGTGGTTGTTGTTTTAACCCAGAAAGCTTAATGTCTCACTGTAGTTGAGAACCTTACCAGGAAAACAGAAATTGTGATGTGAAGGTATTGATATTTGCATAACAGCTGCTTATGTATGACACATTCAATGAGGCCAAACAACAGGCTTTCTCTGTAGGTATAAGTAGGGGCAGCTAGCTAGGTACGCAAATGAAGAAAGGAAAAATGAAGATAGAAGGGAGAGGGAAGAAAAGAGAGAAAGGCAGCAAAGTTAAAGGACTGGTCTACTTTTGAACACAAGTACATTTCTCTCAAAAGACAAACAGGTTCTGATTAAAATTTGTGTTTCGACAGCTATGTCTTTTATCTGGTTTGTTTAGGTTCTTAAATGGAATGACAGGGCACACAATCCAATTGGCAGTTGTGATTAAGAGGTCAGGCAGTGAATTCAGTACTTTACAAAACTCTTTCTCTCTCTCTCTCTCTCTTTTGCCCCCTTCAACTGGCACTTTAGTCTCCTAACTTATTCATATCAGCAGGAAGCAATGGCTGAACACCAACCTCTACGCAAATCTAAGGACAAGCTTCATTATTACCTATTGCTTCAAGGAAATAAATTCAGTGATGTTTAGATAATCCAGGCACATATATAGCTTTTCAGTCTCAATTATTGTTTTCTTTTTCTCCTTCTGAACTATCAATCTAGTATGAAAAGCTTAAAAATTAAAAGGCTTTTTAGAAAAGAAATCACTTTTGTCTCTATATAAAAGAGCAAAAAAGGTACTCCCAAAAGACAGAGTCTGTTAAAAATCAGATTATTTCCACCACACTCCCCTATTATTCACTTGTCAGTAAAATATGTCCTCTCATTGTCTTGGTTTGAATGCCTATTTTTATCTGACTGGAGCTATATGGTCATTTTTGTATGTATTACTAAGTTCTTTAGGTTTCTACTCCCCCCACCCCAGAGCATGTTTTTCTGCTCTTAAAAACTGGGCCACATGCCTCTGAGGAGAAAGTAGTGCATTATTTCATTCCCACCTTTTCTTCCTTTTTGGCATCTCTGAGGCTGCTATGCCCAGAAGTGCTTCCACTCAAGCTGGACCATCAAATCAATTATCACAGCAGTCTGCTTTCTAAATATGAATGGCAATGAATGACAACAGGAAAGGCAAACTTTCAACTTTGATTTGTCATTGGTAATGCAAATCTTTTTTTTTTTTTTTTCCTTTTTGGTTCCCTCCTCTTTTCCTTTTCTATCTCTCTCAATTTCTCCCCATCTCTCCCTCTCAATCTCTGTCCCTCATAGATGTTTGAGAGAGTCCAGCCATTTGGCCAAATTCTCCCCCCTGCTGTTGGCAGCTGCATTGTATCAAATCCTCAAATGAAAAGCTTCACCTTTGTGAGTCAAAGTCACAAGAGAAAAATGGTATGGGGAGCCATTATTGCTATAAAATCTCTTTCTGCTAACCTTTGAGCCTGATTATTCCTGCATCTGAAGAAGCACAACAATGTTGCATCCTTATTCATTTGGGCTGTTTAAAATTCTTGCCTGCTCCAGTATCTGAAGCTTCAATTGTTTTGTGCTTAATGTTGCTGATTTCATATCAAGTTCTTGGTTATGTGAAATACTTTAATTTTTAAAATGTTATTATATCCTAGCTGTTTAAAAAGATTGAGAATGCCATAAAGAGAGAGACTGGTTTAAGCAAACCATAACTAGCTTTCATAATGCTGTATGTGGTCATTAATCCATCACTTTTGTGAGGATGTCTGCAATTTCTAGTATACTTAGTGCTTTACGTTTCTTTTCTCAAGCTGATAGCAATTCTTTTCATTGGCCAAAGATGCCACACTTTTACCAGTTATATTTATAAATATTACTTTAAAAAATGAGTTCAAAGCAGTAACATCACTTGAAAATAGCAGGCAAGAGAATAAATTATGCCAACCACTGTTAACCAGAAATTCTGTGCCAGAGTCTTAGAATATATTGTCTTCATTTAGTCAAATAATGATGAGTTGTGGAAGGCTGTGCCTAGAGCCAATTTAACTGGTGAATTAAGGTGTCAGCTCTGTCAAAATTAGTCAACCATCATTGAAAAATACTCAACTACAAACTACTTTATGACATGCATACACTGTTTTTCATGGGGGTGGGGGCAGTAGGGAGTAGAGATACAAAAGAGCATGAATTATAATTCCTATTCTCTAGAATCTCATTGAGGAGATAATGACAAAGACTCTCTTCTTTGACCAAACTTTAGTCAGATTCTTCAGAGCTCCCTTTTTAACTAGACCCAAACTTAGGCTCTGTCCCTGGCTCATTTAGTCCTGTTTTAGCAAAAATACTACTGGGTTAGTTTAGTGCAGATCTCCCACCCTTGATATCTGATCAAATTCCTTATTCCCTACCCTGGATATCTTATCATCTTGGTCTGACTTCAGCAAGAATCCTGTCAAGTCAGTTTAGCTGGAATGCCCATAGGCCTGATGTTTCCTCTTAGTAAGTTTCTATCAATCGCCCCACACCCTGGTTCATGGCTATAAATGTCCACTTGGTACTTCTTGTGTTTGGAGTTAAGCTTAATCTCACTACCATACTACAACATTCCACTGTAGTAGTCCCTCTGAATGAAGTCTGCCTTACCATCTTTAACAAGTGTCATAATAATTTTTTCTTTAACAATAAGACACACAGATGTAAAAACAAAACTGTAATATAGGGTACTTTTTGCTAAGTGTCAACAGAACTACACAGAGAGTATAAGTTATGTAATTGCAGCAAGGAGATTACTTCGAAATGGGGGATTCAACGAAGCCCTGATGAGGTAGATGGGATCGGAGCTATGCATGGTGAAAGCCTGGGTGAAGTTTTCATGGGTAGAAAGTAAGAGAGAGGTTATTCCCAATGGGCAAGTAAACAGCTTAAATTGATTTACACATTGTTTCTTTGGAAATATTATTTCTGAGCTCAAAATTCTTTAGCATCTAACTTTATAAATGGTTAACAAAAAAAGGACAAAAGAAACATGCATAAGGTAGAAGAGGGTAGTCAATAATGGACGACCATTCTAAGAAACAGTCTTTCTGCAGCTTACTCTTGGGCTTGTGGGTATGATATGCTGGGTCAAAGGTGACTCTCAAGGGATCAGTAATAATTATAACAAATGTGATCCTAATTCAGGCTGATCAGGGTTTGTATAAGATCGGTCCTGATCTCGTAAGGAATGGTGAGTTGCTCCAAAGATCTTAATGTTCTATTACTATCTAGATCTACATTTTATAAAATATGAAGACATCCTAGACTGAAAGTAGATGTCCTACAGTAGTTGCAAGCTATGACTGTTTCAGTCCAGAGCTGTATGTATTCTTTGGGGACTTTTCCTAGGCCAGTGTCCACATCTTCTGTATTAGTTTCCTAGGTCTGCCGTAATAAATTACGACAGACGGGGTGACTTACAGCAACCGAAATGTACTCTCTCGCAGCTCTGGATACAAGAATTCTGAAGTTAGAGTACAGGCAGGGTTGGTTCTTTTGAAGGTTCTGATGGAGAATTTGTTGCACTTCTCTCTCCTAGCTTTTTACGGTAGCCATCAATCCTTGGGATTCCTTGGCAGCCACATCACTCCAATCTATGCTTCCAGTTACGTGGCATTCTCCCTATGTATATTTGTGTTCCACATGGCCTACTTATAAGGACATCAGTCATTGGATTTAGGGTGCACCCTAATCCAGTATGACCATATATTAACTTGATTACATTTTCAAAGCCTCCAATCACAAACAAGGTCCTATTCACAAATACTGGGGATTAGGACTTAAACATACCTTTTTGGGTGACAATTCAACCCATAACTCTTTCATAGCCTATTATTAAAGTACTGTTTTCCTAAATGGGGTTACATAATTCCATCCCAATGATTCACTTCCCAGAATGTTTTTTTCCTTTTGAAACAAGCAAGTTCATATAATATCTACACCTAATAATCTGACTTTCAACTAAAATGGGATGTCTAATTTCTAATCGAGTTTAGTACATATTAGAGCTGTCTTCAAAATCTACCTCACATAGTGAAAGCAAGGTAGTACAGTCAAAGTTACATTAGGCCCTGTGGGGAGATTTAAAAAATGATAAAAAAAAATTGGCTCCTACTGTCATATAGTTTACAGCCTTGAGATTTCACAGCATAGAATGTTCGCAATGGAAGGGATCATAAAGATCATCTATTCTAAACCATTCATTTTACAGATGAGGCCTTTGAGGCCCAGTGAGGTTAACTAATTTGCCCAGGGCTCACAAAGTTAATTGGGGAAATAGAACATGCAAGGGAAACAAATGAAGGGCACAATTTTAAAGAAATCCAGCTACTCTTCTGCTTTTGTGTATGAGGTACACAGTGAATGCTAATGATGTGACATAGAGATTAGATCCAAGTCTGGCAGTCAAGAGCAATTTCTGGAGTAGATGCCAAGGCTCTTCATCTCCTTTGCTGTCATCTCTGTAGCCTCTCAGAAAGCAAAATAACTTCCTGACCTTTCTTTTCCTGGGGCATGGGCTTAACTCAAGTTTCAGTTGTCTGGGGAAGGGACACCTTTAGAGTAGAAAGCACAAGGCTGTGCTGCTCTGCCTCTTGTAATTCTCTGATGAAGATAAACTAATGGTGGAGAAGTAGCCCCCAGGGTGGGTGGGGTCTGGAAGAAAGGATTCAGGAGTTATAGATTTGCTACAGATAAGAGAACTGTGATGCACAGTTCACTGTTTCCGGTTTCAAAAAGGAAATATGTAGTATAACCGATTTTGAAGGGGAAAAAAAGGGTAAATTGCCTACTCCAAAGACAACCAATTGCTGGAATAGCTTTCAAGTCAGTTTGTAAGTCAAAGTGACTTTCTTCTTTCCTTTCTCCTTTCACAGAAAATGTTTGATATATCGAAAAAATAAAAAATAAAACACAAAAAACAAACAAACAAAAAAACCAAAAAACTACCATTAATGGAATTAAAAACAACCAACCACTGGAGTTAAAGAACAATGAGGTACCATGGCCTTCTATCATAACCTAACTAAAGATTTCATAGAACAACAAAGAAACTGAAAAAAATGGTAAGAAATTACAGGAAGAAACCAAGATTTTGCATATCTGTTTATTTTTCAACTGGCATTGAATCATCATCAACTGAGCCTACTTTCTCTGAATTAATGGAACTAACATTTAATCTGACTTGCCTAATGTGGGGATAGGCTTCCTTCTTTCTTATAAAATGTACAAGATTTAAAATTCAAGTAGAAAAGCATCACTTTCCAAGCCTACTATTTTGGGATGCAGTGAACAATTAACTATGTTTCTACCAATTTATTCAAAATTTCATTCAAAATATTCTTTACATAATTACATTTCTTAGAGCTAACTGTTTAAGAACTGCAATTTCAAATTAGGTGATTTCAAGTACACCTAGATGTGAATTAACACAAATTTTAGCATCATCAGCTTGAAAACAGAGCTTCAAAGAAACCAAGTAACATGTTATAGATTAACATAAACAAATTTACATAATCAGAGATTCAAAGACATAGTAGAATGTCATATGTCCTTTGGAGTTTTGAAAAAGAATAAAATTTGACACATAATGCATTATAAGGATCACCTCCGTAGATGTCTAGGTATGGAATAGAATTTTTGGCTTTACTAGCAAGAAGAATTACAAATTGAATGTGTTGAGTGTATGCATATCACGCTTCTATGGGGATGATTACACAATTGTGACAATAGCAGAAAACTAACTCTCATGAAATGATCCTCCTTATAAGAAACTTACAATGCAAGCTAACTTTGGAAAACTCCGCAAATGAATTAGTAACTAGAAGAGTCACTCTTCCACTTATTACTGACTTATGCCTAGAGAGCTGAGTTTTTTGTCATTTATGATATGGCTGAGAAGAAGAGCTCTTTAGTGTTTTTTTTTTATTAGAAACTTCATGAAGATCTGTAACTGGACAAGTACCCATTACCTAGCCATTAAATCTAAATTCTTTAGTAGTCCCCACACTTTACTTCATTAGTCAAACACACACACACAAATCAATGCAAGATTTCAATAAGAAATTTATAGGGAAATATAATTTCACATGATAGTTCGTCTCACTATACTTCAATTTAGTAATCATTTGATTTACCTTCTGAAAACTGTAGAGCTGATTCACGTGTATAACTTTTCCTTTCTAATACAATAGATTATTTAAACTAAAAAGGATATGTGTGTGTGTATATATGTATACACACACACACACACATATTTTTTTAGACGGAGTCTTGCTCTGTTACCCAGGTTGGAGTGCAATGGCACAATCTCGGCTCACTGCAACCCTTGCCTCCCAGGTTCAAGTGATTCTCCTGCCTCAGCCTCCGGAGTAGCTGGGATTACAGGCATGTGCCATCATGGCCAGCTAATTTTGTATTTTTAGTACAGACGGGTTTCACCATGCTGGTCAGGCTGGTCTCGAACTCCTGATCTCAGGTGATCCACCCGCCTTGGCCTCCTAAAGTGCTGGGATTACAGGTGTGAGTCACAGCACCCGGCCTATATATATTTTTTGAGACAGAGTCTCACTCTGTTGCCCAGGCTGGAGTGCACTTGCACTATCTGTGCTCACTGTAACCTCCACCTCCAAGGTTCAAGCAATTCTCCCTGCCTCAGCCTCCCGAGTAGATGGGATTACAGGGTCCAGCTACCATGTCTGGCCGATTTTTGTATAATTAGTAGAGATGGGGTTTCACCATGTTGGCCAGGCTGGTCTTGAACTCCTGACTTCAGGCAATCTGCCCACCTTGGCCTCCCAAAGTGCTGGGATTACAGGAGTAAGCCACTGTACCCGGCCGTAAAAAGGATATGTGTGTGTATGTGTGTGTGTATATATATATGATTTTTTTTTTTTTTTTTGAGACGGAATTCTGCTCTTGTTGCCCAGACTGGAGTGCAATGGTGTAATCTCGGCTCACCACAACCTCCAACTCCCGGCTTCAAGTGATTCTCCTACCTCAGCCTCCTGAGTAGCTAGGATTACAGCCATATGCCACTGCACCCAGCTAATTTTGTATTTTTTTAAGTAGAGATGGGGTTTCTGCATGTTGGTCAGGCTGGTCTCGAACTCCCTACCTCGACCTCCCAAAGTGCTGGGATTACAGGCGTGAGCCACCGTGCCCGGCCATGTATATTTTTTAAAGCAGTATTACTCATTCAATTGAAAAAATTAATTCTACAGCTCTGGCTTTTTTGAAGCCTTATTTCATACTACAAGTTCTATACAAAAGCACTGTTCACTGTTTAAGCTCTTAAATATTGGTTACATTTCAGGATTTCAGTCCTCAGACCAGAAGACATGATTTAATTAAGATTAGGCAAGATGCAGACATGTATTGTACACAACGGTGGCAGAAAGGACCTTTAGAGTGCCTCTACCTTTGCTATTTTGCTAACATAAGCCCAAGTGAACTTCACTCATTTTTTTATGCAAATCCTTGGCTGGAGAGTGGCTTAAGTGTAAACTTCCACTTTCCACCACTAATGTGTTAAGCCACGACTTCTCTTAGCTCCATGTGGAAGGCACAGCTATAATTTATAACCAAATCAAAACACCATAGTCAATTATGGGTATATATTTCATGACTTTAACTAAAATGTGAACATTACTTTTCCAATCTTTATGTTACTGTGATGTGACTTATCTTTAAATAGACTCAAATTAATGAGAAAATATGGACATTTCACTTAGAATGAAAGACTCAGATGATAGGAAATTTGTCTCAAATGTTAATATTAATGTGTTGGATTCTAACAACACAAAGCTGCAATTAAACTAAATTTTACATATAATATGATGCACGTATGTAGATTTCTAATGTTTTCCTGATGACTCAAGTAGAGTGCTTTATTTTTAAGAAAACTGGTTATGTTGTTCACTTCAGGTTTACAATATTAATGCTATTTTGTGATCAGTTTGGTAAACCCTACAATATTTCCCAAAATGACTTATAGATGCAACAATGACAACTATTTTACTTAGCTAACAGGATAATTAGAACCTAAACTTGCATTTCAGGTTGCCATGTCACCTATACAGAACTGACAACAAGCTATTTTCTTGGCAAATACCTGATTGATGGTTCATTCTTAGCATGCTTGGAGAAACACATTAATAAGATAACCCATGTCTTTTTTCACTCTATAATATCTACAGATGATCTCTATTTCAGATGACTCTAAGTAGCTAAACACGAAGAAAAAAGAACACCTTTCTGGCTCATTAAGGCAATTGCTCAAGCTGTCATTAGAATTATCTCTCTGAAAATGCAGTACAGGATGCAGCAGGCCTTGTCTGCTGCAGAAACTAATGGCACAGAGCTACCTTTTGACAGCAGGACTAAATTTACATACTTTACATATTCAGTGAGTAAAGGAATAATTTACAATAATCAAATATGCTATGTTTGGGGTATTTTCCCCTCATTTGAAATACATCTGTCTACTTTGTAAGCCTAGTCATCGACAACCACATAGGAAATGAATTAATTGAGCCAAAGCAAAAACAGGCCTTTTTTACTTATTTAACCCTACCCATTTTCTATAAGGCAATTGTAAATTACGCCTCAGAAGATAAATAGCAAGTCATGCCTGAAAAGATGAGATGCTCTGGTTTTCATCCTCAGACCTGCTAGGCTGACTACCTGTCAGATAAGGCAGCAGCCAGGATTATGCCTTGAAAAGCTGACAAACCAAGATTTTTATCATTAAATCAAACCTGCTGGGTTTAAACTCTGTGAACTTTAATTATCTCATATTTAATTAGAAGAACTAGATTAAACCAAAAGTGGAGGGTGGGGGGAGGTCCTGGCAAAGGAGAATCAAGGAGTTATGGGGGATGAGGAGACTTCATATCCACAAATCAGATTTCTCATTTCTAATAAAGGAAGGTTTACATTTAGAGGAGATTCAAGGAATCACTGGGCTGCACAATACTAGAAGTTATCTAGTCCATTCCAGAATGATAATCATCTACTCTGTTCTTTATTATTATTATTATTATTATATATATTTTTTGAGATGGAGTCATGCTCCATCACTCAGGCTGGAGTGCGGTGGCGCGATCTCTGCTCACTGCAACCTCTGCCTCCCGGGTTCAAGCGATTCTCCTGTCTCAGCCTCTCGAGTAGCTGGGATTACAGGCACCCACCACCATGCCCGGTTAATTTTTTGTATTTTTAGTAGAAACAGGGTTTCACCATGTCAGCCAGGCTGGTCTCGAACTCCTCACCTCAGTGATCCACCCGCCTCAGCCTCCCAAAGTGCTGGGATTACAGGTGTGAGCCACCGCGCCTGGCCTTACCCTGTTCTTTAAAATCTCTGCAGGAAGAGATTCTGCATATTTGAAAAGGTTTAAAACTAATAAGGGCACTATAAGTCAGTTTACCAGATAATCAGAAAATGAAAATTTTTATACTTCAACAACTAAAAGATAAAAATAATCTGCGCTCCAGAGGTTGCTTTTATTACTATTTTTCTTTATGTAAGGCAAGACAGCATAATTAACAGTACTTGCAGAGTATCTTGTTTCATAATAGAATAGAGTCCTAAGACAATGAATTATTTAACCAGTAAGTATTCATTGATGATCTACTCCAGCAGTTGGCAAACTTTCTCTGTAAAGGGTCAGCTAGTAAATATTTTAGGCTTTGTGGACCAGAGTCTCTGTCACAATTGCCCAACTCTACTGCTGTAGCCCAAAAGCAGGCACAAATAATATGTAAATGAATAAATGTGGCTATGTTGCAAAAAAATGTATTTATGGAAAGTTGAATTTCATATAATTTTCATGTCACAAAATGTTGTTTTTCTTGTGGTTTTTGAGACAGTCCCTCTGTCGCCCAGGCTGGAGTGCAGTGGCAAGATCTCTGCTCGCTGCAACCTCTGCCTCCTGGGTTCAAGCGATTCTCCTGCCTCAGCCTCCCGAGTAGCTGGGACTACAGGCACCAGTTACCACGCCCAGCTAATTTTTGTACTTTTAGTACAGACGGGTTTCACCATGTTGGCCAGGCTGGTCTCGAACTTCTGACCTCAGGTGATCCACCTACCTTGGCCTCCCAAAGTGTTGGGATTAGAAGCATGAGCCACCACGTCCAGCCCTTATGATTGTTTTCTCACCATTTAAAATCATAAGAAATATTCTTGCCAGGCGCGGTGGCTTACACCTGTAATCCCAGAACTTTGGGAGGCCAAGGTGGGCAGATCACGAGGTCAGGAGTTTGAGACCAGCCTCACCAACCTGGTGAAACCCCATCTCAGTAGCATGTGCCTGTAATCCCAGCTACTCAGCAGTCTGAGGCAGGATAATCACTTGATTCCAGAAGGCAGAGGTTGCAGTGAGCCAAGATTACGCCATTGCATTCCAGCCTGGGCGATACAGCGAGACTCTGTCTCAAAAATAAATAAATAAATAGATAAATTAAAAAAAAAAAAAGAAAGAAAGAACTATTATTAGGTTTTGGACTAGATTTGGCTTATAGGCCATAATTTGTTATCCCATGGTCTCTTCTACACTTAAGTCACCATGAAGGGGAGAGAAAATGATACAACACATGGCCACTTTTCTTTCTTTTTTTTTTTTTTTTTGAGACGGAGTCTCGCTCTGTCACCCAGGCTGGAGTAGTGCAGTAGCGCGAACTCGGCTCACTGCAAGCTCCGCCTCCCAGGTTCACGCCATTCTCCTGCCTCAGCCTCCCGAGTAGCTGGGACTACAGGCGCCCACCATCACGCCTGGCTAATTTTTATTTTTTATTTATTTATTTTTTTTTTTTTTTAGCAGAGACGGGGTTTCACTGTGTTAGCCAGGATGGTCTCGATCTCCTCACCTCATGATCTACCTGCCTCGGTCTCCCAAAGTGCTGGGATTACAGGCGTGAGCCACCGCACCCGGCCTACATGGCCACTTTCCATAATGGTTAGGAAAACAAGACAGAAATATTTTTTAAATTGGCAAATAATATAAAGTTGCACATAATAAAGGGCTAAAGTATGTGGGGATCCCACAGGCTAAAAGAGTCAAGGCATGAGGAGGACATGACTCTATGAGAGCTAGAATAGTCAGAACAGGACGCATGTAGCAACTAGTTGTACCAGGAAGAACTAGGTGGACTTATATAAGTGGAGAAAAGAAGGAAAGGGCACTCCAAGTGAGAGAAATAACATAAACCAGGATACAGAAATGTGAATTAGCAGGTTGCATTTGGGGGAATGTAGGAGAAAGGCCTGTCTAAGTAGAATCAATTGGAGAAATTAATTCAGTCACTCAATAGATAACTATTGATCACTCCTGTGTGTCAAGCATTATGCTGAACATTAGAGATACTGTGATGAGTAAGGCACAATCCTTGCCCTCCAATTGCTCACGGTCTTGTTAGAAGGACAAATAAGCAAGCAATTATAATACAGGATAAGATGCTTACACTGAGGTGTAAAACTCCCTGGAAATAACTATGGCAATTTAAAAAATTATGTCAATTCTCAACACTCCATTCATTTGCATTTAAGGTAGAGATATGTGATTTAAACCATAAAGGGAATCCAAATGCAAAATAAAAATCCCTGTGTGACCCACACAAGGCCTGATTATTTAAATATTCAAACGTAACTGCCTTTCCTAGAGAAACAGCAAAATCACATAAACTTCCTATAAGTGATTTTAGGAAACCCTTTGAAGATTATAATTTTAAAAGGGATTATTATTTTAATAGCTTGATTCACTGCAACTGGGCATTATGTCATTGGTCCTAACAATGCACATACACCTACCTGTAAACCTTTTCAGCAATGAGGTAAATTACTATGGAAAAGCCTGAAAGTGTTTTTTCACCAGAGATCTTTAAAAAGAGGATTTATATCTACCTGCATGAGATGGCTCAGGATCAATAATGCCTAGAGCATAGCATGAATTTTCAACTTTTTGATTTGAAATCTCTTAAAAGCATTCCAGTGAATATTTCTACAAATTATATCACTCATTCTTTAAAAATGCAGTAGTGTTACCAAACTTACTTGAGGTAAGAACTAAAAATTCAGCTACGAGTGTTTAGAGCACCATGACCAAAGAAAATCGGAAGGAAATCATAAATCTTTTGCATGAGCCCCTAAGGAAAAGGCAACATTGTAAGGAAATAGCATGCAGTATGGAATTAGACAAACTGGTGTTCAGATTCTGATTCAGCCATTCACCAGCTATGACCTTGGCCAAACTACTTAACTTCTCTAATCTTCCATTCCTTCCCCTGTAAATTTGGGAAAAGAAAACCTAATGCTCAGGAATGTTGTGAAGATGCAATGAGATGGTGTGCATATGACACCTAGAACAGCGCCAAGCAAATAATAGGTACTCAAGAAATGTTAAAGTCCTCCATTTTTTCTTTCTTTCTTTCTTTCTCTCTCTCTCTCTCTCTTTCTTTCTTTTTTGAGACGGAGTTTCACTCTTGTTGCCCAGTCTGGAGTGCAATGGCACCATCTTGGCTCACTGCAACCTCCACCTCCCAGGTTCAAGAAATTTTCCTGCCTCAGCCCCCCAAGTAGCTGGGATTACAGGCGCACCACCATGCCCAGCTAATTTTTTATATTTTTAGTAGAGATGGGGTTTTACCATGTTGGCTAGGCTGGTCTCGAACTCCTGACCTCAGGTGATCCACCTGCCTTGGCCTCCCAAACTGTTGGGATTACAGGCATTAGCCACCATGCCCAGCCCATTCTTTCTTCATTGCCAGTTTCAACTCAACTTTTTTAGGCAATGACCCCAAGCAACAGGCACAAAGATGTCATTTGCGTGGTAAGTGAGCATAAAAGAGAGAACAGGCCTACCTATGTATAACCTTTCTTCTGTGGTTATTGTGGGCAGCATGTTGTGGGTAGTGCGACTTAACAACCAACTCTGCTATAGAAGGCACCTCTTGAACCTCCCCTTCCTCCTGAATCCAAATATGCATCTGCATTCTCCACTTTCACTGTTTCCTTTTAATGTTCTCTCAGCCATGGACCTCTCCTCAAAAGCCAGGGTCCTTGGTGAGCAGAATAAATAAATGGTGAGAAAGACCAGAGGAAAATATAATTTTCCTAGCGATACCTCCATTTTCTACAATAGTTAAGAAATATTATTTGCTTTTTCTCAGTTCATTTCCAAACTAATTCTCACACCCTTGGAATGCTCTAATACCAGTACTGCCACTTGCGAAGAGTATGTCATTCGGGCTCCCCTATACGGCATTAAGATGAGGCTTCCTCAGTAAATAATATATGTGGAAGCTTCTCTGAGCTAGAACAAGCATACCTCTTTTGTGCATAGCAACTCCCATGACCTAGAAGTGCTTCCTGCAGTTATGTTCTTAAGCTGAATATTTCACATGCTTTGGAGCTGAGAGCCAAGAGCCCCGTCTCTTGCATGGTTGTTTTTATTTTTATTTTTTTTCTTAACACAGTCTTGAAATCTTCATTATCTCCAAATATTCTATCCATGTTTGCTACTAAATGTACATGTAGTAGTGCTATTGCCCAATATGATTTCTGAATGGATTAATGATAAAATCAATTTCATATTTCCATGTACACAACTCACAGGATTCTTAAAGTATCTCAATCGTAGAATACCAATAGGTAAAGAAATCACTTTGCTATGAATCATATCTGAAGGACTGTGATCCCATATAGGAACATGTAAACAATCAAGGGTTTAGGTAAATGATATAAATACATTTGCACAAGCCTGAATGCATAAACTTCATACATGCAAAGATAGAAAAATATAAGTGTTACATGAGTTATTTGCAATTATGTCTTAAAACACTCAGGGTATTTCTGAGTGTTCAAGTTAATGAAGTTCTTGAAAATATGAATTTAAATATACTAAAATTATGTATTACATATATGTATGTGTGTGTGTATGCATGTACACATGCGCTATATATGGCTAATAACTGGCAAAACACATGGCTACCCTAGTGGCTTTTGTCTTTATATAATAGTCACTCCAATAATGACTAGTATACATTTTTAAAACACATTCATAGGATAGAGATCATATCTTAGACTGCTTTTGTATCCCGCTTAATGCCTGGCAGAATGTTCTGCACAACACAGTAAGCATACAGTCTTGAATGAAAGCTAGAAATATTCATCGTAGACTATGTATCTGTTCTTCCCAAGTCTATATTTTCTTTCCAGGTATATATGTGGTTAACCATCATGAAATCGGTATTAAGGGGCAAACAGCATAAATTTTATGAGAAAGCCTTAGGCAGAAATAAAAGAGGACCGGACAAAATGAATATCATGTTTCCACTAGAAACTTTTACTCCTTGATTATCTTAAAAAGTCATGTTGTACAATCACCCAATCCTGTTTAAAACAGCACTCAGGCCGTTTATGTAGCTGATCTTGGATTAGCCCTTGTTGCACAGGAATGATTTACCACTGCAGAAAAGAAGAAATAAAGAGAAATATTATTTGAAATGTATGAATAAAAAACCATAATGTACCTAGAACACTGAATAAGACAAAAGCATAAATAACTCATTTATAATATTGATTTATGATTGTGCTACTGTAACTTGAAATGAGAGTCTCAACAAATTAGGCTATAAATAACACACAAATCTCATATTTATTTCATTAGTTATCATGCAGGTCATGATAAACGTGTCACAAAATAAAGGAATGAACTGGGTACTGCCAGCACTCCATCTCAAGCTGCATTCTTGCTTGTTTCTTTGGAAAGTTGTAAGTTAATGAATAGATGCTACTTTCTATGATACAGATGTCCTTCACTACTCGAATCTATTGAATTCAGTAATGAATACATATTCATGAATGTGCACTCTTCTCAAAACAGGGATTTAGACAGTCTACTCCATTAAACATAAGTTTATTTTTTCTTCCAGGTGTCAGCTAGGAAATCAACATTTTGGTCAGTGGCCTTTTCATAATGTTTGTCCTAATGGATGCCACCTGGAAATAAAATCAACTGATATTTAGTAGAGTATATTTTCCAAATTTCCATTCTAGGAAGAGTATTATTTTAGGAAGAAGTAATTAATTCTAACTATTAGAAATTAACATAGATTTATAAATACAACTGTAGCTGAATCTGGTGCTAATTAAAACAAGAGTTAAACAAAACTATATAATTCACTTTTTATTATACATTCACATTCTATTGATGATGATAATAATTAGAGCCTATGCTATCATCAACTTGATGTTTTCATAGCTATACTGTTTTATCTTGGTCATCCCACCATGGTTTCTATGTATCTGATGAGGCCAACTGTGTTTTGTGTCAGTCTGTTCCAGTTACCCGTGTTTTGATTTAGTGACTTGCCACATTGATATAATGTTTTACAATCATCTAAATGGTGAATACATATTAACTAATGTTTTAGTGTTAAATGTTCACACAAAACCTAATAAACAGTGTACCTCCAAACCTTCTTGGCTTCCTTTACAAGTAATATGCCATTTTTTTAAAAAAAAAAAAAGACTTTTCAAATATTCTAGTCATTCTCAATCAATAAATACACCAAAATCAAACTTAAATAATAGGTTTTCTAGCTATAAAACAATACACACTTGACAATATGGAAGAAATACAGGAAATAATTTTGTCAAATTTTGTTAAGCCAAGAAGAATGGGAAGCGGGGCGGTAAAGGCCATACGTATGCCAGATTCATATAGTGGTTTCTGTTCTTGATGTTGAGATCAATAAACATCTGAGCACCTTCTATGTTTCCATCACAGTGGTAAGATACTGTGGCTAATGAATATGATGCAAGTCCTTAACTCCTTAAAGACTAATGTACTTTGGACAACCATTCTATCCTATTCATTCTAAGTGACCACAGTGATTACTAAGAGCAGCAGTCATGCTCATAGGTGATGGTGGCCAAAGGCTGACATTCGGAACATTACAATGGGCTAATATTCTACTCTCTTGCAAGAGCTGTCTCTTGTATGGACAATATGATGGCAGAAGAGATGCAATGTGGAAAAATCCTAAGCAGAAAAATTTTACTTCTGTTTATTTTTTTAAAAAGTATTCCCCTGACAGCTTGGTCTGATTGACAGCTCTTACAGACTGACCTAATGAACCTTCAGCCTGGGAGCCTTCACACATTGCCTGATAAGCAGTGAACTCAAGTTTTACTGTAGCCATCATCTCCTGAGCCCTAGTGATCTGACTAAAGTAGCATGGCCTCCAAATACAACTGCGAACATTTATTGCAGGCCAATCCCAGCAGGAACATTGTCAAACTGATTTTTCAGCTTTTATAGTCTCTCTGCAAATCAGCCCAAATCACATTGTTCCAGGTTTAGAATAAGCATCTAATTGTGTATCCCTATGGCCTCTGCTAAGATTTTGCAAAGGTGTTAAATTATGGTATATGAAAACATCACAGAGCCACAAGTGTATAAGCAAATTATCTGCTTATTCCCCTATAGAGTGTGAAAAATATTTTAAAGTTTTTTTTAAAAACTACTGTTCATCTTATAGCTATTCTATTTATCTGTTTCTTCCTTACCCATTAGGGTCAGTTTGTAAATGTATAACAGGGAAGATGAGACAAAAGGCTGGGGCAGGAATGATTCAGGATCGTGATTAACACCAAAGAAAATGTCCTGTACAAAGGGAATCCGCAAGTCACATTTAGAGGATTCTTCTACATTGTTTATGTTAGGTCTTAAAGTATAATTCCTCAGGAAAAATGCAGAAACCAGGATACTAGTCTACTACAAAGAAGGAAGACTTTGTGCATTTATTTCAAATCTTTGTAAAACAACATCAAAAAGAAATTAGTCTAACTATGACTAGTTTTCTAGAAACAAGAAGTGACTTACTCTGGAATTAAATGAGCATCGTGGGACTATAATGCATGGAAGCTGTAGTTAACATTTTGAACTTCTGAAACTACTTTCATGGTGGACCTTTCCTATCTCATATTCTCAAATTAAATAAAACATTTGTTGCTCTAAATTTGGGATAAAAGGGTGTGTTCATCAGATTATACTACTTATATAGAATTTGAATTTAGCTTTTGTCCTTCATTCCTCTTTGAAACTAGAATGATGAATCTGGACAGACTAATCTTTTGCAAAAAGTAACCACAGAAATGAAGATACTGCAATCCATAGAAAAAGAAAAAATATATACAATATTTTTCACTTCTTACCTAAAGCATATTTAATCAAATGTCTTTGAATTTGTCAGCAATACATATAAACATACCTATACACACATATTCTCTCTCTCTCTCAAGCTACTAAGCTACCAAAATAAAGATAGCCTCTAAATGCCAACATAAAACCAGGCAAACACCAATGGATTTGGTAAATCTATTTTGCTGAACCTCAACTACCCCCTCTGGGGCTTTGGCCTGTACTTGCAGCATTACTTGTACTAAGCATTTCAACCCATATTTTTTTCCATGTGGGCATAAGAAAAGTATACTGACATACTTAGATCCTGGGTCACAGTAGGTGAAACAGATGTGAGACAAAATTCTGCTTTTTTAATACTTCAGTAAAGAGTCCCATCAAATTGTTTCTTAAGTCTCAAACGCCTAACTATAGATTTAACTGGGTATTTGTATCTTGTATACTTTTAAAAATCTTTGATTCTGTACATAATATGAATGATTTTTTAAACAACCTACATATGTTGGTAAGATCTGTCCTCTTCAAGGTAGTTACTTTAGGAGCTACAGAATTAAGCAATGATTCTATCATTGGCAAAAAACATTTGTGAAGTCCTTCTTCGGGATATCTTTACAGTAGGCCTCACAGCCTTTTAAATAGTTTTGATGACAGCAAGTCTTTGACATTTAATAGATTTGAATTTTAGAAAACAAATATTTCAGAGCCGAATTAATAAGTACCCTGGGTAACTAAGCTGTGCAATACTAACGTTTGGTTAAACACTAGATGTAACTGAAGAAATGATACTGAATTTCTTCTCTAGCTCAAATTCAAGGTACTGCAGAACATTTATTTGGATAAATAAATTCTGGTTGGGGCCAAGTGTGGTGGCTCATGCTTGTAATCCCAGCACTTTGGGAGGCCGAGGTGAGTGGATCACCTGAGGTCAGGAGTTTGAGACCAGCCTGACCAACATGGTGAAAGCCCATATTTACTAAAAATACAAAATTACCCAGGCGTGGTGGTGCATGCCTGTAATCCCAGCTACTTGGGAGGCGGAGGCAGGAGAATCGTTTGAACCCAGGAGGCGGAGGTTGCAGTGAGCTGAGATTGCGCCATTGTACTCCAGCCTGGGCAACAAGAGCAAAACTTCACCTCAAAACAAACAAACGAAAAAAATTCTGGTTGGTTTGGTAACAAAAGCAACATACAATCATCCCCGGGTATCCATGAGGAATTGGTTCCAGAACTTCCTTTGGAAACCAAAAAATTAGCAGATGCTCAAGTCCCTTATCTAAGACAGCACAGTATTTGCATATCACCTATGTACATCCTCCTGTATACTTTAAATCATCTCTTGACAACTTAAAATACCTAATAAAATGTTAATGCTATGTAAAAGTTGTTATACTGTATTGTTTAGGGGACATGGAAAAAGTCTGTGCATGTTTAGTACAGATGCAATTTTTAAAAATATTTTCGATATGCCTTTCATTGAATCCATGAATGTAGAACCTATGGATATGAAAGGGCAATTGTATTCAGTAAAATATAGATAAACGCATAAATGTTTGTGTGTGTGTGTATGTGTGAATTCTAAAGCAAGACAAGATAGTTCATTTTACAGATTAGGAAATGGAGGGCCTGAAGTTAGTGTAGTCCTAATAAAGTCCCCGGTATATAGTGAAGTGCTTAAAAAATATTTATGTAGCCAACGTGATGATCTGTGGAGAAATAAACACTATGCTTTAAAACTCTATTAGAGTGCTAGGATTATAGGTGTAGCAAACATCTGTCTATTTGCCAGCCCTTCCCATACGTTTCTCGGAGAATCTGCTTTTTCATCCAGTCTCTGGAAAAGGTGACAGTCCTATGCACCACGTGATCTTATCTCTGCTCTGGCTGATTGGCCACAGACTGAACACCTGACTTAAGGGAAACAAATTCACAGGCTAGCTGGGTTAGTCAGATTCTGTCACAAGAATCTGAACTTGGAGAGACCCATGTCACATAAAGATAGGCACTTGAAGTAAGCATCATACTGTATCATAGCTGTGGCAGTCATGTTCAAAGGAAACCAATGGCGTGATCTCGGCTCACTGCAAGCTCCGCCTCCTGGGTTCACACCATTCTCCTGCCTCAGCTTCCTGATTAGCTGGGACTACAGGTGTGTGCCACCACACCCAGCTGATTTTTTTTTTTTTTTTGTATTTTTAGTAGAGATGGGGTTTCACCATGTTAGCCAGGATGGTCTCGATCTCCTGACCTTGTGATCTGCCCACCTCAGCCTCCCAAAGTGCTAGGATTACAGGTGTGAGCCACCACGCCTGGCCCAAGAGCAACTTGTATTTCTAACTTTTCCATTTTAGTTCCAGCCTAAGACACTCATGGTCTCACTGTTGTTTCCTATCCTTGGATGTCCACAAGGTTGTTTATCACATCCTTAAATACATACCCCTTCACTCAAGCTACCTTGTGTAGATTTCTATTCCATACAACCAAGCAGTGCCTATGACAATGTGGTAATGGACCTGATTCCTCCCTTTAGTTTGTCAATTAAAAAAATTAGAAAAATAATTTTTAAACCGTTCATGGAATGGCTGAATGCCCAGGGAAATTAAGTGATTCACTCCAAGTCATTCACACAGTGATGGGTCAAGCATTAGAAACCAGATCTCCTAACTCATCACAGACCCTGGAGTTACATAACCTTGGAAATGTTACTTAACCTCTCCTTGACTCAGTTTCCCCCACTATAACAGGGAATATAGTAATAGTACTTAACCTCTCTAATAGGATTTTTGTGAGGATTAAATTTGTTATCATATACTACAAATAGTAGAGGCCAGGAGCAGTGGCTCACGCCTGTAATCCCAGCATTTCGGAAGCCGAGGTGGGCGGATCACCTGAGGTCAGAAGTTTGAGATCGACCTGGCCAACATGGTAAAACCCTGTCTCTACTAAAAATACAAAAATTAGCCAGGTGTGGTAGTATACGCCTATAGTCCCAGGCTTGTGGGGCTGAGGCAGGAGAATCGCTTGAACCCAGAAGGCAGAGGTTGCAGTGAGCTGAGATCGCCCCATTGCACTCCAGCTTGGTGACAGAGTGAGACTCAGTCTCAAAAAAAAAAAAAAAAAAAAGTAATAGCTGATTGAAGCAGGGAAGGAACCTGACCTACAGGGGAACCATCCTAGGCTTGTCAAAGACTTGGGCCTGGTGCAAAAAACAAACAAACAAACAAAAAAACAAACAAACACAGGGAAAATAAAAAAGATTCAAATAACATTCCTGTCACAGGAAAATAGAATTGGGACCCAAGAATCGTTGTCAGGAGGAAGAAGGAGCAGTTAGATGGGGATAAGTAGTCTCGTTTCAAGTACTAAAGGGCCCAGGAACTCATGCTGTGAAGGACCGCAGAGCCACCTTGAAAGGACAGCAAAGATCCCATTTCCAGGGCTCCAGGTCTAGGTATATAATACATCCTGCCCTGAATTCCCTTGAGCCTCTCTGTATCTGTTCAATGAACACCCAGTTTAAGTAGCTTTTTGTTCCTTGTAATCAGAAGAGACTCAATTAAATAAAATGCTTATTAATAGTATCTTAACTTTTTGTACAAAAATTAAAAGCAATCACACACACAAACAGCATAGAAGGGAGGTCCCAGATGCTTCTTATTTCAAACTTTTTTTTTTTTTTTAAGTGTTCTCACACTCTGTTGCAGCATGGTCATCACAATACTCTCATTTCTCTCTTTCTGGGTAAAAAGTGCTTTATCACCATGTTATCATCAGGAACTAGATGGCACAGGTCTTAAGAATGAGTAATTAATCATTCTATATCCATTTAGCATCATTGGATTCATTTTGTTTAACATGATAGATAATAGCTTAAGCCTACATTCTTCCAATTAAAATGTGAAAATGTTCTTTACAAAGGTCTTCTACCCTTACAAAGCTAAGCAAACTCTACAGCATATTCTATAATTAGCACCCTGAAAATATTTTTTAAAGCAGCAAAACAGCAACCTGAGCACAAACCAAGACTACTGCAAATTGTAAACAACTTCAGGTGATTTACAGCAAAAGAATTCGACAAAGCTTCCTTAATGTCAGGATATAAACAGTCCTTAGTGCTATTTAGTCAAATGATAATTATAAAGCCCATTGAACTGAATGAGAATTTGGATTGTCAGACAAATGTTTGTAAGGGGTTAATTAATTCATATGAACTACACAGCTCAGCTGAAAATGGGCTCATTATTCTAAACCACCAAATTTGTCTGCTTCTTGTATAGTCCTCCTTTCTCCATCAGATTTATCCTGTTGCACCCTCACCCACAGTAACGAATGTCAGGAGATAGAAATATTTTAAAGGAAATGTGAGCTACAGGCATTTTGCAAGAGTACATCAGGGGTACAAAGATGTCTGCTGGAACACTGAAATGGGAAGATCATTTATTAGTGCACCATGGTTCATAACATCCCAAAGGGTTCAATATTTTCATTACGCACATAAACATACCCCCTCTTCCTTTTCAAATGCCTCATTACAGCTAAGCCTGGAGCTTTTTTCTTAAAAAGCTTTCCTCTGAAATTATTAATAATTTGAAGTTCCCTACAGGCCAAGGATATTATTACAGTCAAAATGCATCAATATGTATATATACTTATATACTCTCTTTTATGCTATTTTAAATAACAAAGTATTTAGTGGAAACAGTAAAGAATTTATAAGCTATATACAGAAAAGCCTAGAGGAAGATGGCAATATCCCAGACTCCAAGGAAACAGCTCTTGAAGCTTATTAGGTGGGTGTAGGAGACTGTAATAGGATTATGAGTTTTGGTTTAGCCTGTCCATCATTTCAAAATCCCCATAACTAAAGGGAATATCTTCATAGGGGTCTGAGTTTAATATTGAAGCTGCTTTATTTAATTCTTCCTATTTTATAATGCTGAGTGCTAATTAGTTCCATCCACTTTCTTCAGGCTTGTCAATAAGGCAACTTGGAAGCCAAGAACCTGCTGAATTATGGATTAACCAGTTCTGTAACAGCGTGTTCAAGCAACCTAGTTAGCTACTCCAAAATGTAATGTTATTATGGGCACAGGAAAGCATAAAATACTCTTTTGTTATGTTCTGCTTGAAAGAAAAAAAATAACTCCCTACCAGTGAACTGTTTATTTCTGATGCATTAATGAACATTTTAGATATGTAAAACTAAAATAACATTTACTGTTGTGTGTGTCAAACATAGCCTATTAAATTCACAATAGCCATAATAATATTTACTACAAAAAAAAAAGACAAACTAGTCTTAGAATTTGGAGTACAGAAAAGAAAAATCTTAAAGGCAGAAAGACTGAGAGACTGACATGAGTTCCCTCATCTACCTTCACTTTCATTGAACCTGCATCCCAATCTCCCTGGGCCTTCCCATCACTTTCTTAACTCTTGCCATTTTGATTGACTCCTTTCTGGTGCAGCTAGATGCTAGAATCGGCCCTGTAGGGTCATACATTCTGGAATTAGAAGTAATGTTAGAGATAAACTGATGTAGCTCTCTTATTTCACAAGTGAATTAACTGAGATCCAAAGGTCAAGTGAACTATTCGAGGTCATACAAGCTAGTTGATAGTAAAGTTAAAAAATGAATCCAAGTCTCCTGATTCCTTGTTCAATGCTCCTTCACTTCTACTTACCATCATAACTATCCCATTCAACCATGTCCAAACTCGTTGCCCTCACTAGGCTGCTGAGCTATATCCCCTCCACCAGGCATAATTTTTTTTAGCCACAAGGAATTCAGCCATGATCAAGCACTGACAAAACGCAACTTAGCTATGTCTACTGTGTGCTCTGTGGTTTGACTCCCCAAGTGTCCCCAAATCTCCCCTGCCTCCACAGGCTTCCAATTCTGCCTTCCTTTCTTCATTTCTAAATGATTAGCTTGATTTCTACCTTGTCAAAATGAATCTGTCTCCCAGGAGTTTAATCATCTGCCTTCGCCTAGAAACCAATTGTTTTCTATTCTGCTCCTCTTTGTGGTAGAGACAACTCTCCTTTTCTCCCCTCCTGAAGACTGATTTATTTATTAAGGCATTTATTGAAATACATGTATTCCCTTCCTTACTGGCAACTTCAGTCTCTCCTTTTTTACTGCTGCCTTTTCTTTAAACTATTTTAAACTAATAAAAATCATAATAGCAGTAATAATAACCAGCTAGTACATACAAAGTATTTATTATTGAGACAGCCAGGTGGGAAGGGGTCCCTGGAGAAACTCTAAACAGCCCACTGAGGTGGAGCCTCGTTAAGTTTACATTGAGGAGGAGACTGGCCCCTCCTCTTCCTGTGTGGAAGCTGGGATTCCAACATCCTCCTCTAGCAGGGACGCTGGCCTTACGAGAGTCCCTGTTTCCCCCTTTTCTTCCTTTTCACCGAATAAAACCCTGTCTTACTCAAGATTCAAACTGTCTGCGAGCCTGAATTTTTGTGGCTGTGGGACAAAGAACTCTGTCTTTAGCTGAACTGAGGAAAAGTTTTGCAACATTTTGTGCTAGGGACCATTTTAGGTACTTACAAAGTATTAACTTCATTAATCCTCATAATAACCCATGAGGTAGGTATAACTATTATCCTCATTTTACAGATAAGGAAACTGATACATAGGTTAAATAACTTGCCCAAGATACACAACTAGGAAGTGGTAGTGCCAGGATTTGAACCCAGAGAGCTTAGCTCCAGATTCTGTGCTCTTAACCATCATGCTGCCTCTTTAATATATGTCATATCCATACCATCACTTATGAGCTCTAATACACTGAGCAAGTTACTTCTTAGAGACTCAGTTTCCTGATATATAAAATTAAAATAATATTGCTAATTTTGTAGGATTGATATGAGGATTATGTGAACTAGAGAATATACATAACCCATCATGCCTGGCATATATAAACATCCAATAAATGACAATGTTATCATGATGAGATTAATAACCACCAAATTTGGCTTTTATCAACAAAATGTTCCAAGGAAGTACTCCCAGAGGGAGATAGCTCTATTATGTATTTAAGAAATTCTTACAAAACCCTGTTCTAAACACAATGTTAACTCATATAGTTCTCAAAACCACCACGAGGAAAATCCTACTATCATTTCCATTTTACATGTGAGAACATTGAGGCAGAAAGGTAATACACTGCCTCAAGGTCACAAAGCTAGTAAGTGGCAGAGTCAAGATTTAGACCCACAGTCTAACTCCATAGTTTTTGGTATAACTATAGCACTAAGCGAGACTCTCAACTCTCCTTAGCCCAGTGGACTAAGACAAGCATCTTTACAACATGGCAGCTAGCTTGAGAGTAAACTTGAGACGCCCACGGCATGGAAGAATAGCATAGATGCATATAGTCACAGTAAGTTTAAAAAGGTGTTTTCTACTGTAGTGTTCCCCAAAGTTGTCAGCTGAAGAGGATTATCTAAAGATTAAAAGAAAAAACAAAAACAGAATCCTTGGCCCCCTCCCATATCTACTAAGCCAGACTCTGGGAATGGAGATTAGCAGAAGTTAATAGAGGACCAAATTAGAATCACATAGGAAGCGTTTTCAAAATCCCCACGACCAGGACCTATCCATGGAGACTCTGCTTCAGCACATCCATGTTGGTTCCTAGACCTCACTTGTTACCTTTAGAGGATTCTAGAGAGACAACAACTTACTGAAAACTGACAGAGAGAAGTATTTATCATCCCTTCATTATATGAAATATACCTACATATAATCAAATAGTTGATGAGGGGGCATTTTTGTTTTTTAAGAAGTCGTCAAACTAATTAAAGGAGGAATAATAGAATAGTACTCTTTTGAACTAATGGACCTAGAGAATCATCAGCGGCTGCTAATATAACAAAAAGAGTCAACTAGCCATCATGTGCTCCCATGTAAAACCTCACAACACCAACAACAATAAGGACGTCTTGACAAAAAGGTAAAACCTGAATCTGATCAAGCCTTAGAGTGGCTTGGTTTATCTAACTATAAATTTATAGAAAATATATGGAGTAGGGGGACAGGCAAAGAAACAGGTAAACAACACTAATGCGATGCAATAAACAAAATATAAACTCAATCAGACAAATGACCTGGTTGCTTCAACAATAACAAGTGGGCTGGGCATGGTGGCTCACACCTGTAATCCTAACACTTTGGGAGGTCAAGGTGAGAGAATCGCTTGAGCTCAGGATTTTGGAAAGAAAGAGAGAAAGAGAGAAAGAGAGAAAGAGAGAAAGGAAGAAAGGAAGAAAGGAAAGAAGGAAGGAAGGAAGGAAGGAAGGAAGGAAGGAAGGAAGGAAGGAAGGAAGGAAGGAAAAAAAAGACCTCTGTAAATTACAAGAAAAAAAAGAGAAACAGATGAAAAAGTGGAGCAGTCAGCCTCCAAGATGATCCTCCCCAATTATCCCAATCCCTTGGTATTCCCACTCTGGTGTAATTCCCTCCCACATTGTTTCTGGGTTGGTTTTTGTGATTGGTAGAATATGACACAAGTATTGTTATATCGCTTCCAAGACTAGGATACAGAATGCTCTGTGGTTTCCTCTTTGCTTTCTCTCTTAGATCACTCACTCTTGGGGAGGCCAGCTGCCATGTTGTAAAGGTGCTTATCTTAGTCCATTTGGGCTACTATAACAAAATACCCAATGGTATTTATTGCTCACAGTTCTGGGGGCTGGGACGTTTAATATCAAGGCACCAGTAAATTCGGTATCTGATAAGGGCTCATTCTGTTTCATAGAGGCACTTTCTCGGTGTCCTCATATGGTTGAAGGAGCAAACATGCTTCCTTGAACTTCTTTTATAAGGGTAATCACTTTTCAAAGGCCTCACCTTTTAATACTACCACAATGGAGACTATGTTTCAAAATATGTATTTTGCGGGGACAAAACATTCAGACCATAGCAACAGTCAAGAAGCTCTATAGAGAGGCCAGTATAGTGGAGAAGTGAACTTGGAGTAGATCTTCTAGCCTCAGTCAGGCCCAGAGACAATGGACTGCCATCTCATGACAGACACTGAAACCAACACTCAGCTAAACTGCTCCCAAATTCCTGACCCACAGAAACTATGAGATAATAAACATTTGTAGTTTTAAGCTACTATGTTTTAAAGGTAACTTGTTATGCAGCAATTGATAACTAATTGATAATTAGCACAAGGGGGATTCCATTGTTAAAAAAGAGACTTAACAGAACCATAATAATGAATCAACTTTGTTTGGTTCCCAATTCAAACTAACCAAAAACAGTAGATAATCGGCTGGGCGTGGTGGCTCACACCTGTAATCTCAGCACTTTGGGAGAGGGGCGGATCATTTGAGCTCAGGAGTTGGAGATCAGCCTGGCCAACATGGTGAAACCCCAACTCTACTAAAAATACAATAATTAGCCAGGCGTGGTGGTGGGTGCCTGTAATCCCAGCTACTCGGGAGACTTTGGCAGGAGGATTGCTTGAACCCAGGAGGCAGAGGTTGCAGTGAGCCGAGATAGTGCCACTGCACTCCAGCCTGAGTGACAGAGCAAGACTCCGTCTCAAAAACAAAAAACGAAACAAAAAAACCAAAGCAGATAATCAGGGAAATGTAAACACTAAATAGATATTTGTTATTAAGAATTATTTTTCTTAGTAAGATATGATAATAATATTTGGTTATATTAGAAATAATCATCTTTTATGGATGCTTATAGAAACATTTACAGATGAAAAAAATATAATGTCTGAGATCTGTTTCAAAATATCCAAGAGTAGCGGTATGGAGAAAACAAAATTGATCAAGAATTGATCATTGTGGAAGCTGGGTTCATTTTTTTTTTTTTTATTGTATTTTGTTTATAGTTGAAAATTTCAAAATAAAGAGTGAATAAGTAAAGAGAAAAAAAAAACATTGACTGACTATTAAGGTTCCACATCAGATGAAGCAATTCCAACCAAGCCACCCAATTAGGAGAGGCACAGTCCCAATAGCCAAATAGGGCTCATCTATGGGTATTAGTGCCTGCAAATTCATACATGGTACACACATACTGTTATATACATATCCTTATCTCTTACTTATTTGGTGTGTCCATGTCTTTTCTCCTCAGCTAGACATAGGATAGTAACTTAGGGACATACACTGTTTATTTATTGTTTGGTTTATCATTGAGGATTGCTTTTAAGTTCAAGGGGGACATGAGCATTTCTGTAGGAAGAAGTCAATTTAAAGAAAGACATTAAGAAGGAAAGCAGCATGATTCTGAAGGAGGTAAGAGGAATGAGATTAGGAGCACAAAGTTTGCCTCAGGAAGTGACACTGAGGGAAATGAAGGGAACTTGGAAAAGATGGTCATTTACTAAGACTGTCAGGTGCGAGTTTCAGTTTGAGGGACTACAGAGAATAGAGAAAATCTGGAAGAATAGCCAAGGCATATGATTCAGTGAACAGTGAACAAGGAGACTGCTAAGGAGTGATGAAGATGCAACTAAAGCTACAAACATATTTCAAACATATAAAATAAAGGTAGTATTTAAGATTCTTCCCCAAGGGCAGTGAATTTATTTTTACTATATTTGGTTTTGTTGTTGTATTTCATTATTACATTTAAGGGGAGAGGAATGAGTAACAATAACTGTGCTTCAATTGTAACACTAACAGGGAGATATTCTAAATACATTATTCTTTATGGTGTGTATGTTTTCACAGGAAACTTTCCCAATAGCTTGAATAATTTATGATTTGATTTTAATATTTTGCAATCATTTGGAAGTATGTAAATATTTATTCTCTTATTTCGTCAAAGTCTGAAAAAAGCAAGGATCAACAACAAACAAGTAAACAACGAACAAAAGCAACATCAAACAGTAGAAACGTCACATTTGAGGAAAAAAGATAAATTTTAACCTATAACTGGGCCATTTACAAAAGAATAATCAGATAAATATTTGTTTCCATGGCCATCTGAGAATAATGCCTCAATAAATAGCTATGGACGCTTAGAACAGGAAGCTTAGATATAATAATATTGCATAATTTAATAGGACAAATAGCTGTTGAGTAATTTCATTTCATTTTAAGTAGTAATTTCATTTTAAAATAGAAAACCTAAAATAGGATCTCAGCTATCCAGAAACCTCACATAATGAGTTGATCTGGATAGCAGAGAGTTTATACGTCTTAAACAGCAACAATTTTTATCTTAGCCATTTTGTATAGAAATATTTTGAAGATATATTGTACACTTTGCTGCCTCCATAAGGATAATCTACTGAAAATACATTTTTGCTAATTCACATAATTCACATTTTTGCTAATTCACATAATTATCATAAACATCAAATACTGTGCTGTGCTATAACTACAAGGTCTATAGGGCATATTTGAGGTGTGGCTATTTGTTTCTTCTCTAAAGAGACCAAAACTGTTCTATGCTCAAAGATCTTTTTCATTTACAAATTTTATTTAATTATTATTTTATTTATTCTAATGATATAATCAGCACAGAGTCACTGAAGAATATTATAAAAAATGTGAAGGAAGTACAAATCACTCATATACCATGGTACAGCCACGAAGACTATTAATATTTTGGTGTATTTCACTCCAATTTTTTAATGAGCAGCTACATATACATATATATATATATATATACACTTATTTCTTTTTTTTACATAGTTGAGAGCAATTATAAACAGTTCTGTATTCTGCTTTTTGTTTTTTAAGATGTTATCTGCTTTGATAATTGGTTCATCTCTTCCATTAGAGTCAAGATATTAACTATCACGTCTTAGTGCTTCCAGTGGGTCTTAAAATGTCTGTCTACCTCTCAATCCTGGTATGTATGCTGTTTCCCATTTGCTGGAGGGTGAAAAAAATAGAAAATCCAATTTGACAGAACTATGTCTAACATAATAAATAGGTTTTGAGTAAGGTACTTGGAAGACTCTCTTTTGATAAAAGTCCACATGCTGCTGTTTAAGGACTTGAACACATTCCTTTTGCCTATTGAGGGATATTTTTGTTTTTGCTTACTTTCAGGTTTACCGCCATATTTTGAAGAGACAGATAGCATTTCCAGGTAGGTACAGTTGCTGGAAGAGTGGAATTTCAGAGAGGTGAAGTGTTCCTGTGCTGCAATGTTACAGAATACCATAAATCTGATGCATGAGCCTGACCCAGCAGCTTTCTAATACACACCTACACAGATATAAAAGTTCCCTCGTTTAAATTTATTTCTGCTGAATAAGCCGCAATAATCTGTGTTATCTCTTTTCGGAAGATCTAATTACTTACTTACCTGTGTTCCCAAGCCACCATGTACTTGCTTCAATATTAACCCTTATCATCCTATATTATTTTAAATTGAATCACATGAAATAAATATTTTCATAGGTCAAACAACAACATCATATGGCTCAACCTAACAGTTAATTTATTGTGTTTCTCTTTTCATACTGGACAGTACATTCCTTTGGGGTAAAGTCCATCTTTGTACCATCAGGCTTTGGCTATAATGAATATTAAAATATTTGTTCAAAGAATGTAAATATACTATATTCAAATCATTGATTACAGATTTTATGCACTGACTTGACCCAAGTTAATCATGCTTTGCATCTGGTTAGTAAAAAATTCTCATTTCATTTACTTTCTGAATCTCTTCTAGGGAAAAGTTGTACTGATTTTCTACATACAGTATATATACTCTATGTAGAAAAATGTTTACAACAGCATTATTTATGGTAGCTAAAAAAAAAAGATAGAAACAAATTCAATTTCTAATTTAAAGGATGGATGAAGTGAATTATCATACATTCTTATGTTCAAATAATATACAATCATTTAAAAGGAGACTTACCAAGATATTCATTAATGTAAAAATGCTTATAAATTTAAATGGAAAAGTAGTATATACAACTTTGTATACAGTATAGTATGAACAATGTAAAATATGCATAGAAATACAAGACAGAAGAAAAAAACAAAATGTAAAGGTGGTTGCTTCTGGATGTTGAGACTATATATTTTCCTTTGTCTTTAAATTTTACATATTCCCACATTTTCTGCAATGAACATACATTATCTTTAATAATGGAAAATATTTTAAAAGAGAAAAATATATGATGGCAGTACATTTCAAAGAAGTTGGCCAAGAAAAGAAGGAAGACAAGAGGGATATGTAATTGATAAAATAGAGCATTTATTTGGAAAAGTTACTTATTCATTCCAGAAATCTTTACTGATGACATACTATGTCCCAGGGACATAAACAATCTTAGCCATGACTTTTCACGTGGGTGACTCAGAACACTTCAGAAGCCTACGTCCATTGTATTTTAACTTTTAGAAAATGGAACTAAACAAAATCATTTTAGTCAGATGATTCTGGAATACTAGAAAAGGGGCACTGACCAATTTGTAATTCCATAAGTGTCCTTCTTCATATGGTGTAATTCCTTTTCACAATCATGTTGGTCACCACCAAAATCAAATACAAAAAGAGAACAAGAACCTCTAGCACTTGAGAATAAGAATCTACCCATAGTCATTTCTCAGGATGGTCAAACTCCAGATGACCTCAGTAGGAAGTCCTAATATCACTTTTTACAGCATGCTAAATTTGTCATTTGAAGACAAACCCTAGACACTGATAGCTTCTGTTCATAAGTTTCATGAAAGCAAATGAAGCACTAAAATATTAATGTTATATTTCTGCCTCTAATAGAGCTATGATGGTTGTAGCCCCTCTAGTCATTAAGACTTAAAACTACATTTGTCTCTAGTAGTGAACACTTCAATCAGAAAAACAAGATGAAAATCTTTATAGAGACACTATAAGATGTATGAACAAGCTGTATTTCTTAGATGCATCTTTGACTATAATGTTTTTTTTAAGAGATATTATTTTTGCAGTCCATTTCTAACTAAAACATCTGAAGCTTCAATCTATCCGAGCAAAATATTGGTGTTACATATTTAAATATTTTTCCTAGATTGAAAAATAATGAGATAAAAAACCAATTGAACAGCTGGAGTTGCTTGTCCTTGATCCGAAATAATTTTCCTTTCAAAAATTTTACTACAATAGCATAGCTTAGCTAAGAAAATAAAACATTTTCCACATTATAGATGTAGTCATAAAAAAAGAAGTCTAAAGTTCAACTATGAAGGCCAGGTTATAGGCAATATTTCTATTGCTTTGTAAACTTGTAATAACAGAAGCAGTAGGTTTTCTTATAATTATTTGGTACATGGAGTATGGGGAAAGGCATACTTTAAAATAAGATTTGTTCTAATTGCTCCATTTAGAAAATATCAGACTTATTCTATATTGAAAGTGTCTAATAGGCAATGCAACCGTAAGTTCAATATACTATATTTACTGCTATGAGTTAAGCACCCCATAAATCCTTGCTTACATTTTAATTGTTGATTATTTTAATCAATTGCATAATAGAAATAAATGAAACCAATAACAACTTACCTATTTTCATAATAACACGAAAACAATCATCATACAACTTAAATCTGGCATAATGTCTTCTAACATCAAAATCCTGCTTGAATTTTACCAAAAAGACTCAGTTTGAGAGACGAATACTGGAAGATATCTGCACCAAAACAATGCTTCCCTTTCTAATGTAACAATAGTCTTGTGGTTCAAATGTAACGGATATCACATTTCCTCACAGTGTTGGACTGTTGGAGATGAGGCAGGTAATGTACATACATGTCAGATCACACAGAGCCTTTGGAGCGACTGCAAAAAATTTAAATTTCTCCTAGAAGAAATGGAAAGCTACTGAAGGGTTTAAGTGGCATTGATTTAATATAGTATTGATAATAATCTTTAAACACTTTAAAGCTCTATTCAAATTTTAAATAAATATATTTTAAAAGTTTCAAAGAAGTTTCACATTTACCATCTCACTTTATCTTCTTAGCCACTGTAGGAAATAAGCAGGGTGTCTTCATTGTGATTAACTTAAGGATTAACTTTTTAAAGTATGGAAAATATCCTATCAGTATGAAGATTTCCTGAAGTTTCAATGTCAAAACTTGCTCTTTTTTGGGTGGGTTGGGAGGATTAGCAACAAAAGATTTTCTAGAAGTTTTCACTTCTTAAAAATTACAAATCTTCCCTTATTCCTTAAAAAAAAAAAAAAAAAAAAAAAAAAAAAAAAAAAAAAAAGTAGCCCATTGCATAGGAGGCTTATCCTGTGACTTAAAGCTGTCATTCAAAATGGATAGTACATCTTACTGAATGGTGCTAATTGCATTAGTATTCTGTGCTACCACAGAAAAGCATAGTATGTAGATATGTTAATAAAAGATAAAGGCTATAATTATAGCACTTCAGTAAATTGTGGGACATAAGAGCTCCCAGATTCTCCTCGGAAATGAAAAGACAAAGAAAAGAATCTATGCAATTGAAGGAATCAGGGTAAAAGTTATATGGAGGTGGGGGGCTGCGGAATGAGAAAGTCTCAGATCTAAAAACCAGCCTGAGTAGACAATGGGAAAAAATACTAGGGTGGCACCTAGTGCTCTTACCAAACACCAAAGGAGCTACATATGTGTACACATAATATAGCTCCTTTTACCATGTCAGATCTTGTAAGAGGCTTTTATAATTAAAATACATTCACTGCCTCCCTATACTTTAAAAGAAACTAACCAAGCTTATGATTCTAAAGCTATTTATTCAAGGATGTTGTAGGTTAAAGATTGTATACATAGTAATTTATGGCAGGTAGAATGCCCCTTACATTTGAACCACAGTAAAAACTGAGCTATATAACATTATTTTATAATATCTTCTAGGATTTTTACCTCTTGATACCCATGCCTAACTTCCACTAACACTAAAGTGCAGATTTATATGTGCTCACTGCAGGTGGATATATCTAAATTTTATTAAAATAAAAGGGTCCAATAGCCACTATTTATTTCCAGTCAATGTAGAATTTGAAGAATCGCATAAAAGTCTTTTTATTTTAACTGCCTAATGTTTATTTACTACCCTTCATCTAGATGCTACAGCACTCAAGAAACTTGAACTGATATTCACACAATACATAACAATCGCTTGATCCACTTAAAAAAAAGGCAGCTGCTTCTTAGGCTTAACCATGCTATATAATGCAGAGGACAGTAAATGATAAATACCATAGCCAATTGACATTGCATAAGCAATTTTAGTGAGTAGAATGTAAGACATACAGCATCATTCAATGCTGAGTATTTTTATAAGCAATGGTGAGAAGTGCTAACCCAGGGCACAATGGGACCCACTAAAGGGCACCATGGTGGGACTCATTCAGACACCGGTTCCCCCCACTCTTTGTCCCTTTGGCTACAGCTCTCACTCCTTGCTTGTCATTTGAGTGGAGATTTAGTCAGATGAAATTCCCTGGGATTATAATAGGAATTGTTTTGTTAAAAGCCTGGTAGCCAATTGAAAATACTACCTTCCTCCGCCCCTTCCCAACAATCTTCCCTTTGAATGACCATCGGTGGTTTCACAAAATATAATACATCTATATTGCATAAAGTTGTTTACCTGCTAGTTAACCAGAAAGTATTATTTAGCTTCATTACTTTAATACGAAAATCATAAAACAAAAAGCATTTGTAATAAAAACAGATTATGCAACAAATACCTGTTTTCAAATTGCCTTGGGACTGTTTATGGAGTGGTCTGGCCTAAAGCAATTACTAACACCAGATCTGAATGCTATTATAAATAGGCATAGGCTTTCCTTACATAACCCATATTTATATTTATCAATAAAAGCTGAGACTTACAGCTTGCAGTAATAACTTTGTGGGGAAAGCAGGGCAAACTTATTATCTGTGATCCCTTCTTTATCTCTCCCTATTACATCTGGGACAACTCTGTAGTACTTAGGTGATATGACTAAATCTTATTAGTAGAGGGCTTTTCTATTTTAAGCACAAATCTGGCATTAAAAAGTCCCAAAGTAAAAAATTAACATAGCAAATGTCAGGAAATTAAGCAAATTAAAAGATACTGTCAATAGCATGCAGCACTGTCAAAGGACTAATAACTCCAGTTAAATACTATCAGGAATGGGTAGTAGATTTTTAAAAGTAGATACGAAGGCAAGAGAGACATTTAATGTCAAAGCATGAAAGATATTTAGAGCACAATAGCTATTATATTAAGCCATCAGTCCTTTGATTATTATTTTATCATTGGTACAGTTGACATAGATGGGTATAAATAGCAGTAAAAATCTGTGAGATTTTCAAATTATCAGCTTGGCCCAGTGCTAATCATGAATTATAACTAGTGCTGGCATTAGTAAGATTCACTTCCAACTTAATGTGTTTATATGTTTTAAAACTAGCTTATTTAGGAAAATATAAGCCACAAAAATTGTTCATGATATACAATCTTTTCAAAGTAGGCTTATTTTCTTTTATTTCAAAACTTTATTTCTCTTTCCATAAAGGTGAGGTTACCATGACAGTACTCACAGAGCCCCTGTTTTGGGGTGCTTTTCCAAAAGGAGGGTTTGATTTGTAATTATTCATTTATATTCTTGCTCGGTCTCCATTGAGGCTTAAGTGGCAGGTAGTCAGTAATAGAAATTACTCATGTGAGTTCTGTTTCAATTAGCTATGAAGAGTCATAAGTGTGGGAAAAAATAATTTTTAATTTCATGTTAGGTTAGAAAGAAAAACATTTATACCATAACAAAATATTAATTCCCTTGTTTTCCTGTTACAAAATCTTGACATTATTAAAGGAGTTAGAAGAGTAGAACAATTTGGAATACGTATTGAATTTCTGACTTTAATAATGAAGATGTGGTTCTGCGTAATCTAAAATTAATTGAAAGCTAGTTAAGTAGAATATTCCACTATGTCTGTTTTGTTCTCTCCACTTGTTCAAATTTGACAAGTGGTAGTAGCTTTTAGGACAACAAGCACAAAAGATTCAAATTAGATGTCAAAATTGAAAAGTTAAATCTGCCTTCTTTTATTATTTGAAAAAGACTTAACTAATTTTCTCAACTAATGTTTTTAGAAAATTATTTTCGTCTCAATAAAACTTATAGCTCTGTAAAATGAACTTCAAAAGCAGTGACTATTTCATAAATAGCGTGATATTTAAGTTGAAAACAAATAAAATGACAAATGCAATGGGATAAGAAAGAAGAACTATATAAAAGGCATGCTTTGGAGGGGAAGAAATAAACAAGGGAGGGAGCCTCAACAAAGCCCTGCCATTCTCTGCCCCAAAGGCAAGTCAAATTAAAAAATCTTTTCATTTGGCCACATTGTAGTCCTATTACCCAAACTACCGTAAAAAAATGTAACCGTGGTTTGTTTTTATTTTAGCTGTGCTTTCAACATTTTACAGCCTGTGGAGGATTTTCCCTGTTACATACAGAGCTAACGCACCACCCATCATCTCTAGAGGTGAGGTTACCATGACAGTACTCACACAGCCCCTGCTTTGGGTTGCTTTTCCAATAGGAGGGTTTGATTTGTAATTATTCATTTATACTCTTGCCCGGTCTCCATTATTACTATGAGCTGCATAGTGAACCAACATGAAATAAGTTGACAAAGAAGCAATAGGCTTTTAAAACCCTGACTAAGGCATTCACGACATTGAGAAAAAGAAAATCTCTGAGACCTAGCCCAGGAATAAAACAACTCGGATCTACCTTAAAGCTGGAACTTCCCTGCTGAGAGAAACAGGAAGAAATGATAGCCTGTAATACCACTGCAGCTGCAATATTTCTGAAGTAGGACACTCAGAAAAGGGCACAAGCTATTAATGTTTCTAGAAACATTACATTTAATTCCTCAGCAAAAGATTTAGCAGCTTAGTGGAAAGAAGCAGCAGACGGAAGGAAAAAAAAAAAGAAAGAAAAGAAAACCAGAAACCATGAAAGAATAGTTAGTTCTGCAAGGAAATTAAACTAATATTAGAAAGAAAATATTTCAGAAATTGTTGCCTCTAGTAATGTTACACCCCAAGGCTAGAAGAAAAGGTCATAGCTAATTGGTGCAAAAGCAGCTTTGGACACAGAGGAAGTGATACTCTGTGATGAATTCCAACTAACCACTACCCTTTTTACCTTCAATTATGCCAGGACATGTACCACATATTATAGGGCCCAGAAAAGAAGGCATACTTCGAAACTGAGCTTCTTTCATTTTTTTTTTCAACATTTAACTTTTATAACCCAGCCAATTAGGAGAACAAAAACCTATTTAATTGTCAAGAATGGGAGTTAAGTAGTAGTTTGAAGTTATGCATAATTAATATGATTTGCATGATTTGATTTTTAAAAAACACACAATCAATCAAATATACTATTTTCCTGGGGCCATACTTCAGTTTAGGTAAACAGATAAATACATGCACTACAGAGTCCTACTTTTACTGGAGCAAGCCTCCAAGTTTAAAAAAAAAAAAAAAAAGTGGATGAACATAGGTGTACATTTTCAAAATACTAGAGAAAAACATTAACATATCAATTAGGTTATAAGGGAAGTGCTTTAAATTATTTTTTTGTTGTTTTACACGCCTTAATAATAAAGAACTCTCCTTAGAGTAGAATTTAAGTATGACTTGTTTTAATAAGAACTATTTTGACTGAATTTGGAGAGACAAAAATAAAAAATGCTAAACCTACCAACCTGTTCTACCTATTGAAATACAGGATTTTTTCCTTTTCATTAAACACATTCACACTTGTCAAATGTAAATAAATATGCACTGTGGTTTGAGGAACTTTTATGAAAAGATATTTTTTCCCTTTAAAGTTTTTTTAAGAGTGTAGACTTTTTTGAGAGCAAAATAATTATGTAGTCATTTTGCAATTGTGTATACTAATTGATGAAATCATTAACATAGAAATACAAAAGGTTAATTATCTACTTGATGTCTTACTCACTATCACAAACACTTGTAAACTCCAGTGGTGATGAGGTCATAATTCCAAAAAGGCTGGGAAGCAAGAATTTCATCCAGGAATTCTTCTCCATCCCTTTTAAACATTTCTCCCCCCACCCCCACCAAGATTAGAACAATTTTACATAAATTAAGAGAGAGTTTATTTGGAGTAGTGTGTATCGTCGCTCTTGTTCCCCCCCCCCCCCATAAACCAGACAGAATGCTGAGATTTAAGGGAGATAAAAGACTTCAAACAATGCTTAAGCAACTATATTTTCCTGATTCTTCCCCCCAGTTTTTCTTACCCACAACTAATGTGTAGAATATCAGGTTGGGGCAAGGGAGGTGAAAAACAGTGTTGTGAGGGGCCAGGCACAGTGGCTCACACCTGTAATCCCAGCACTTTGGGAGGCCGAGGCAGGCAGATCACCTGAGGTCAGGAGTTCGAAACTAGCCTGGCCAACATGGTGAAAACCCGTCTCCACTAAAAATACAAAAAAACCAAACCAAACCAAACCAAAACAAAACAAAACAAAAAAAACAAGAAAAATTAGCTGGGCATGGTGGCGGGCGCCTGTAATCCCAGCTACTCAGGAGGCTGTGACACGAGAATCTCTTTAACCCTGGGGACAGAGGTTGCAGTGAGCCGAGATTGCGCCACTGCACTCTGTTGCCTGGGTAACAGAGCGAGACTCCCGCTCAAAAAAAAAAAAAAAAAAAAGGAAAAAAAAAAACAGTGTTGTGAGGGAGATAAACAGATAAAACAAAATGATTCTGAAACAGGAGAACAAAGTGAGGAAAGTGGTGTGCAAAAAGCCTCAGGGCCATAAAGCATGGGAAGTAGGAAAAAAAGTGAAAAAGGGATAATCTATAATGCTCACAATCTGTGTGGACAGCATTCAACTTGCCCATAATACTTTCTCAGTGCTTTGCATCTTCCTCTGCCAGGAAGTTTCAGTTCTAAATAAGCCACGCAAACTGATCAATACTGTTTATGGCAACGAAAAACATTATTTAAATTGCTAGATGTGACATATTTCTTCCCATTTGTCCTTCCCAACCTGTATCCCATGGAAATTCAACATGTAAAAGATTCTCTAATAATTTCCTAGAAGCACATGATGTTGGAACTTCATTTCTAAATTTATTTTCTGTCTTGGCCCATTACTCACTAATTTACTACACCCAGTCACTAAGGATGGGCATCATCTGGGTGCTTCCATGTTCTGAGATTTTAGGACTACTAACTGAGCTTACTTTAATGTTCTTCCAGGTGCAAAATAGTTTGTTTAAATTTGGACCATAAAATAAAATCTATGTACTAGAAAAGTACTTTCTGAAGTCCTTTTTCTTTTCAATTCATGATTGTTTATGGTTGATGATATGACAATAGAATTAAATCCACAAATTTTATGTACAAAGCGCTGTGATTTCTCATGATCTCTGCCACATAAGGTAGTACTGATATAGACAACCGAGATGATGTCACAAACATAATTAAAATAAACACTGGATTATCCACAGCAAATCATATTGCTTACCCCTCCTGATACAAACATTCCTTCATAGTTCAGATGCAAGTATTTGAAGATAATCTATCGGTTTATTATGAAAAAAGATAAACATGTACACTTTTGATTAATAGTTATGAGGCTGCTAAAGCTCTAACAGGTATTATAACTGAAATAAAAATGAAATCCATGCACAATAGTATTAACTTTCCAAAGAACTATATGAAAATCATATCCTTGTTTTTGTGTTTTTCATTTCTTTGTGTCCAGGATATACACTGACTTTCTGAAACCACTGCAGAGTTGTGAATAATGTATGAAATAAAAAAAAAAAATTCCTGTTCATTGCCCAGAGAGTATTGTATTGCTTGTGGTATACTACATCTATGCTAGACAAACAATAGAACAGACCAGTAAACCTAAAATCTGAAGCTAAAACCTTCCCAAGTGGAAAGGGAAAATACCATCCTGGATTCCAGAAGTCCCTCAAACAAACAGATCAAATCCTTGTAATAGTCTTACACACTATTACGTAGAACTGAATAAAACCCTTAAACGGGAAAGATCTTGTCTCCTGAGCAAATAAGTATTACAGTTGGAAAAGCAATTAATTACTGATATTCTAAAGAAATTCACTAACTTCTATTTCATAACAGTATTGCATAATAGTATTTGCAAAGACTGATGAGAAGATATGTAAAGCTGAAACAAAAGGGTATTTTTGTCACTCTATTCTTATTTTCTCTGGCAGTATTTAGGAATTTGCCCTCTAAGTAGCCATGTGGGAGTGGAACAAAGCATGATTTGAGTTGAGAATGACATAGAGGTAGCAGTCAAATGCAAACACAATGAATATAAGAATAAGAGTAATGGCATACAGCTATATTGTGTTTTTTATATAAAGTTGGCATTTTTCTTTACTTGTCAAGCATAAGCATTACTGACCAGAAAGGTCACGTGAAGGTAACATACATAGGACATGCGAGGTTGCTCATAAACACTCAGCTTTAACGGGATTTCATTTACAGTGATGTAGAATAAAATTTCTATTTCCTCCATCCCTCAAATTTCAAACTTCAGAGACAGCTTTAGGTATAATATATTAAAAAGGCTTTTGTGTAGATTCAATCTTTTTAAAATAATTGTAAAGTATTCAACAAGCAGTTATCAAAAGCATATGCTACATTGAGTTATGTGCTAGATGCCAAAAATAAATCACAATCTTTTAATAGCAGAATATAGTTATAAGCATAGTATTTTAATACTTTGTATCATCTATTAATATATCTTTAAGAGAGTTGACATTGAGCATAACTTTAAAAGGCTTCCTGGAATAGGTGAGGCACTATCTTAGATTCAAGGTATTTTGCAAATGCAAAAGATACCAAGAAATAATACAAGAACTGGAATCTCAAAAGGGTACTGTGGGCTGAGTGCAGTGGTTCATGCTTGTAATCTTAGCACTCTGAGAGGCCGAGGCAGAGGAACTGCTTGAGCCCAGGAGTTCGACACCAGCATGGGCAACATAGTGAGACTCTGTCTCTACAAAAACATTTAAAATTAGCCAGGCACAGTGCCGTGAGCCCGTAGTTCCAGCTACTCGGGAGGCTGGGGGTGGGGTTGAGGGGCAGTGGGGGAGAATCCCTTGAGCCTATGAAGTCAAGGCTGCAATGAGCCAAGATCATGCCATTGTGCTCCAGCCTGGGTGACAGAGGGAGACCCTACCTCAAAACAAACAAACAATCACAACAACAAAACCCAAAACAAAACAACTGTGACGTTTAAGATACCCACTGCTTTCTTCCTTCCTTCTGTCAGTTTCCACTCCTTTCATTTTAATGGGCACAAGAAAAGGAACTAGCAGGAGTAAGGTTCAAATTTTAATACACAGAAGAAGAGTATTCAAAGGTTTAATGAAAATTGAAGGGTCAGAAATATATTCATGTCCAGGTAAATCTGGTTGTCTTGGGATGTCCACTGGGAAAGCAGATGGATTCTGCTGTAAAGCAAGCAGAGCTTAAAATTTCTTATTCCTATTTAGGACAATACTTAATAATATAGAAATGAGTCTATATGAGAGAAACTTCCATAATCAAGGCCACCAATTAGAATAAATGTTTATTTTCCTTTAGTTGTAAAAGCACTTAATTTTCTAGAAATCTTAAGGTACTTATGACAATCTGTTGAACATCTTTTTGGTTTTTGTAGTTGCAAATGCACAGAGTATCTGCTCCTGTTAGACTGGCATCATGCACTTGCCATATAAGATCCCAACCATTTATTCCTGAATTGCAGGTTTGTAAATAAAGCAGGTAGTTGTGTGAGCTTAGCTACGAACATTAGCATGTCTGTGAATTTTTGACATGAACTTAAAACGACCAAGATAAATTTATCGCTGCATAATTGTTTGTCCTAACTTATTCCATACTCCAATAACTAAAGAAAGCCTGCTATAATCATATTATCATAAAAATCAACTAGAATTGACCTTATCTCCTACTTTCCTGCAGGGATCACCAATGAGGAAATGTGCAGCAGAGCTGATTATATTGTGTAGGAGAACAGACAAGCAAATGAGTGATTGAAATTTCTATGGAGAACATCATCAACACTTACCTAGAACAATTTTGCGTATAAATAGGGCATAAATGGTCCATGTTCAATTTGCTCTCTAACTGTCAAGGAGTGATCAAGGATAGACTACATAGCAATCTTCAGTTTCTAGCTTCCTTAACGCAAACCTAGATCTTATTAGCCAATACATGTGTATGTCTGTCCCAAAAGTAAAAAAAATTTTTTTTTGAGACGAAGTCTCGCTCTGTCACCAGGCTAGAGAGCAGTGGCGCGATCTACGCTCACTACAACCTCTGACTTCCTGGTTCAAGTGATTCTCCTGCCTCAGCCTCCTGAGTAGCTGGGATTACAGGGACGCACCACCACGCCTGGCTAATTTTTGTAGTTTTAGTAGAGACAGGGTTTCACCATATTGGCCAGGATGGTCTCGACCTCCTGACCTTGTGATCCGCCCGCCTTGGCCTCCCAAAGTGCTGGGATTATAGGCGTGAGCCACCGTGCCTGGCCCCAAAAGTAAAATTTAATTTTCATTTAAAAATAAAAAGAAAATGGAAACAAACAAAAATCACATAACCAATACAGGTACACACTTCATCACAAGATTCATATGAAGTGATGAAAAACAGATACTAAATTAAGTGGTCTTAAAGATTAATAGCATTTGAGAACTCAATGCAATCTGACATTTACCCCTTTGTTTTTTTTTGTTTTTTTTTTTTTTGAGAAGGAGTTTCACTCTTATTGCCTAGGCTGGAGTGCAGTGGCGCGATCTCGGCTCACCGCAACCTCCGTACCCCCAGGTTCAAGTGATTCTCCTGCCTTAGCCTCTTGAGTAGCTGGGATTACAGGCATGTGCCACCACGCTCGGCTAATTTTGTATTTTTAGTAGAAACGGGGTTTCTCCATGTTGGTCAGGTTGGTGTCAAACTCCCGACCTCAGGTGATCCTCCGGCCTCAGCCTCCCAAAGTGCTTGGATTACAGGCGCAAGCCACCATGCCCAGCCTACTTCTACCCCTTTCTTATTGCCTCCCTCCAAACAGATTCTCCTGAAACTGTTTTGGCTAAGGTCACCAATGAATTTCTATTAGTGAAATCCAGTGGATCCTTTTCAATCCTTATTTTATTCATCCTCTCAGGTACATGTTTATAGATTTGTATAAATTTAAGGGGTACAAGGGCAGTTTTGTTACATGGATATATCCTGTAGTGGTGAAGTCTGAGCTTTTATTGTAACCATCATCCAAATAATGTCCATTATATCCATTAAGTCATTTCTCATCTCTCACCCCGTCCTATCCTTACATCCTATCTCAGTCTCCCATGTCTATTATTCCACACTCTATGTCCATGTAATCTCTGCTACATTTGATATCATTAAGCCCTTTCTCTTTGAAAAGCTCTACTCCTTTGGCCCCTGTGATACCACAATAGCTTTCTTCTCCCGATATCTCCATAAGCAATACCTTCACGCTCTCTTTTTTTTTTTTTTAGATGAAGTCTTACTCTTGTCCGCCAGGCTGGAGTGCAATGGCGTGATCTCGGCTCACTGCAACCTCCGCCTCCCAGGATCAAGTGATTCTCTTGCCTCAGTCTCCCGAGTGGCTGGGATTATAGGTGTCTGTTACCACACCCGGCTAATTTTTGTATTTTTAGTAGAGACGGGGTTTCACCATGTTGGCCAGGCTGGTCTCGAACTCCTGACCTCAGGTGATCTGTCCTCCTCAGCCTCCCAAAGTGCTGGGATTACAGGCGTGAGCAACCACGCCTGGCCCATGCTCTCTTTCATAGGCTCCAACTTCTGAGCTAGTCCCATGAATTGGTGGTTCTCAACTTTGTAGGCACATTAAAATTGGCTAAATAATTTTTAAACATGCTATTATCCAGCCTCCAATCCTATAGATTTCAATTTGATTGGTTCAGAGAGGAACTGGATGTGGGTATTTCTCAGAAGTACCTCAAAATAATACCAGTGTGTGGCCAGGGTTGAGAATCACTGCCATAAATGTTTGTTTTCTCTAGGGTTCTGTCTTAGGATCACTGCTCTACTCATTCTCCCGAGATTATCTGACCCACCCTCATGTTATTAACTATCACCTGAATGTTTATCGCTTCTCCAAGACTCCCGGACTCATGCTGCTGAGAAAACTAAGTGGCTAGCATAAAGATATCTGATTTGCCCCTATTCAACCACCTCCTTCCCTCATCTCAAGAGAATTACATAGGTACTATGACCCACCTTCTCCTGACTTTCACCCTGTGCAAACCAGTTAATTCTAAAGTTGACAAATATTTTCTTAAGGTGGCCCCACCCAACCCCCATCCCTCTTTTATTTTGAGACAGAGTCTGGCTCTGTCACCTGGGCTGGATTGCAGTGGCACGATCACAGCTCACTACAGCCTCAACCTCCTGGACTCAAGTGATCCTCCCACCACATCCTCCTAGTAGCTTGGACTACAGGTGTATACTACCACACCTGGCTAATTTTCTTTTTCTTTTTTTTTTTTTTTTTTTTTTTTTTTTGAGACGGAGTCTCGCCCTGTTGTCCAGGCTGGAGTGCAATGGCATGATCTTGGCTCACTGCAACCTCTGTCTCCTGGGTTCAAATGATTCTCCTGCCTCAGCCCAAGTAGCTGGGATTACAGGCGCCCACCACCAAGCCCAGCTAATTTTTGTATTTTTAGTAGAGGTGTGGTTTCACCATGGTGGCTAGGCTGGTCTCGAACTCCTGACCTCGAGATCCCCCCACCTTGGCCTCCCAAAGTGCTGGGATGCTGGGATAACAGGCGTGAACCATGGCGCCCTGCCCCTGGCTAATTTTCAGATAAAAATTTTTGTAGAGATAAGGTCTCCCTGTGTTGCCTAGGATGGTCTTGAACTCTTGGGCTCAAGAGATCCTCCTGCCTTGGCTCTACGAAGTGCTGGGATTAAAGGTGTGAGCCACTGTGCCCAGCTCCTATTCATTTTTGGCACCTTTTCCATCCTACCCTCTTCTCTCCAGTTAACTCAAGAATATCTCTCCTCTACCCTCAATCCAGTCCCTCTCTGTATGAGCCATAAATGTTCTTCATTTTAACTTATGAGAGTAAAACTCTACATTGGAGGCTATGAATTACATATCACACAACTACCAATCACTAGGCATGCTAAGGTAGTTTAGCTGAATCACACAGTATATGCTAAACAAATGCAACTGAATTAAGCGGGGGGCATCACATATTTTAAAGTAAAATTTGGCATAATTATTAGTGATTGATAATTCCATTCAAGATCTTGGGAGTATCTAGCGTTTCCTGTTAGAATCTCTAAAAGAGACACAATTTATCTTTTCATTCTTCTAACTACTTGTCTTTCCCTCAAATCTCAGCATTCAAGGTATAAAAGATATTCTTCATTATTTAATGCATTTTATTCTGGCTCTTGGTGTGGTGTGGTGTGGTGGCTTACGCCTGTAATCCCAGCAATTTGGTAGGCTGAGGCGGGCAGATGGTTTGGGCCCAAATGTTTGAAACCAGCTCGGGCAGCATGATGAAACCCAATCTCTACAGAAAAAAAAAAAAAAGAAAAAAAAATAGCTGGGCATGGTGGCATGCACCTGTCATCCCAGTTACTCAGAAGGCTGAGGTGGGAGGATCACCTGAGCTTGGGAGTCTGAGGCTGCAGCGAGTGATGATCGCACCACTGCACTACAGCCTGGGTGACAGAGTCAGACTCTGTCTAAAAAACAAAAGAAAAAGAAAAAGAAAAACAAAAACAAAAAAAGAACCTGGCTCTTGGCCCTCACAGCTGTACTGAAAGTACTTGGGAAAAGGTCAGGTGTAATCTGCTAGTTGAAAAACCCATTGGTCAATTATCAGTTGTCATTCCGCCTAGCTTTTCTATAGAATGTGACAATGTTGACTAATTCTCCGTTCTGAAATTTTATCTACTCTTGGTCTTCCAGGTACTACTATTTTTTTTTTTTAAGAGAGGGTCTCACTATGTTGCCCAGGTTGGTCTCAAATTCCTGGGCTCAAGCATTCCTCTTACCAGTTGGGATTATAGGCACATGCCACCATGCCCAGCTCTTAGGTACCACTTTTTACTGCTTCTCTTCTTCCCTTTCCATTTTTTTTTCCTTTTTCTGAGTATCCTTTGTTGATTTCTCTATTTGCCTCTTAAATATTATAATTCCCAAATGTACCATCCTCAACCCTCTCATTTGACATATTCTTTCTGGGTGATCCTAAGGTTTCAATAAACAGATATATGTGCAGATGTCCCCAAAATCAATCCCCAGCCTCAACCTCATTTACGTGTGTGTGTGTGTGTGTGTGTGTAAAATCATGTAATCCTTTACTTTAAACCCCCTGCTGGCTCTTTGCTACAACAAACTAACTTTTTGTCATTGCCATTTTACTCTTTCATATCTCCATCACATGTTTTTGTCATTTCCTTTATCTGAAAAGCCTATTCCTCTTGTTTTCCCCCAAACTACTATTCACCCTTCCAAACTCACATCAAAGGCCACTTTCATCATGAAGCCTCTCTTGAATTCTCCAGGCAGTTAGTTGCTCTTTTTAGCACTTTTTGTGCATTTATATTATGAAATTTACATCACATGTCTTTCCCATGAGAATCTGAGTTTTTAAGGGCAAGACCCACATTTGTACTCCAAGGCCCTAGCACTGTTACCTGGCCCCTAGTATTTGATTAATAAGTATTACCTGGATGAATGTCATGCTTTTATTTATTTCTTTGCATTACTTTTTAAAACCAGATTTTAATTGTATATTACAGTATAATGAATGTACTATAGACTAAATGGGGATTAGTGTGCTAGTATAAGATTCTGACATTTATAAAACAGAGACTGAGAAAGTTCATGAAGAAGAACTCATCTTCAGGGAGAAAGAAGTAAACAGCTTGGAATGAATGACCAGCATGACCTAGTAATAATAAAACAAAACAAGCACAAAACCACAATAGACCTTGGTTATCAAGATGATGCTGAGTATTACATGGGATCTGTTATGAGCTTATCTTTGGCTCTTGCCATCTTGGGTCAAATCCCATGTGACGGTGGAAGAAGGAGGGTGTCATTTAAAACTGAAAGCTCTTTCTCTAAAATGATCTGTAATACTCTGAGGCATAAGCAGTACTACTTGGTACACAGGTGGAGTGCCACACTAAGAGAAAAGAGAGAGGCATTTCCCCCCTACTTTGTCAATGACCACTGTCCAACTCTGGCATGAAGACAGCAAGTGTAGAAATGCATGGTATTGTAGCAGAGGTGGAGGAACAGTGGTGTGTGCTTGTTTCTGTGAAATGCCCCCTGGTAACTCCCAGAAATGTTTCAGAGAGCCCGTATAGCAGATGAGGTCCTGAATGTGTATGTGGAGACAAGAGCCAGCAAAATTTGAGTTTTGTTATTTACGTGAGGCAGTGAGGCCTGGGGAAATGTGGGTTTTGTTTTGCTGTGAAATTATTCTTCCCTAATACATAGAGAGGTTTCTTTTCCTCTGTTGTATAACATTGTTTCTTGTCCCCTATCTGTTCTCAAATGGTAAATCATACCTTCTCATTTATACTGTTATCTTGCTGATACATAAAACTAGGATCATGTGTCTCCTGAGTTGCTCCTGATTTGTGAAATTTAGTTTTCTTGGTGGCCCTGTGTGGTTCTAAAACCAAAATACATTCATTGTTTCCTGGTTTCATTTCTTCATAATGCTTCTCTTGTGTGTTTTTTTTAATGTCTAGAACTATAGATCAAAATCCAGTCATAGCCAAAATGCTAAGTTAGATATCTACCTATTGCTGAGAAGCCCATTTATATTTACTTACAGTGGGCAAAGAATAAAAAAGTCGGGTTGGTTGAAGAAAGAGAAGCAAGCTCTAAGTATCTATAGCTATTTGGCAATAAAACAGAAGTGGAGTTGTGTATTTGTATTTTAAGAGTGGTTTTCACTCCCGCAAGGTGTCTCTCTCTCTGCTTCTTTTTCCTCCAAAGCTTATCTTTGATCTTACAATGACACAGTCAGGAATCCTGATGGGCAATTCTTTACAAAGTAGATGGTAAACATATGCAACTTATTATCTTATGTAGTAACAAAGGCTGTAACAACACAGGATCAAGAAAGATTTAGCAAAATTCACAGAAGATAAATCCATACTAGGTTGTTAAGGAAAAATGAGATGTACCTCTCACCCACCGAACTGCTAGAAAGAATAGCCCACATTATATATACACAAAGGAGAGAGGTGGGTGGTTGGGAGTGGTTACTCTAACTCCTATGCTGCACAGGCTTACTGTTCCTATCTCTATTACAGCATATAGAAGACCGCATTGAAACTTGATCACATGGTTTATATTCATGTTTTCCCAAACAGTATGTGAGCTCCTCTAGGCTCCCGTTTGATTTTGTATCCTCAGTACCTAACTCAGTATAATGCACCGAGGAGGCATTCAATAAGATTGCTCAACTGTTGAATGAATATGATCTTTCCCTATAGCCTCACCATCTACTCTGCATAGCTCTGTATTCTCTTCTCAGTTCCAAAACAATACTGAAAGGATGCTCTTCAAAAAGTCATTAGAAAGCTCCCAAATAGCAAATCATTGGTTTTTACCCTTTTTTATTCCACCAGAGCATATGTCATTGTTAAAAATGTTCACCTCTCCTGCCTTCTTAGTACTTCCCTCTTCCTTTGTTTCTAGGACAATAATGTCTGGATTCTCCTCCTACCTGCCCAATTGCTCCTTGTCTATCTTCTTTTAGCCCCTTAGTGAAGGCGTTTTCAAGGCTCTGTCTTTGGTTTTCTTTTCTCTTAAAAATCCCTATAACAATCCCTTCCCCTATCCACACTATATCCAGAACACTCAAGAATCCATTTTGTCATGAAATCTATATTTCCAAGAACCTTCTGGACATCCTGACCTCAATTTTCTATTATCACTTTCAGTTTAACTTACCCAAAACTGAATTTGCCTTCTTCTACTATCACCTCCTTTTCTTGATCTTAATAGTTTAGTAACCTTACGGCCGGGTGCGGTGGCTCACACCTGTAGTCCCAGCACTTTGGGAGGCCAAGGCTGGCAGATCACGAGGTCAGGAGATCGAGACCATCCTTGCCAATATGATGAACCCTCATCTCTACTAAAAATAAAAAAAATTAGCTGGGTGTGGTTCATGCCTGTAATCCCAGCCACTCGGGAGGCTGAGGCCGGAGAATTGCTTGAACTTGGGAGGTGGAGGTTGCAGTGAGCCGAGATCACGCCAATGCACTCCAGCCTGGCGACAGAGCGAGACTCCTTCTCAAAAAAAAAATAAAAATAAAATAATAAAATAATAATAGTTTAGTAACCCAACCGTCTTCTTAGCCAGTCATACTCAAAGCTGTAGGGTTATGGTTGCCTCTTGACTACTCCTCTCCCTCTAAATTATCTCCAACTAAGAATATGACAATAGACTCCTAATTGAATACTTATACTCCTTTAGATTAAATGTTCTAATGCATAACTTTGATTGTGTCCCTCCACTGCTTAAAAACCTTCAATAAATCCCCATTGCTTAAAGAATTATAAGTTAACACCTTAGTCTCTCATTCAAGCACTCCATGATATGAAGCCAACCTAATTTTCCAGAATTACCTCTATACTTCTATACTGTATATATCCCTATTTTCTTACTGTACTGTTTGCCATTGTTGAAAAATGCTTTGAACTTTCTTGCCTCTGTTTTTCGTAATGACATTTCTTTTGACTAAAATGCCCACTATCCCCAACTCCAGCTCTCACTGTTGGAATCCCAACTCATCCTTCAGTCTTTTCCTCCAGGATTATTTTTCTGATATATCTGATAATGCATGCTAGTCCCATCCTCTGAAGTCACAAAGTATGTTATTAACACCTCTTGTATGATACTTACTATCTTCTGCCTTATTCTGTATTCTTTCTGTGCTTCTTATGGTTCCTATAATACACAGGGTCTTATAATTAAAGGAAATCTTATCTTAATTATTTCTACATCTTCCTTCATCATGTATAGCATAGTACCTTTTACACAGCAGATGTACAATAAATGAATATTTAGGGGCTCATTTCCTAATCTCTGATTTTGACATCAGCAAATCATGTGATCTGGGTTAATATTCAGCTAGTATGCACCAGTACAACCAGTGTCACTATTTATCACCTGTGTACATTTCAACTATTTGGGGGCTGTGATACACCAGTTAATATTTTTTTTTTTCTTTTTTTTGAGTCAGGGTCTGGCTCTGTCATCCAGGCTGGAATGCAGTGGCATGATCTCTACTCACTGCAACGTCTGCTTACCAGGCTCAAGCAATCCTCCCACTCAGCCTCCTGAGTAGCTAGGACTACACATGATCCTCTCACCTCGGCCTCCCAAAGTGCTGGGATTATAGGTGTGAGCCACCATGCCCAGCCTTTCTGTTTGTTTCTTACTTAAAAAAAAAATTTCAATTATCATTACCGATATGATAGTCTGCCTTGAAATGTCTTTTGGTACTTAACTGAAACAGCACATTCTGCTGAATGGGCTGGAGGCAATATTTGGAAGCTCCTTCTGAGTTACTAAACATGGTAGGTCTTGGGTAGGGGGCACAGGCTCAGAGTAGGCGATTTATAATTTAGGCAACTAATCATACCACTTATTAACGTTTTGATTTTCTAATGAAGAATACAGACTATCACCTTATTTTGTTTACATATAAAATAAAAACATTACAATTAGATGGCTGGGCACGGTGGCTCACACCTGTACTCCCAGCACTTTGGGAGGCCCGGGTGGGCAAATCACCTGAGGTCAGGAGTTTGAGACCAGCCTAGGCAATAGGGCGAAACCCCATCTCTACTAAAAATACAACAATTTGGCTGGGCATGGGTGGCTCACACATGTAATCCCAGCACTTTGGGAGGCCGAGGTGGGTAGATCACGAGTCAGGAGTTTGAGGCCAGCTGGGCCAACCTGGCGAAACACCATCTCTACTAAAAATACAAAAACTAGTTAGGCGTGGTGGCAGGCATCTGTAGTCCCAGCTACTCGGGAGGCTGAGGCAGCAGAATCACTTGAACCCAGGAGGTGGAGGCTGCAGTGGGCCGAGATCAGGCCACTGCACTGCAGCCTGGGTGACAGAGAGAGACTCTGTCTCAAAATATAAACATGAAAAAAAAAGAAGAAGAAGAAAATAAAAATACAACAATTAGCTGGGCATGGTGGTACGTTCCTATATAACCAGATACTGGGGAGGCTGAGGCACGAGAATCTCTTGAACCCGGGAGGTGGAGGTTGCAGTGGGCCGAGATCGCGCCACTGTACTCCAGCCTGGGCAACAGGGCAAGACTCCATCTCAAAAAATAATAATAAATAAAAAGATTACAATTAGAAACACAATGGTAGAGCTCTGTATTTTACATAACAGTAATTCCCATCTATAAGCGATGGTAATGAAAATGGCAAGCAGAGCAGTAAGAACATCTTTGCTGATTGTGGTTGACTCTGATTTTAGAGTTTTTTTGGATTTTCCTTTTATTTTACTTTACTTGGGGGAAAATAGCCTTCTTTATAATTTGGCTTTTCTGCTTTTATCTCATCATGCTGAAGTGGAGGTTGTTGGAACAGATCAAGGATGTCAGTGTTGAACAGGGAAAGTGTAACAATACCAAGTCAATGGGATCTTGGAAAGGAAACAAATCAGGTGCCCAAGAAAGTAAAAATAACAGGGGACTAGCAGGAAAAGATGATCTAGCTAGGAAGGGCTGAGGCAAGGAGGAAATCTGTAAAGTCCCTGGTTCCGCTTCTTCTAGAAAGAGGCAGACAGAGTTTTTTGGCAGACTTGTAAACTCTGTGCCTTCTGTCCCCCCTCCCTCACTTCCAGCTTTTCTACTGATAACCAAGGTGCTTTCCCAACCACTGCCACTGCCTGCCTTGGAGTTTCGTTTTACCTCTGGACATTTGCTTTGGCTGCTGCCACTTGGAACAACTGCCACAGCTAAATCGAGTGATATTTTTAACCCTATGTGTTCATGGAGGCACTCCAGCTACAATCCACAGGAAATCCCAATTTAGATTACTTGGAATCAGTACTATAAAATTATGCAGTTTGTGAATATATTCTTGGTGTTTCACAGTTGACAACACTATATTCCCTTGAGTACCAAACTCACAGAAACCCCATGGAATGATCTCTCTCTCCAAGTACAGTTTTTCTAGAATCAGTATGAGGTGTGAGACTAATCAGACAAGGGCTTTAGCAAATGTGCATTTTTAAAATAAACAGCCTAGAAAAATTATGGCAGTTCTTTTATGGCCCAGAATAACATGTTTTTACTTATCAGCTGCTTAACAGAGAAATGAATTGATACAAAAATTATTTCAGTTCACCTTTCACTGACTACTATTGCTCTGATAGTTCCAGAAAGAGCAGTGAAGGTTTTTATTTTCCTTAAGAGGTAGTAGGGGCTTCTGATGGCATGGTAGAACATTCTTATTTACAGACAAAGGCTGCGGATAAGTGGAATGGCTGCCTCATAGTTATAGATGAGTAGTGCTCCTGGTATTCTGCCATGCAGCATTACCTTAAAAATGAATATGAACTTATACAGATTTCCATTCTTTTTTTCCTCCAGTCTTCCACCCTTTTTGTAGGCCATCTACGATGCATTCATACACATAAAAGTAGTCTTATACTCCAACCAAAACACTTCCTTCCTCTCAATCAAATCTTATCTTTAGGCTAGTCTCTCAGGGATCATCCATAAATAGCAGAGACAGAATGTTACCCAATATCCAGCAGGATTCACCCAAATGTGAAAAAGATGAATATAACTTGTATTGTCTTCTGCCATCAAGGTCACCACTGCCAAAAAGCTTTCCTGGACAACTATGTTCTGGGCCCCATTTCTCTCACTCGTTTGTAGCAGTACAATGGTTTTAAGAGCTACCAATTTCCATTCAATGACACATGGTAACTTCCAGTCCAAATACAGAATATTTTTGGAATTGCAGGCTATTTAAGGCAAATCTTATTAATCTAAATGAAGTAGAGTTTACATATTTACTATTAATTTTCCATTTTTCACTTACTTCTCCATATAACTTTACAGCCCATGAAGAGGAGTCTTAAAACCAACATACCTAATTTCTTTCTTTACTTCAAGAAAAATATGAACTAAAAATAGAAAACCTTACTGAGAGGAGGCAGACAGTTCAGCCTACTTGGATTATCCTTAGAGGAGCTATTACATTATTTACTTCTTTCATAGGATATGAACAGAGAAAGTGGACAACTTTCTAGTTCACTTAGGTGAGGGAGGTTGTTTTACTTCTTTTATGTTTTTTCCTCCCCTGAGATCTATTTTCATAGTGTGGTTTTAACTGTTACTAATCAAATACAAAAACAAAAACTTGGGGATTTGAGGGGATCTTGGATTATCTGTGCCTCTCCTCCCTTTATTAACATAGATCACAGAGAACAGACTGAGCTGCAAAACCAAAACTGTCTCTAGAAGCAAACATTGTCTCAGTTTCCTTACCTGTGAATAGCTAATGTGATATCCTTAGGGCCAATTACTTTTAATGATTTAATTACATTTATGGTTTTAAACTACTTTCCACCTAAACCACATGCTCATAAAATAACAATTAAAATATTTAATATTAAACACAGTGGGAGTCCTGGTTTCCGATTTTTGCTGTAAAGTCTACAGTTATTTGAAGATACATTTACCAAGTTGAAACTTGCAATCATGTAGATGCCTGCTGAGATTTCACACATGAGCTGAGATCAACTGTTAAAAAAAGTCTTCATGAAGAAGTATTTTTATTTTCCTCATTATTATTATTTTTTTGGTGTTGCTACTTTGCTCTGAACATTCATATTTTACAATACTATGTGAGGTGGAACGTGTTTTACCTGGATTCCTTGGAATCCGCTTTCGTCGGTCTCTGAATGCTGCACCTGATTGTAAGGCTTCCAGAAGATTATCCATCACACCAGTCTCATCACCCTCTGGTGAAAGGGAGAAATCAGAATTAATCTTGGAGCAATTAAAGTTAAACTACAGGAAAATAAAGGGAAAAACTCCTGTCAGATTTACATAATATCCCTAAATTAAAGACATATATCTGTTTTAACATAATGGATCCTGTCAGTTTCTGGCACCACAGACTACTTTGCTTATTATGCACCATTAAGCAAAATTCATGCCAATCCCACTGTTCTTTCAACTTAAAGACCTTGTCTTTTGTATTATTGATGACACGCTCAGTATGCAAATAAACAGTAGCTGATCAGCTACTGCTGCCTTCCTGTTAAGATTCTTATAAGATATTCCTAAGCAAGAAACCACTGACCCAGCTTAATGCAATCAATGTGCAGGGCGTGATTTGATGAAGCGGAGTTACACAAGGTTAAATACTGATTGTATTAATACTTTCGGCATTCAACCGTCATCTGCGATTATCTTAGAAAACACTATTTGCAAAACACATTTGCATTCAATTCTTACCTAATCCATATCCTTTACCATTTTGAGATGCTGACACTGTATAAAGAAAAGGTGACCACATTATCTGAAAGGCCACATTTTAACTTTTAGAGACATCAGCCAGAGTCCCACTTCCTTTTTAGAATGCTGTTGTGTGTCTATACTTTTCCTGTGGGAAAGAACTGTTAAGGAGCCATGAGTGGGATGCTCAGAAGATGTTTGTGGAAATTCCTAACAGAAACAGCATTTAAAACATTTTACCCTCCTATCTTTGACAACTCTGGCCATGAAAAACACCTCTAAGATTTGTTAGAGTTTATCTCAAGGTGTCAATGGCCAGAAAGCCTCTACTACACTGTGCATAATTCCCAGTGAGCTCAGCCTGCTCTTCCTAACTGGCCTAGCTGATGAAAAGGACCCCAAATAGGTGGCTACCTTGAGGGTAGCTAAATGTGTGAGTCTGAGGTAGATGACAATTTGCAGGCAAGAGGGTTAAGAGAAGAAGGAGGGAAGAGGGAAAGGACATTATTTCTGATGCTACTCCAAAGTTAAATCTAAATCCTACTTTGTTTAAAAAATTAACCATGGGGTATGAGATCACAAATGAAAATACATTTTATTTTATTTTAGTTTAGTTTGAGACAGAGTTTTGCTCTTGTTGCCCAAGCTGGAGTGCATTGGTGCGATCTCGGCTCACCACAACCTCTGCGTCTGGGGTTCAAGCGATTCTCCCGCCTCAGCCTCCCGAGTAGCTGGGATTATAGGCATGCGCCACCACACCTGGCTAGATTTTGTATTTTTAGTAGAGATGGGGTTTCTCCATGTTGATCAGGCCTTGGTCTTGAACTCCTGACTTCAGGTGATCCACCCGCCTCGGTCTCCCAAAATACCAGGATTACAGGCGTGAACCACCGCACCCAGCTGAAAATACATTTTCTTATGGGATAACAGCAAGCTAAAATCTTTTTTGATTATGTTCTGCATTTGATTTGAGACTTCTTCAATGTTGTAATCATTTATTCTTTTAAAATAAACTCTCTAGGACGGGGTATTGAATGAAAAAAAAATGAAGAGAAACACTGAGGTTCTCAGGACTAATATTTGGTGAAAACAGGAAAAATGAAGTACAGCCCATTGAGTAAACATGGAAGGGGGATAGTGTACTTGTAGCATTCATTAAGAGGTGGCGCATGGTGGCTCTTGCCTGTAATCCTAGCACTTTGGGAGGCCGAGGTGGGTGGCTCACTTGAGGTCAGGGGTTCAAGATCAGCCTGACCAACATGGTGAAACCCAGACTCTACTAAAAATATAAAAATTAGCCAGGCATGGTGGTGGGTGCCTGTAGTCCCAGCCACTCGGGAGGCTGAGGCAGGAGAATCATTTGAACTTGAACCTGGGAGGCAGAGGTTACAGTGAGCCAAGATTGTACCGCTGCACTCCAGCCTGGGCAACAGAGTGAGATTCCATCTTCAAAAAAAAAAAAAAAATCATTAAGGTCACAGACACATCTGAAGTATCACCTGTTCTTTTCAATAGAAAAAAAAAGAAGACCTGAAGGTAGTTTGGTATGGCTAGAATGTACCTGGGAGAATTAAATCATATGCAGTAGACACTTTACAGTTGTTAGATATTTTAATCCTCACAACACACTGTGATAAGTACTGTATGTTTTTCAACTGTGGTGGAGAGGCCCAGGTATGAACTCAGATCAGTCTGATACCAAGCCCAGTTCTCTTTGCTCAATAGCTGGCAGAAGTTGAAATGAACTAGGCATTAGTGGCCAGATGATGAAAGATGAAAATTCTACGATATGGGGCTTGAACACTATTCTATAAGCCGGCAGTATTCACTAGGTATAAAATACAGGCCATAAATGTGAACCACATAAATAATGCTAAATATTCTAGTAGTAACACTAAAAAAAAAAAAAAAAAAAAAAAAAAAAAAAAAAAAAAAAAGGTAAAATTGATATTTTTTTTCTTTTTGAGCCAGAGTCTCGCTCTGTTGCCCAGGCTGGAGTGCAGCGGCGCGATCTCCGCTCACTACAACCTCCGCCTCCTGGGTTCAAGCAATTCTCCTGCCTCAGCCTCCCAAGTAGCTAGGATTACAGGTGCCCGCCACCACGCCCAGCTAATTTTTGTATTTTTAGTAGAGACAGGGTCTTACCATGTTGGCCAGGCTGGTCTCGAACTCCTGACCTCAGGTGATCTGCCTGCCTCAGCCTCCCAAAGTACTGGGATTTCAGGTGTGAGCTACCTCGCCTGGCCAAATTAATTTTTAATACATTAAGTAAACATTCAGCCAAATGTATTTTCAAAATGATGTATTTTATATTCTTCTTATCAGATTAACTCTTAGAAATCTAGTACATATTTACTTCTGTACATGTCAATTCAGATTAATTACATTTCAGGCACACAATGGCCACATGCAGATGGTGGCTACTGTACTGGGCATATCAACTATAAACAATAGGAAGTGACCTGATCAGATTTACTCTTTAGAAAGACTTGTTGGACAGCATTGTGGAGTATGACTCAGAGGATGGCAAGACAAAAGGCAGGAAAATTTTGGCCGGGCACAGTGGCTTACACCTGTAATCCCAGCACTTTGGGAGGCTGAAGCGGGAGAATCACTTGAGGTCAGGAGTTCAAGACCAGCCTGACCAACGTGGTGAAACCCCCGTCCCTACTAAAAATAAAGAAAAAATTAGCCAGGCATGGTGGCAGGCGCCTGTAATCCCAGCTACTTGGGAGGTTGAGACAGGAGAATCGCTTGAACCTGGGAGGCGGAGGTTGCGGTGAGCTGAGATCACGCCACTGCACTCCATCCAGCCTGGGTGACAGAGCGAGACTCCATCTCAAAAAAAAAAAAAAAAAAAAAAAGGCAGGGAAATTTTTAATTGCATAGTGTAATTGTCTAAATAACACATAGCCTGAACTAACCAGAGAGCAAAGTGAATGGAGGGGATGGATATTTTGAAGGCATTAATACAGTCAATAGGACTTAGCTGGCAGGAGAAGGAGGGTGAGATTAAGGAGAGGAGTTTAGATGACCAGGGATAAACAAGTACGAGAAAATGTGATCTATTTGATATGTCTAAGGAATATACAAGTAGAAATAACGAAAAAGAAGTTGGAAATGTGGGTCTGAAATGCAAGAGTGAACTCTGGGCTGGAGTTAAAGATTTGGGTGTCACTGGATGGTGGATGAGATTACCTACCCTGAAAAAGTATATTAGAAGAAGGAGAGAATAGAAGACGCAATTCCAGAGAACCTCAACTTTTAAAAAAATATTTAAGAATTTTTAATTGACAAGTAAAAATTTTATACATACACACACACCCAGTATATGATGTGGTTTCTTTTTTTCTTTTTTCTTTTTTTTTTTTTTTGAGACAGAGTCTCCCTCTATTGCTGAGGTTGGAGCACAGTGGTATAATCGAGACTCACTACAACTTCCACCTCCCGAGTTCAAGCGATTCTCCTGCCTCAGCCTCCCAAGTAGCTGGGATTACAAGTGTGCACCACCATGCCCAGCTAATTTTTTTTTGTATTTTTAGTGGAAACAAGGTTTCACTATGTTGGCCAGGCTGGTCTCAAACTCCTGACCTCAAGTGATCAGCCAACCTCGGCCTCCCAAAGTGCTGGGATTATAGGCGTGAGCCACTGTACCCCCACTATGATGTTTTAATATACATACACATTGTGGAATGACTAAATCAAGCTATTTAACATATGTCACCAGTTTTTGGTAGTCAGATCACTTAAAATCTCTGAGCAATTTTTGAATACACAATATATTATTATTAACTACAGTTACCATGATGTACAATAGATCTCTTGAGCTTATTCCTCTTATCCAACTGAAATTTTGTGTCTTTTGACTAATGTCTTCCTAATCCCCTCCCCAGAATCAGAGAAACCCAACTTTTAACAGGCAGTCAGGAGAAGCAGAATTGCAAAGAAGACAGGGAAGGAATTTTTAGAGATATATAAGTACAAGAAGGCGAGGACAGCACAAGTGAAATTTTATGTATCCTTACAAAAATGATAATTATAAAGACTATGTAGAAAAGCAAATATATGCAAATTACTGAAAAAAAAATTTATGATTTACCTAAATAATATGCAGACATAAAAAATGTATAACATTATATTGTTTTATTAAAATTATTTAATGCTATTATATTGTAATTAGATAAAAAGATGGAAAAACAAATATGACAAGAAGTTGAGAGGAGGCTGGGCACGGTGGCTCACGCCTGTAATCCCAGCACTTTGGGAGGCTGAGGTGGGAGGATCACTTGAGCTCAGGAGTTCAAGACTGGCCTGAACAACATGGTGAAACCCCATCTTTACAAAAAATACACATACAAAATAAATAAATAAATAGTTGGGTGTGGTGGCATGTGCATTGTATAGTCCCAGCTACTCAGGAGGCTGGGGTGGGATGGTCACTTGAGCCTGGGAGGTTGGGGCTGCAGTGAGCCATGAGCGTGTCACTGCACTCCAGTCTGGGTGACAGAGTGAGACCCTGTCTCAAAATAAATAAAGTCAAGAGGAATTAAAAATAAATACCTTTGCTTAATTTAATAGTTGCCACCTCACTGTACTTGTCAGAATATCATGCTAGATCAGTGTCTCGCAACCTTTTTTCTTTATCGCCTTCCTCCCACTGGGAGTCTTTTTAGATATTTTTTCTAACGCCCCCTACTGTTAACATTTAATGCCATAGATATCTTGTACATCTGTTTATGTACTGCGGTCCTTTGGAAGGCTACAAACCATTGCAATATCTAAGATGTTTTTCCACCCACATTCCCAAGAACCAATATTCATCCCTTTTGAGGTAATATTGTCCCTTGTGAGAATACATATGCTAAATAGTTATGCTAAAAAAAAAAAAAACTTTGTAAATATCACTGATGTATTAAAGGAAAGAAATGCAGGCTTCAGTCCCTCATTACTTTTTCTTTTGCTCCATGATAAGTTTCAAAGAAGTTGAATGTTTTTCATAAAATGTCTAAGCTTACTGAATCAAGGTTTTATAAATATAATCATGGGATTGATTATATTTCAGTTAGTCTTCCTAAAACAAAATGGGAGTCAACATGATCCTTTGAAAGAAGTTATTCTTCATTTTGAATGGATTTCAGTGAAATTTTGTATGTGATTTAATTTGAGGTTGACAGTTCACTTAGAATTTCCAAGTTCATAGAACCATTAATTCTTACTTAGATGTAATTAGTAGTGAGTAGGTTTTTTTGGCCTACGAGTTCAACTTCAAGAAAAAAAAAATTGTTTATGTATTTATTTCATTAAAAAAGACAAAAACTTTATTGAACACGTGCAAAAAATGTGTTTTTTACAACGTACAATACCTATTTAACTGAGTGAAAGAATATCAAGGGAAAATTTGGTAATGCTTTTAGCTACTAAAATGATAACTTACGGGCATATCTGAGAGGTAACACTTTAGAAGAAACTTTCTAAACAGCCTGAAAGTCACAGATATCACTAAGGAGTTAGGTGGGCTGCATGCAGTCTGTGGGCTTTGCGTGAGCTACTTATCATCAGATCAAATAAAAGGCACGGGTTGTACCTTCTTTTTCATGTTTCCCACAGTATTTGTCATTTAGTTAGATGCCGAATGCCTGATGCTTAATTTTCAGTATCAGCATTTACTTGTGTTGTGTTGTCTTAATTTTCAAAAAAGGGTTTGGAGATGATACAGATTACAATTAGCACTAGGTAAATTAATTACCTCTAATACCTTTGTGCAAGCCTATTCTCTATTGCCTAGCACATACGTACAGACAATTCTCTATGGGTTTCTCACATTTCTGCACATTTTCTGAACAGAGGCACTGATGGCCTTTCTGTACTATCTTTTCAAGGATGTTTTTACAGAAAACAACCTTGGAAGACACAGTGTCTTCCTCTAGAGAAGACAGCACGTTCATTTGCTTTGCAGACAGGTTATATCTCCCTCTAGGACAAATGTCAGGCAGGTTTGTGTTCAGTCCATCATAAAAGATTTGGGTTCCCTAAGCATGGGATTCCTCAGCAATGACACAAACCCACCATGAGTGCAGCATCCACCTAGGTTTGCCTTCACAACCCTGGTCTAGGTTTGCTTTCCAACTCTGGGAGTTGGAGGGCAGAGGAAAACAATGTGAACGTGAAGCTCATATTGCTTGCTGTATCATGAATAACAGAGTTATGTGTCTCTGACCCAGGAGTCTTGTGTGTTCTGCCAGCATCGCTGACACTGCAGCCGGCTAACTTGTTGGCATGCAAGTAGGGCAAAATATCTGACTCTTCATAGTTTTTGAAACTACTCTGTGCTCTCCTTCCTTTTTATCAAACATTATTAATTAGAATAGCCCTTACACCTCTAGGAACTCAAGCACCAAGTGCCCTGGACTCTCTCATTCCCTAAGACCCTATTCCAGTTTATCACACCTTGAAAATTACTAAAGTAAAGCCAATACCATAAAAATCATTCCTTAAAATCTTAACAACCCAGGCATAATGGTTTTAATTCACTGTTATAGCCTCCTTGAATTCTCGATTGTATAATTAAAGTTCTCTGCAAAAGTTGAGCTGCTCAAAGTTGAAAAAAGTTGCTATGAACCAATCACTGTTAAATGATCCCATAGAAGCAAAAGGCTTCTTACTGAAAGTAGGACCCTTCCATGTGAGATAATACTTGCACATATGAAATCATTTTAAAAAATAAAACTATGCTTTCTGTGGGCTTGAGGAGTTGGGGAAGATTTCATGGAAGAAATGGGACTTAAATCTCTGAAAACATTACATTTCTAGAGCACTTTAGGCATTATAATTTCATGTAAAAGACACAAAACAGATTAAAAAAAAAAAAAAAACAGACCATACTGGTTCACAGATAAATCTAAATATCTGAACTCCTAGTGCACATACATGTGCACTCTGTGTGTATACGTGTGTGTGTGTAAATTTACAAATGGTGAAATGGAAAGATACTAATTGTACAGTTTGAAGAGTCTTGAAAAATGCATACATCCATGTAACTACCACCACAATCATGGTATTGAACATTTCCATCTCGCCAGAAAATTCTCTTTTGCCCCTACCACTCAGATGAAACATATGTCTGAATATCTATCATCATATATTAGTTTTGCCTATTCATAGCACATAATTTTAAGGGGGTAAAAAGAGTTGAGGCCATTTTGAATCAGTATAGCCACCTGAAATAAAATATGGATGGTATCCACGATAAAGCATGAGAGGAGAAATAGAGATGAAAGATACAGGAGTTACAGTTGGATAGGTAAGATCAGAGCAAAGTTCTAAAGGAGCTTGGATATCATTTTAAGAAACTTGAATGTGCTTCAATGGACTCTAAAAACCTACTGATTGATCTTCAACAGGACAGTGATGTGACAAAGGTGGCATTTAAGATCAGCCTCACGGTAGTATGCGAAATGGACCAGACTGGGAGAGAAATCAATTATGTGACAAATACAATTTAATTTGCAGTGACAAATATTATTCTGCATAGAACTCTAGGCAAAGTCGGATGGTCAATTTGGTCATTATTGGTAAAAGGATAAATAGAAATGTAGAATTGTTTTGTGAGCAAGGTCATCGGCAGTAGTAAATGGAAGTTGACAGCATAAGAAGGCGATGACAAGTGGAGCGCAAGAAAAACTAGTGCTAGATTCAATCTTTTTCACAGTATCTATCATGGTCCAGATTAAGAACGTGCTGCAAGATATACAGATTTGTAGATAATGCAAAATTGGAAGACTGCTCATTTATTAAAGAAGAGGAAAACAAAAACTCCTTCTCTGAGATCTAACAAACATGACGGCCCAGGGCTGATAAATAACTTAGAATTTAACATGAAACAATAGGAGATAATAAAGACTAAGTAAAAGGTTACCACGATATGGTGAAAATAACACATTGCTCTACAAGACCGTAATATCTATCAGTAAGAGTAATAGTAAAACCATAAATGAGTCAGAAATTAGAGAAATCAAACCATTTGGCAAAGCACTGTGTCAATAGTCATCATAAAAGCCTAAGCAACTTATATTTCAGTCCACAAGCACCTAGAAAGCCTCTAGCCAACAGGAGGTTTTTGTTAGTTTGTGGTTTAATTGGAAGTGAGTGAAGAATGGAGTTAATAGTGACTTGGAAAATCAACAGATGGTAACTAAGATAATAGTCTATGAAGTTATTTACAGCCAGAAAGTGTTTAACAAAATCAAGATATTCCAAAGAGATTAGAAGAGGGCATAAATAGAAAGTATAAAGTTCTATGGAAAATAATGAAGGCAGATGCTCTTATTCAAAAGAAGAAAACTTTCAAGACGGAAAAGAGGACACAGGAGCTTAGAAGAAATTACCAGAATCCACAGGATGAGCTAGGGGCAGTATAGTAATTACATTATGCAGTAGTTGAAAGTTTGTAAAACAAAACAGAAAAACATTACATTCCCAGGTTGAGGCCTTGCACAGTGGTATCCACCAAAAAGAAAATTAATCTCAGAGCAATTAAAGTTAAAACCATAGGGGAAAATGTTGGTTAGAGAGTTCATTCATTCTATTATCTCGTCTCCTTGCCAGAACAGGTAATTAACAGTTTCCTATAGTGAGGTAAATCACCAAATCCCAGATAAACTTCATAGTGAATACTACTCTTCCTAAATACTTTTAAAATTAATGTTTTAGATACATTTTGTCATGGAATAAATACTGTATGAGGGGTCATAAGTGGATATTATACCCCAAACTGATAAATGATGAAGGATGGATGAAGCAATTTCTCCCAAAATGTCTACATGGTAGGTGTTACCTAAAAGTTTGTTAGGGGAACTGAATCGGTGAGTTAACTTTCCCTAATGTATGTATATCTTAAAGAGAAGCTTGTTATTTCTAATGGTAGAGTTTCAATGAAGAAAATTTCAGCCAAAAGCACCTTTTGACACTTTGCAAAAGAGAGTTTGATAGCAAATGGTGGTTAAAAAAAAGTTTATGCGTATTCATTTTTTCCCAGCTACCTATATGCTAGATGATTGAGAGATGAAAATGACACATTCTATAAATAAACAAGTACCCAATAAACCTGAAGGTTAACACTTACCAGAAAAACCACTGTTTATGCCTCTGGAAAAAAAAATCTCACATTCGATATTTTAAATAATTAATATTTCAAAGAGACCTTTGAAATACTCTGTGTGTCTTATCGGAATCAATCATTTACTAAGGGCATGGAAGGCTTGTGAAGGGAAAAGTAAGCAAAAAACAAACTGAAAAAGAACAAACCTAACTCAATTCAAAACCACGTACCAAAGTAATCTGAGTTTAATCTCTGAAAAGATAAAACAAAGATGTTTTTGGAGGTAGGAATATTAATAACACCTACCATTTATTGAATGCTTACTATATGGCAGGCAGTGTTCGAAGAGATTTATATTGAAATTTCCACACCAACCTATTTTATTGGCCAGGTAAAGAAACTGAGGGTAATTTGGGTGAATTAACTTGTTCAAGGTCACACAGTTGTGAAGTGACAGAACCAGCATTAGGACCCTGAGATGCCTTGAGTAGAGGAAGTCAGACTACATTTCTTGTGATTGAATCCAGCCTACCGGCTGTTTTTTAACAGCCGACGTGCTAAGGATGATTTTCACATTTTAAAAAGAATAATATTTTGTGCTACATAACAATTTCACAAAATTCAAATTTTAGTCCCTATGTTTACGGAAACACAGACAAGATCATTCATTATGTTTTGCTTATAGCTGTGTTAATGCCACAGCAGCAGAGTTGAGTCGTTGCAATAAGAGACCTTATGGCCCACAATGCCTAAAATATTTACTCCGTGGCCCTTTACAGAAAATGTTTGCCAACTCCTGCTCTAGAGCATATACCACCAACAACAAAACCATGCTAATTGCTGGGTGTGGTGGTGCGCACCTGTAGCCTCCACTACTCAGGAGGTCGAAGTGGGAGGATCTCTTGAGTTTAAGAGTTCAAGGCCAGTGTGGGTCAACATAGTGAGATGCTGTGTCTTTAAAAAAAAAAAATCATGCTAGGTGCAGATATGTATGGATCTCACAATCTGCTTTTGAGGTGCTGAAGGACCTTGGCAAGGGCCAGCCACATCAGTAAAACAAGGCCTCATCACAGGTGGAAGACAGGAAAGAACATCAGCATTCAATATAAGTCTACTTGCAATTGAAATGCTTCCACTTGGAGAGCCAAAGCCAAGAATGACACAAGATAACAAAGCAACAATTACACATTCATTTCTTTCTGAATTTACATTTTAGAGTCCATAAAGTCCAATTCCCAAAGAATAGTCACAAAAAAGAGAAGAGAGGTTTTTCAAAAGCCAGGGGGAAATCTGCTTTTCAAGTTTTGCTTTGCTGTCTGAGACTACCTCTGAATAACACTGAATAAATTCAGCTTCTCTACAAAAGACCTAGCTCCTTACTTATAGACTTCAACTAGATTGCCACCTAAGAATATGACACCATAAAATATAGTTAACCATCTTCATAAGACACAGAAACACAAGCTCAGTCAGGAAGGGGAGAGGGAAAGGAATCATTTTGGCTTCCAGAGCACCATTATGAGGTCAAATGTGTATCTGTGTCTTCTTCAGTGCCAAGCACAGGCACAAAGCAAGTGTGGAATGGAAGTGGCTTTTCAAGAACTGTCCTCATGAGAGTGCAGTCAGGTAACTGTAACAAAAGTGACACACGAGAACAGTAATGGCAGCCCACCGAGTATAAAAATGTGGCAAATGAGGGAACTGGAACTCTTAATTTGCTGATACTTGGAGTACAGGGAATGAGTTGACAAATTCATCATTTGGTAATTCAACTTTTGAATCCTAGTATTCTTCTTTTTTCATTATCAAATTAAATAACAAACAATTCCCCTGCCAACTTCTTGCATAACTGCAGGAAGGCAAAACAGTAGTCCCTACCTTATCCACAGTTTCAATTTCCATGGCTTCAGTTACCCACAGTCAACTATGGTCTGAAAAGATTCCATGGAAAATTCCAGAAACAAACAATTCATACATTTTAAATTGCATGCCTTTCTGAGTAGCACGGTGCCCTTTGTTCAGTGTCTCCTTGCTACAGATGCTTCTTGCCCAGGAGTCAGTTAGCAGCTATCTCAGTGATCAGATAACTGTCGTGGTATCATGGTAGTTGTTTTCAAGTAACCCCTATTTTACTGAATTGTTTTATTTCATTATTGTTGTTGCTAATCACTTACTGTGCCTAATTTATAAATTAAACTTTATCATAGGTATGTATGTATGTATAGGGAAAGAAACAAAACATTGTATATAGGGTTCAGGCATCCACTGGGGCTGGGGGAATGGGGGGGCCAGGTCTTGGAGTGTATTCTTCTCAGATAAGTGGGGGCTACTATAACAACTTTATTCTATTTTTTGCACAGGAACTGAATGGTTTATTTTTATTTATTATTTTTTTGAGACACAGTCCTGCTCTGTCACCCAGGCTGGAGTGCAGTCACGCAACCTCTGCTCACTGTGGCCTGAGCCTCCTGGGTTCAAGTGATTCTCCTGCCTCAGCCTCCCAAGTAGCTGGGATTACAGGCATGTGACACCATGTCCAGGCTAATTTTTGTATTTTTTAGCAGAGATGGGGTTTTGCCATGTTGGTCAAGCTGGTCTCAAACTCCTGACCTCAGGTGATCTGGTGTTCATTATTTTTAAAGTACAATAAATCTCGTGTGTGCGTGCTCGCGCGTGTGTGTGTGTATGTCTGATCAGCTTATTTTTTGAACACACACTGCTGCAAACTTATGTGTCCTTATTACAATCACCCATTTCAAATTGAGAAGCATATCATCCCTGTTCTATGATGATATTACATATTTTTGCTTTTTTAAAAAAGCAAAAGTAGTTTCAAAAAGGGCATGTATAACTATTAATAACTAGTTTATTGAGAAGTCTCACCTCAGTGAGGGTATGAACATAAAATTGTTTTTTGGTTTTCTTCACCATTGCTCCCAGACATGCAATGCCAAATCTTCCTTTCAAGTCCTGTAATAACATCTTGGGAAGATTCCATAACTTTCTGGTTGTAGTTTAATTATTAATCTTACATATGCTTCAAAGTGTTTCCCTCCTCCATTGCTGGTTTGTCTTTTGGACCCAGGTACCGGAAGGGGCAAATGGGTGGCACCACTCACTTCCCTTACCCCTCTTTTTCCTTAGAGAAATTAGATCCACTAGTGGCTTGGGGCAGGGAAGGAGGAGAAGGAAAAGAGGGAGTGTCTGTTACTTAATTGGCTACTGCTATAACCCTTTTGATAAACATGCTATATGGCTTGCAAGAAACAAAGATGAGGGGTTAGTATAAGGATATATGCAGAAGTAAAGAGGAAAAGGAAATAGGTTTCAGCAGCTGCATGGTCAGGCCTCAAAGAACTCAAGCATCATTCAAGATATAACCACAACTCTCCCTCCAGGCACAATAGTCCTAGGGACTCATTAATGTTACTACTTTAGTATCTTGATGTCCATTCTCCCCTACTCATGAGCTCTACCCATGTACACCTACTCTTAGTATCTGTTTTAATTTTCTCGTCTGCCATTTACCAACTAATTTTCCATCTATGTGTTTTTGAGTCCAAACTCCCCAAGAAAAACAATCAAATTGATTCAACCAGCACAGAATAGCTTTTTGGGAGAGGTGTACATTACAGGCTATCTGTTACAAAGTAGAGCAGCCAAAGTAGGCTGTCCTTGGGTCAAGAATCAATCTCTTGTCCAATATGAAAGTAGTGGAGGATGACATGGTACAAAACATGGTCAGCAATGTATAAAAGACTATCTCTTGTCACTAGCTTCAGAAAAACAGCTGAAGGTATATACTTCTGATATGGATTATCATAACTCAATATTGTAATTTACACTGATGTAACAAGATGGAAGAGGGAAGGATTTACCTTTAAGCCTTGATCTAAATTCCTGAATAATTTCTTAAGGGGAGTTCAATAATCTGCTCCAGGAAAGAGCCAGTCTGACTCTGGATTCTTTCTCAATTAACTAGAATATATTTGTGCTCCTAGCAGTCTTACCGCTGTCTGTTGATAAAACTAAAACAAGCTGCTGAAAGATAATTACTTAGAAAACAGACCAAGGTGTCACTGGATAGTCTGTGGACACTGCTTTCTTGGATTCTGGTAAGTTATCTCAGTTTGAAAGCTTCTAGTTCCTGTCCATGGTGGTGATGCCTTAATTCACAACCTCACTATTTTTTTGTTTCTTAATTATACTTTAAGTTCTAGGGTATACGTGCACAACATGCAGGTTTGTTACATAGGTATACATGTGGTACGTTGGTTTGCTGCACCTATTAACTCGTCATTTACATTAGGTATTTCTCCTAATGCTATCCCTCCCCCCTCCCCCCACCCCACAACACACCCCCATGTGTGACGTTCCCTGCCCTGTGTCCAGGTGTTCTCACCGTTCAGTTCCTACCTATGAGTGAGAACATGCGGTGTTTGGTTTTCTGTTCCTGTGATAGTTTGCTCAGAATGACGGTTTCCAGCTTCATCCATGCCCCTGCAAAGGACAATAACTTATCCTTTTTTATGACTGCATACTATTTCATGGTGTATATGAGCCATGTTTTCTTAATCCAGTCTATCATTGATGGACATTTGGGTTGGTTCCAAGTTTTTGCTATTGGGAATAGTGCTGCAATAAACATACGTGTGCATGTGTCTTTATAGTAGCATGATTTATAATCCTTTGGGTATATACCCAGTAATGGGATGGCTGGGTCAAATCTTATTTCTAGTACTAGATCCTTGAGGAATTGCCACACTGTCTTCCACAATGGTTGAATTAGTTTACACTCCCACCAACAATGTAAAAGCGTTCCTATTTCTCCACATCCTCTCCAACATCTGTTGTTTCCTGACTTTATAATGATCGCAGTTCTAACTGGAATGAGACGATATCTCATTTTGGTTTTGTTTCTCTGATGGCCAGTGATGATGAGCATTTTTTCATGTGTCTGTTAGCTGCATAAATGTCTTCTTTTGAGAACTGTTTGTTCATATCCTTTGCCCACTTTTTGATGGGGTTGTTTTTTTCTTGTAAATCTATTTCAGTTCTTTGTAGATTCTGGATATTAGCCCTTTGTCAGATGGGTAGATTGTGAAAATTCTCTCCCATTCTGTAGGTTGCCTGTTCACTCTGGTGGTAGTTTCCTTTGCTGTGCAGAAGCTATTTAGTTTAATTAGATCCCATTTGTCTATTTTGGCTTTTGTTGCCATTGCTTTTGGTGTTTTAGTCATGAAGTCTTTGCCCATGCCTATGTTCTGAATGGTATTGCCTAGGTTTTCTTCCAGGGTTTTTATGTTTTTAGGTCTAACATTTAAATCTTTAATCCATCTTGAATTAATTTTTGTATAATGTGTAAGGAAGGGATCTACTTTCAGCTTTCTACATATGGCTAGTCAGTTTTCCCAGCACCATTTATTAAATAGGGAATCCTTTCCCCATTTTTTGTTTCCATCAGGTTTGTCAAAGATCAGACGGCTGTAGATGTGTGGTCTTATTTCCGAGGCCTCTGTTCTGTTCCATTGGACTATCTCTCTGTTTTGGTACCAGTACCATGCTGTTTTGGTTACTGTAGCCTTGTAGTATAGTTTGAAGTCAGGTAGTGTGATGCCTCCAGCTTTGTTCTTTTGGCTTAGGAATGTCTTGGCAATGCAGGCTCTTTTTTGGTTCCATATGAACTTTAAAGTAATTTTTTCCGATTCTGTGAAGAAAGTCATTGGTAGCTTGATGGGGATGGCACTGAATCTATAAATTACCTTGGGCAATATGGCCATTTTCATGATATTGATTCTTCCTATCCATGAGCATGGAATGTTCTTCCATTTGTTTGTGTCCTCTTCTATTTCGTTGAGCAGTGATTTGTAGTTCTCCTTGAAGAGGTCCTTCACATCCCTTGTAAGTTGGATTCCTAGGTATTTTATTCTCTTTGTAGCAATTGTGAATGGAAGTTCACGCATGATTTGGCTGTTTGTCTGTTATTGGTGTATAGGAATGCTTGTGATTTTTGCACATTGATTTTCTATCCTGAGACTTTGCTGAAGTTGATTATCGGCTTATGGAGATTTTGGGGTGAGATGATGGGGTTTTCTAAATATACAATTGTGTCATCTGCAAACAGGGACAATTTGACATCCTCTTTTCCTAATTGAATACCCTTATTTCTTTCTCTTGTCTGATCACCCTGGCCAGAGATTCCAACACTATGTTGAATAGGAGTGGTGAGAGAGGGCATCCCTGTCTTTTGCCAGTTTTCAAAGGGAATGCTTCCAGATTGTCCATTCAGTATGATATTGGCTGTGGGTTTGTCATAAATAGCTCTTATTATTTTGAGATATGTCCCATCAATACCTAGTTTATTGAGCGTTTTTAGTATGAAGGGCTGTTGAATTTTGTCAAAGGCCTTTTCTGCATCTATTGACATAATCATGTGGTTTTTGTCATTGGTTCAGTTTATGTGATGGATTACATTTATTGATTTGCATATGTTGAACCAGCCTTGCATCCCAGGAATGAAGCCAACTTGATCGTGGTGGATAAGCTTTTTGATGTGCTGCTGGATTCAGTTTGCCAGTATTTTACTGAGGATTTTCGCATCGATGTTCATCAGGGATATTGGTCTAAAATTCTCTTTTCTTGTTGTGTCTCTGCCAGGCTTTGGTATCAGGATGATGCTGGCATCATAAAATGAGTTAGGGAGGATTCCTTCTTTTTCTATTGATTGGAATAGTTTCAGAAGGAATGTACCTCTGGTAGAATTCAGCTGTGAATCTGTCTGGTCCTGAACCGTTTTCTGGTTGGTAGGCTATTAATGATTGCATCAATTTCAGAGCCTATTATTGGTCTATTCAGAGATTCAACTTCTTTCTGGTTTAGTCTTGGGAGGGTATATGTGTCCAGGAATTTATCCATTTTTCTAGATTTTGTAGTTTATTTGCATAGAGGTGTTTATAGTATTCTCTGATGGTAGTTTGTATTTCTGTGGGATTGGTGGTGATATCCCCTTTATCAATTTTTATTGCATCCATTTGATTCTTCTCTCTTTTCTTCTTTATTAGTCTTGCTAGTGGTCTATCAATTTTGTTGGTCTTTTCAAAAAACCAACTCCTGGATTCACTAATGTTTTTGAAGGGTTTTTTGTGTCCCCATCTCCTTCAGTTCTGCTCTGAAATTAGTAATTTCTTGCCTTCTGCTAGCTTTTGAATTTGTTTGCTCTTGCTTCTCTAGTTCTTTTAATTGTGATGTTGGGGTGCTGATTTTAGATCTTTCCTGCTTTCTCTTCTGGGAATTTAGTGCTATAAATTTCCCTCTACATACTGCTTTAAATGTGTCCCAGAGATTCTGGTACACTGTGTCTGTGTTCTCACTGGTTTCAAAGAATCTTTCTCTCTGCCTTCATTTCGTTACGTCCCCAGTAGTCATTCAGGGGCAGGTTGTTCAGTTTCCATGTAGTTGTGCGGTTTTGAGTGAGTTTCTTAATCCTGAGTACTAATTTGATTGCCCTGTGGTCTGAGAGACAGTTTCTTGTGATTTCTGTTCTTTTTTTTTTTTTGAGACGGAGTCTCGCTCTGTCGCCCAGGCTGGAGTGCAGTGGCCGGATCTCAGCTCACTGCAAGCTCCGCCTCCCAGGTTTACGCCATTCTCCTGCCTCAGCCTCCTGAGTAGCTGGGACTACAGGTGCCCGCCACCTTGCCTGGCTAGTTTTTTTTTTTTATATTTTTGTATTAGAGACGGGGTTTCACTGTATTAGACAGGATGGTCTCGATCTCCTGACCTCATGATCCGCCCGTCTCGGCCTCCCAAAGTGCTGGGATTACAGGCGTGAGCCACTGTGCCCGGCCAATTTCTGTTCTTTTACATTTGCTGAGGAGTGCTTTACTTCCAACGATGTGGTCAATTTTGGAATAAGTACGATATGGTGCTGAGAAGAATGTATATTCTGTTGATTTTGGGTGGAGAGTACTGTAGATGTCAATTAGGTCCGCTTGGTGCAGAGCTGAGTTCAATTCCTGGATATCCTTGTTAACCTTCTGTCTCATTGATCTGTCTAATATTGACAGTGGGGTGTTAAAGTCTCCCATTATTACTGTGTGGGAGTCTAAATCTCTTTGTAGGTCTCTAAGGACTTGCTTTATGAATCTGGGTGCTCCTGTATTGGGTACATATATATTTAGGGTAGTTAGCTCTTCTTGTTGAATTGATCCCTTTACCATTATGTAATGGCCTTCTTTGTCTCTTTTGATCTTTGTTGGTTTAAAGTCTGTTTTATCAGAGACTAGGATTGCAACCCTTGGTTTTTCTTGTTTTCCATTTGTTTGGTAGATCTTCCTCCATCCCTTTATTTTGAGCCTATATGTGTCTCTGCACATGAGATGTGTCTCCTGAATATAGCACACTGATGGGTCTTGACTCTTTATCCAATTTGCCAGTCTGTGTCTTTTAATTGGGGCCTTTAGTCCATTTGTATTTAAGGTTAATATTGTTATGTGTGAATTTGATCCTGTCATTATGATGTTTGCTGGTTATTTTGCCCATTAGTTGATGCAGTTTCTTCCTAACATCAATGGTCTTTACAATTTGGCATGTTTTTGCAGTAGCTGGTACTGGTTGTTCCTTTCCATGTTTAGTGCTTCCTTCAGGAGCTCTTGTAAGGTAGGCCTGGCGGTGACAAAATCTCTCAGCATTTGTTTGTCTGTAAAGGATTTTATTTCTCCTTCACTTATGAAGCTTAGTTCGGCTGGATATGAAATTATGGGTTGAAAATTCTTTCCTTTAAGAATGCTGAACATTGGCCTCCACTCTCTTCTGGCTTGTAGAGTTTCTGCTGAGAGATCTGCTGTTAGTCTGATGGGTTTCCCTTTGTGGGTGACCCGACCTTTGTCTCTGGCTGCCCTTAACATTTTTTCCTTCATTTCAACCTTGGTGAATCTGACAATTATGTGTCTTCAGGGTGCTCTTCTTGAGGAGTATCTTTGTGGCGGTCTCTGTTTTTCCTGAATTTGGATGTTGGCCTGCCTTGCTAGGTTGGGGATGTTCTCCTGGATAATATCCTGAAGAGTGTTTTCCAGCTTGGTTCCATTCTCCCTGCCACTTTCAGGTACACCAATCAAATGTAGATTTCGAGGCTAAGGCAGGAGAATGGCATGAACCCGGGAAGCGGAGTTTGCAGTGAGCTGAGATCCGGCCACTGCACTCCAGCCTGGGTGACAGAGCAAGACTCCGTCTCAAAAAAAAAAAAAAAAAAAAAAAAAAACAAACGTAGATTTTGTCTTTTCTCATAGTCCCATATTTCTTTGAGGCTTTGTTCATTTCTTTTTACTCTTTTTTCTCTGAACTTCTTCTCTTGCTTTATTTCATTAATTTGATCTTCAATCACTGATACCCTTTCTTCCACTTGATCGAAACATCTATTGAAGCTTGTGCATGTGTCATGTAGTTCTCATGCCATGGTTTTCAGCTCTGTCAGGTCACTTAAGGTCTTCTCTACGCTGTTTATTCCAGTTAGCCATTAGTCTAATCTTCTTCCAAGGTTTTTAGCTGCCTTGCGATGGGTTTGAACATCCTCCTTTAGCTCGGAGAATTTTGTTATTACCGACCTTCTGAAGCATACTTCTGTCAGCTCGTCAAAGTCATTCTCTGTCCAGCTTTGTTCCACTGCTGGAGAGGAGCTGCAATCCTTTGGAGGAGAAGAGGTGCTCTGGTTTTTAGAATTTTCACTTTTTCTGCTCTGGTTTCTCCTCATCTTTGTGGTTTTATCTACCTTTGTTCTTTGATGCTGGTGACCTACAGATTTGGTTTTGGTGTGGATGTCCTTTTTGTTGATGTGGATGCTATTCCTTTCTGTTTCTTAGTTTTTCTTCTACAAGTCAGGTCCCTCTGCTGCAGCTCTGTTGGAGGTTGCTAGAAGTCCACTCCAGACCCTGTTTGCCTGGGTATCACCAGCAGAGGCTGCAGAATAGCAAATATTACAGAACAGCAAATGTTGCTGCCTGATCCTTCCTCTGGAAGCTTCATCCCAGAGGGTCACCCACCTGTATGAGGTGTCAGTAGACCCCTACTGGGAGGTGTCTCCTACTTAGGCTACACGGGGGTCAGAGACCCACATGAGGAAGCAGTCTGTCCGTTCTCAGAGCTCAAACACTGTGCTGGGAGAACCACTGCTCTCTTCAGAGCTGTCAGACAGGGATGTTTAAGTCTGCAGAAGTTTCTGCTGGCTTTCGTTCAACTATGCCCTGCCCCCAGAGGTGGGGTCTACAGAGGCAGCAGGCCTTGTAGAGCTGCGGTGGGCTCTGCCCAGTTTGAGCTTCCCCAGCCATTTTGTTTATCTACTCAAGCCTCAGCAATGGCGGACACCCCTCCCCCTGCCAGGCTGCTGCCTCGCAGGTCAATCTCAGACTGCTGCACTAGCAGTGAGAAAGGCTCCGTGGGCATGGGACCCGCCAAGCCAGGCGTAGGATATAATTTCCTGGTATGCCATTTGCTAAGACCATTGGTAAAGCACAGTATTTGGGCGGAAGTGTCCCGATTTTCCAGGTACAGTCTGTCATGGCTTCCCTTGGCTAGGAAAGGGAAATCTTCTGACCCCTTGTGCTTCCCGGGTGAGGCGATGCTCTGCCCTGCTTCGGCTCGCCCTCCGTGGGCTGCACCCACTGTCTAAACAGTCCCAATGAGATGAACCAGGTACCTCAGTTGGAAATGCAGAAATCATCGTCTTCTGCATCGATCACACTGGGAGCTGTAGACTGGAGCTGTTCCTATTCACTCATCTTGGAACGGAATCCATATCCCCACTATTAATCCTCAGTCCCATTTCAGGTCTAAATTATCAGCTACCCTCAAACAATGTTATTTAGAAGATTTCCCATCATCTCAGATTTAGTATGTCTAAGACTTATTTAATCATGCACAAATTCCCCACTAAACCATACCCCTAATGACTTCTCATCCCAATTTTTTCATTTGATTTTTCTCCAGGCTTAGAATCTATGCATGGTCTTCAACATTTTTTCTTCATCTCCAAATTCAGTGACTCAGCTATACCACTTCTTCACAGGCAAAATATTTCAGAATCAGAGTTTTCTCTCCAACATTATCACTCAACCCTTAACCTGGATTACTACTACATGGATTAACTTGTTGAATTTCCTGTTTCTAGTCTCTTCCATTACTAAACTATAACTTTAATCACATCATCCTCTTTTCTAAGATTCAATGCACATCAGATCCAATCCAAACTACAATGGCCTTATAAATTGCTTCCAGAAATTTTCTTTTGCTTCTTCAACTCCCTCTGTTAGGCTGCTTCTCTTTATCATTTTGTATATACCCTGAGTGTTCACACCTATACATCTTCCTTCATGTGCTTAATTTGGGAAAGAAAAGATACATGTAAATTCTAAAAAATAGCAAAAGAAAAAAAAACAAGCCTAGATACTTTACACTTGCAAGTTTAAATGAATATTGCTTTTAGAAAGACTACCATATAAATATACTTTAGCTCACCAGATCTATTCAAGGGATCAAATGAGGGAATGAGTGCTTTGGAAACTTAAATGTTCTAAATTCAGGTAATTTAGACAATTTTTACAAATGCATATTAATAATATTCTGTTCTAATAATTAAAAGTCATATAGACCTTAATTCTATTCTTAACTACATAAAAGAGAAGTTGTTTTCCAATAGAAAAAAATTAACTTCAAAATAAATAGATAAATAACTTCCTAAGACATATACTTATAGTAAATTTAACATATTGCTACTACCATTTCATTGAATCTAACCTTTAAATTAAAAAAAGAAGATATACTAAAAGTAATATGATAATTGTATATTGGGTGATATTGCCTTTTGGTGTTTCAAACAATCAAGGCAACACTGATTAACCTCTTCATTACTTTATAATGCTCATCTGGGAAAATATAGCTTTTCCAATTTCAAATTTTCTAAAATTGAAACCCACAGAGCTCCAGAGAACACAGGGCAATAAAGCATAGGGTACTTCATTACAGGAAGTCTATAATTACAGATTACTGAGTAAACAATATGGATGCTATTGAATTATATGAGTGTTGATAACTTAGAAGAAAATGGTATAGAATTACAAAATTTGGCACCAATACCTCAGAGATATAATTATATCAATTTCTGAACATTATGTGGTTCTTTTAAAATAAAGTCATGAATAAAAATTATGCTTAAATAACCTCCCCAAAGCTGGTAAAACCAGAGAAAATAGTGGCATTAAAAGATTGTCATTCCTTGAAGCTTCGAAAGTGCTTTAAGTTGATGTGTCTACTTGACCTTTAGCAATTCTTTGATATTTTTAATTCAAAAACTTCCATGATTTATATCATATGTTATTTTATGAAGTTACTATGTTGCCATCTAGTTACTGTTGTGTCACTACTGTCTGCAAATATCATTATATTTTAGTAAAATGAACAGAGTTATGGTCAGAGCCAGACTTGCAAATAGGCACTTAATTTCTTGCTTGGGATTAACTAGAAAAGATTTACAACTTCAAATTTGTTTTTAACTATGTCTCTTCTTGGAACAGTGGGCTCCAGAGAGGAAAGCAGGGCAAACTTAGATACAGTTCATCATCACTGCTTCAATCATGCTTTCAGCAAATCCTTATGTAGTTTCCAATTAACGCTTTCAAACTATCAATGCATAACCACTGGGCACTTACTCAACAGATAGCACCATGTAAATCAGAACTGTAAGGCATCTTCCAAATAGGCAAATTGTGTGTGTTTGTTTTTTCCTCTATGTGGGCTAAGTTGGAGATTAAGAGAATTCATGGCCAGTAATAATAATAATAAAGAGAATTATTTGCTAATAAAGTAAAAATGAAATATTCTTTAAAAATCTTTGTTTGATACGTAATATATCTGAAGAACACAGAAAAATACTACAGACTTTTGGTTTTTCAAACAGTAATTAATAGAAAAGCCTGCTTTTACATTATACTTTGGGCACGGATCAAGTATTTACAGAAGCCAAGTTTCTACTGTTTAGAAAAGCAATTCATTTTAGTATAGTCCAAATGCTGATAAATTATCTCAGATAAATGTCATAAAGGGAGGAACTGCTAATTGTATTAAATAAAGGATATTCAAGACTATGTTTATTTTGCTTGTTCACGTAACAGTCATAATTTTTAACATTCTTATTTTTACTTTTTTATGTAAAAACAAAAAGAATCCAAAAACAAATATCTGTTACTCTCCAAAAAATGGAGTTAAAAAGTGGTATTTGCCAAAATGGTAGAGAGCGAGGAGGTTACTAAAGGTTCCTTGGCAGAGATTTAGGACCAGGCAGTATTTTGTTCTTTTTATGAGTTGCTCACCTAAACTCATCAGTGAAATCTTTGCATACTATCTGATTTCATTTAAGGCTGTTTATTTCCTATTTATAGCCTATATCAACAGGGGGAAATTGAAGTCCACAAAGAAATGATAAGAACCATTTTTCACTCAGCACTTCTATGGCAGCTAGTGATTTTCAGTATAGGGGAAATTTATCCCCATCCTTTAAAAGGAATACACTACTTATACTCTTACGACGTATGGAATCCTGGGTCTTCAATAGAACTATGATTTCTATTTCAGGCAGAGGAAGTAAAAAAATGTACCATGATTTCTTTAAAGCAATTATCCAACCGTGTGAGGCTTTAAAAATGTCATTATATTTGCTTTAGTAACTAAGCACTCACATTAGCACTGTCTTGAACAAAGAAGGAAAAGCATATTTAGAGAATCTATACATTGCTGACATCTTTATATCCAGTTTAGAGGAAGCTATTTTAAGGTACACCCTGAATTGGGTAGTAAAGTGAGGACGATGTCACTTCCACCTCAGAGTCAAATCGGGAGAAATCAACATGTGCTGGATGGATTAATCATCCACTTTTAAAAGACTATTTGAAAACTGGTAGCTGAGAAAACCTTGTTAACACCCAGCTCTATCCAAGACATCGCTGTGTCTCTTGATCTAATTAGAATGGCCAGGGTTTTTGTTTCATTGAAACAAAAATAAAGACTGATAAATTAACCAACTACACTGCATTTTTTTCCCTAAAGATATACAATGCAAACAGGAGAACTAATCCACAGGAGACTAGGTTACCGATCAGGTGACTTCATTAAGGCTTGTTTTCCAGGGTGGCCCTGAATGCACAGGGAGAGGGTTTTCCTATTTAAGAGTTCTCGGTAAATGCCAACAATCTGTGAGAAAAATATCTCACAGCCAGTAAATGTCAAACAGCCTGTAAGTGATCAACTAAGGTAGAATCTGAGTTTCATCCACAACAAAAAGTGATTAAGTAATACTAGGATATTACCTTTCTGTTTGAGAATCATATATTTCTTGTTAGATTGAACCATATTACACTGTCATTTTGTAGGCAAAAAACGGTCAAATGGCAACAATTTCATATGGTTCAAACTAATATTTAGAGACATAACTAAGCCATGTGAACTACTACCAACCTCCTGAGAAAATATTTCCAAATAGAAAAGAGGTAGGGAAGGAAAAATGGAAGATTATGCAATGCAGGTGATGACAATGAAAATATGCATTTAAAGATATTTTCTAAAATGCATTACTTGAAAAGCATGGATTTTCTAATGGTTCTTACATTACACAAATCCAACCTCCATGAGTCATCGGCACAACCATGAGAACAAGATCAAGACAAGCAGAGTCTTGGCACACAGTTGGCCCGCCCTTTTGGCTATTGTCTTCACCATGGAGATGTTGTCAATTTTTCACTGAAGTCAATAATTTGCACTTCTTTCCCTAAAGCTTAGGAACGGTTTTGCAAGATCTCCCAGAACTCTGTCCCTTGCCCCCACTCCAGCATAGGGATGCGAGGGAGCTTATCTTGTCATTTTAATGAAACATCTTTGAGGTATGATTTCACTGGGGAGAGATTTAGAAATCAAAGCTTAAGCAGAGCTTGTGAAAGTAAGTTATGCAGTACTGAGCAAAACACAATCTCTAGAACTCATTTTTTCCCTCAGCAAGCATTAATGAATGTCAAGCCTTTATAGATTAGTTAATATACTTAGAGATAGAGAATACATGTTTATTTTTCCAAAACCTTGATTCAGCCAGTAACTCACTGAGAATTGAATAAATAAATCCACTCATTATAGTGCTTTTCAGAGGAAAATTCGGCAATATTTGCAAAAAAGTCAAACTTATTTTTTCTATTGTAAGCACATGAAGTAATGACAATTGCTTCAATATTATCTAGAATATCGATATATCTGCCATGTTTGCACTTTCTCATTAATTGGAATTTTATTTCTGTGTATTAGAATTTATCAAGTAGGAGAACAAACCAACCAACTCAGCTTAACCAAACACCTAATTACATTTTTTCATGCTCTTTGTCATTTTAGTGAGTTTCTTGTAAGAGAACGTCAGCATGACTTTTATTAATGTCAGAGAATGCATTTTTTTTCCTTTTGATAAAAGAAGAAAGGACCTTTCACATTCAAAATTCAATTTTTCCCTTAACATTTCCAATATGACACAAACATATGGTAAATAAAATTATTCTAGTAAATATTAGAACCAGTGGACCAGTGAGGGAGACTTGGAGTATACTGTGAATACATTGAATACTAAAGAACATCTGAAATATAAAAATCATTGAACTTTTAATAAAAACTGAATAATTCAATATTTTTCATTAAAGAAAAAAGAAATGTAAAGAATAACAATCATTAACTCAGGTCTGTCTATGTATCAGAGAGAGCTGACAAATGTGATGAGAAAGTTTTCAAGAGTTTTACACAGTGGACTATATTGGGTAGAAAAGTCTGCTTTCTATTTTCTTGGGAAAGAATATAAATAAGGTTAGGTTTACAAATAAAACTTTCACTGAAGTAAAGGAATAAGACACGTCAAATAATTGCAATTAAATAAAGAATAATGATTACATTTAAGAATAATGGAATTTGTCAGGAATACAAGTACAGCTGGTATTTCCCTGAACATCCCTCACTATATAAGGATTATCTGAGGCCAGGCACAGTGGCTCACACCTATAATCCCAGCACTTTGTGAGGTCGAGGCTGGCAGATCACCTGAGGTCGGGAGTTCGAGACCAGCCTGACCAACATGGAGAAACCCTGTCTCTACTAAAAATACAAAATTAGCTGGGCGTGGTGTTGCATGCCTGTAATCCCAGCTACTTGGGAGGCTGAGACAGGAGAATTGCTTGAACCCAGGGAGGTGGACGTTGTGGTGAGCCAAGATTGAGCCATTGCACTCCAGCCTGGGCAATAAGAGCAAAAGTCCATCTCAAAAAAAAAAAAAAGGATTATCTGTACCATTACACTTGTGTTCTCCTGGGATATTTAGAAACTTACTGTTTAACCATTTGTCTTACAGAGTTACATTCAGGTACACCTAAAGGCAGGGAACTGGACTGGATAATCTAGAGCATCCTAATGTTTTATAAAAACCAAATCACATAAAACAAATTCAAAGGACTGATATTACTCAAAGCGAACTCCACGTAAAGTGCAAACAGACCCAAAGATATGCTGCAAAATGAAATGTTATAAGTCCTATTACATTACTTATAGAGAATGTGGTGTAAACTATCCCTAGATACGATACCTTCAGTCATTAGGGACTGAAAAAGAGAAATGGGAATCTCATCGGCAAAATCTGTGAGAAATTTGAAGCTGTTTGCTTAGAGTATGGAAAGTATTCATCAGAGAAAAAGGTTCAAACCTACTTTAAGAGAGATAAGAACTATTTCTTCACATATCAGAAGAGGGTTGAAGAAGATTGTTTCTTGACAGAAGTTCTCATGGGAAAAGCTCCCTTTTTTATTTGTGACAAAGATCATGCTGGAATTGATAGAAAAAGATAGACATTTTGAAATGAATAAAAGAGGTCACTTACAGGAAGGGCCTTTTTTAGAAGTGGCTTTTTGCTAAAAGAGTCTCACTTTTATTCAAGTCAAAACATTCATTTTATTCCGGGAACAAAGTGGTATGAATTTTGCTTCTCTCATTAACTATCTCAGTTAGGTAAACTGCAGAGGCTTCATGGGCGTGCAACTTCAGCAGTCACATAGGGCCCTGCTCTCAGAAGGGCCCCACACTTGGTTTACTGCTCTGCTGCTGCCATCTTGAAATTCTTAATAATCTTTGAACAAGAGACCTCACATTTTCATTTTGCAAGAAGCTTCACAAATTACACAGCCAGTTCTGGTAAAACAAAACTCATCTGTAACATGATAAACTATCCTGGCTGCCCATTTTTCACAAGTTTCTTATTAACATTTGAAAGATTACAGGGTCTTCAAAATTATGCAGTGGTTACTATTCCTGATAGTTTCTTAATGCGGTTTTCTTTACTTTTGTATTTATAAAATCATATCAAGGAAGAATTTCCCAGTGGTTAAGTCACTTCCATTAGAGGCTGCACTAACTTTTTCCATCCACATGAGCATGGTTTAGTAAGAAAATGGTCTCAATGCTCCGATTCCTTATCATCGAAAAGAACTGTTTGGTTGTTAAAAATAAAATTGAAAGCAGAAAAGATTGAAATAGTAGCTTTGGATTTCCTTTCCTCTAAGTTCAGATCCATGAGGGTTTATAGGGCAAAGATGTCAAACTAAAACAAATGGAAACTCTCAGACATGTTTATTTGTTATCTGAAGAAGACATGAGAACACCCAGTAAGGGTAAACAAAATGTTTTAAAGTACATACAAATAAGGACAATTATTGAATAAGTATACTAATACTATACTAGGAACTAAGAGAAGGTAAACGTGCTCTTCAGTAGATGTGTTCCTGAACAGTTATCCAACTCACTATCTACCTCCTTCCCACTTTCAAAGAATTCGATTTTAATATACAGGGACATTGCTATTTAAGAAATTCTCTGGTAATTCATTTTACAAACTAAATATTAATACATCTACACACACACACACACACACACACACGATGCAAGTGATCATTCCTTATCACTTGCTGAGTTCATTCTAGCATGTTTTAGTTTTAGAAACATGGCAATATATTATACATCAACCAAAGCCATAATGAACAACACAAAGACTCTACTGAGTTCCTGTAAAGAATCCAATGCCAAGGGTATCCTCCCACTTTGTCACTGAGAACTACTTGATTCTGATTGATACTGTCACTGGCAGAAGGAATGCAAAGCTTAGAGCACAAGCCTCTCATTTGCAAATGTATAGCAATGTCATGACTCAGCTCTAATATTCAACTAAAAACAGTTTTCAGCACAAGTAACACAGAGACCTAGTAGAAAAGGTGGTGGGCTGAGGTAGGCTACTCCTGGCTCTACTGTTTAGCACTAAACTGACTTTATGACCTGGCGAGTGCTGTTTGTGACTCAGATGCCACACCTGTGAAATAAGAAGATGAGTCATTGGGCTCCGGGGTTCTTAAACTTTTGTGTACATCAGAATCACCTAGGGAGGTTGTTAGAAAAAGGATTGCTGTCCTCTTACTCCCACCCAGTTTCTTATTCAGTGGGTTTATAGTGAAGCCAGAAACTTTGCATTTCTAACCAATTCCCAGGTTATGCTGAAGCTGTAGCATGGTAAGAATCTGAAGTACTAAACTCACAGTAGTAGGGTTCGTGAGGCACCTGCCAAGATGCTACAGTATCAACAGAGAACGGCAGTGTTCTTTCAGAAGAAACTCAGGCTGAATGATGGTAGTACATTAGCCTGCTAATTAACAAGGGATAGGGTGAGGGGAGTGGGGCTGGATGAGCCTTGAGAAAGCTAGGAGGTTATGACCTGAAACTGAGACTAATCAATCAGACTATGCAAGGCCCTAAATCAGAAAATGAAACCAGGTAAACTAAGGGATGAGAGAGAATCAGCTAGACTAATGAGTCAGAACACATGAGGAACACTTTTAGTGAGATGGGACAACAGGAATGAAAGCTCATAGAAGGTTAACAAGAAGGGCAAAGGTCTCATGCCTTGGGGGAGGGGTGGGACAAGGCTTGGGTCTGACTTGACTCAGAAAGTTCCTGAAGAAGCTCTGTCCAAATACTTTGCTATCATTGTCCAAAGGAAAGAGTATTTCAGGGAGAAAGACTTAATCCCAGATGGATGCTCTGAAATGCTAAAAAAGAATGAAGAGTAAAATGTGGAGCTAGGGCAGTGGTATACTCCTGTAATCCTAGCTAGTCGGGAGGCTGAGGCAGGAGGATGGCTTGATCCCAGGAGTTCAAGGCCAGCCTGGGCAACATAGTGAGACTCCCTTGTCTTAAAAAAAAAAAAAAAAAAGAATAATATGTGGGTAAGTATAAATGAACACTAACTGAATAAAAATAATTATCTTACTGTCTCGTTCTAAGGTGGGTAATACAAGACCTTGACATCAATACTGTAGGCTTGTTTACAGAAAAACAAATACTGCATGATCTCACTTACATGTGCAGTCTAAAAAAGTCAATCTCATAGAAGCAGAAAGAATGGTGTTTGCCAACAGCTGGGGGAAGAGATGGGCAGATGTTGGCCAAAGAGTACCAAGTTCCAGTTAGACAGGATGAATAAGTTCTGGACTGTACAGCATGGTGATTATAGTTAACAATACTGTATTGTACACTAAAAAATTGCTCAGAGAGTAGATCTAAAATGTTCTCACCACCAAAAAAGTATGTGAGGTGATGAATATGTTACATTAGATTGATTTAATCATTTCACAATGTATACATATATCAAAACATCACATTGTGCACCATCAATATGTACAATTTATTTGTCAATTATACCTCAGGAAAGCTGAAAAAAAGAAAAAGATACTGTATGTCTTTCTAACTAGCTTTATACTTCAATGGGATTTTGAAAAATGAGCTATGATAGTAAATTATATTGTTAACAGAAACACATACAAATAGTCATGCTGGAATCTATTTAATAATATGTGGATATTCACATATACATTATATATACTGTAACCTTTGCTATTTTTAAAAGGTATCTTTGCTAATGAGTTCAGCTAATAAAACCATATCCATATTCACTTTTGAAGATATTGAGGTGAAGTGATATTGATCTCACATATATTTCCACACATACCACACAAAACACCTATGAATATTCAGTGTCTACATAGTCAAGGATTAAGTTCCAAATTTGATGTGTACTTTCCTATCACTCTTCTAAGATAAACACTCCTTTAATATCAGCAAAAATAAAAACATACTGCTGAAAGCATCTGTATTCCTAGGATGCTCCTAAAAATTAGTAGTTGTTAGTTATTGCTAAACTCCACATCTGGGTGTGACCAAAATGCATACAGTATGAGAGGTATATTATAGCAGAAGGGGGCATTACATTTCAAAAATATGTTGAATCAACCTAATGTTTTTCAGAACTGGAGTGAAAGAGAAAAACAGGTCTTTCTACAGTGCCTAATAAAACTGTGAAAACACAAAGTAGAGGAAAATGTAAGAAAACAGAAAGAGGTTGCTTAATGCCTTTCAAATAGAAACTGAATTGCTGAGGCAGTTCTCACCACCTTATTTATACATCGGGTTGCTCACAAATCATGATGTCACCCACCAGGAAGCAATGCATCAGGAGGAGCACGACAGTGCAACAAGCCCAAAGAAGGAGGGGAGAGAGGTGCAGCAGAATGATAAAAATATATCAACTCGTAAAATCCAAATGGTTTTATAGATGAATATTATATGAAAGCATTTCATAGAAATAAGAAACTAGTTTCAGAAACTGTCTACAGGCCAAACAAAGCAACATAAAAGAGGACGCTTATAACAAAGGACTTACATTTGGTGAACCAAAACTGGGTATTCCTTGAATATCAGAGATTGAAGAGATGGCCAACTTCCACCAAAAGGTTTCCTTTCCCTACCATACCTCTGAGCCAAGCAACTAGTCTCTCATTTCCCTTCTCAAACAACAACAAAAACATGACAACAACCAAACCAAACCAAACAAAACCTGGCATGTGGTCCTACTTTCCATTTAAATAATACATTTTTTTCTTTAAGACATATTGTCTTAAAGTAAATTTTTGAGACGGCTCCTCAATAATACAGACTTCTGGTTTTACTTTGGTATGTCAGCATCAATTAGTCTACAGTTACTTTGTCTTTAAAAAAATCACATCCGGCCGGGTGCAGTGGCTCACGCCTCTAATTCCAGCACTTTGGGAGGCTGAGGCAGGTGGATCACGTGGTCAGCAGTTCAAGACCAGCCTGGCCAAGATGGTGAAACCCCATTTCTACTAAAAATACAAAAACTAGCCAGGCATGGTGGTGGGCACCTATAATCCCAGCTACTTGGGAGGCTGAGGCAGAGAACTGGAATTGCTTGAACCCGGGAGGCGGAGGTTGCAGTGAGCTGAGGTCGCACCACTGCACTCTAGCCTGGGCGACAGAGCAAGACTCCATCTCAAAAGAAGGAAAAAAAAAAAAAAAGTCACATCCTTCAGAAGAAATGTTAACTACTGAAGTCTCGGGCACAGAATCTCTTTTTATAAGGTTATAATTATCTGTGGTTTTAAAAGAGCAAACCCATACATTTCCTTATAAAGATGTTTACCTTGTTCCTCTAGGGTCTTAAAAAAAGAGAGAGGATGAGGGAGAATAGGCTGAAAACTGCACTGCCAACCCTTGCCCCTACCTCCACTTCCAACCTTGAGGAGGGAGGTATCTTTTGGAGGTTTCATCTACTGTCATGGTTACTCAATTGAAAATAGATACTTTCAACATGCTTTAGCCACAGGAGCTTACAGAATTACTTAAAAGTACAGGCTGCATGTGAATGTACTGTTGGGGAAGGAGTGTGGTTACATTTAAAGCTTAATGTAACCGTAGTTCATCTCTATAGCTCGATCTCGATTTCCCCTCAAAATATGATCAGATAGGCCTTAGAACAAAGCTGTATTGACTATTTGAGTGAAGAAGAAAGAGATGCAAAGAACAGTATAACAAGACCTAACAACATAATGGATTCTGGTGATGCTGGATAGAGCTCTGACTCAGAACCAGTTGCCTCAAACAAGTAAAGCATCTTTTTAAAACACTGGGGAAGACACAGGGGAGGCAGTTTCATATACTATGCTGAAGTTCAGTAGAATGAGGTCGGTTAAGCACTCTGTCCTGAGACATACACTTTTCATTTTCAATTGTTTTCAAATAAAAAGAGAGAAATCCCCTTTTCAAGTTGGATTGTTTAAATGCACCTACAGCTACTCCTGTCTAGCAAAGACTAGGCAAGCTCTCCCTACTGATGCATTTCAAAAAAGGTTCAATTGGCAAAAGAAAGCAAGTGCAAAGGGTTTTTGACAAAAGAGGACTTGAGGGAACACATTTTCCTTTCACAGAAATACTGTTCTAGAAAATCAGACAAGGTAGTGACTCAACCAAGAATGCGTAGATATTGGTGAGATCAACAGGAAATTTGGAAAACTTCTTCAACTTCAAACACTCAACTGCATAAAATTATTAGCTTAAAAATTGGGGTAGGGATTACATTATAAAAATGAGGGACTAAAGAGACAAACAAAACAAGATACTATGATTTACAGATTACAACACAGCCTAAACCAGCATACTCTGAAAATGTGGTTGTCTTACACCACAGAACCACATGGATGTAAAAGGAACCTCCTGGACGCTGTCCAATCCTCAGCACGGCTATGCCTGAGTCTTCCGAGGCCTATATGCATCCATTCTATTTAATGATGCTCCAAATAATTCCTAGGCAACTTTCTCCAGGGCTCAGCAAATAGAAAAGGCTAAATCAAATACAGGAGCTCTGAAATATCTACTCTGACAAAAAGAATTTTTTTAAAGGACATATAAAGTAGATTCCAGTGCTGGTTCAAACAAATAAAAGTATTATGCCATCCATAGTTAATTGCACATTTAAAAGGATAATTATTTTTTGATTTTCAAATGAATCATACCATCATCTTCTAAGCTGTTATGAAATAGCATATGAAACCTACTGTTGATATATATGACAAGCAGGTATTCTAAGTTTAGGTTTTAATGTCTTCATAATACCATTGTGACAAAGCTATAATTGCTTTCTTAAACTATGTCTTCTTTTCCATTTTTTCCCACTAACTAGTTAAGATATTATACACTTACTATATATTTTATAGGTTGTTCATGTATGAGGGGTGTAACAGAGGACTGAGGATTGACTATTTATAAAAAAAGAAACAGACGTTTTAAAGATATATATAATATATATATATAAAATAAGAAAAAAATGTTAAATCTATATATTATATGCTGCATACGGTCCTGTGTGAGAGTATACATACACCTATGGGACTACATGAAGCAAGAACCATTATTTCTTACAGAACAGACACATATAAGAGAGGGAGAAAGGCTGATAGTTAATAACCCCTCAAATAGGTTAATAGTGCTAAGTTATCAGTCAATCATACTTTGATGAGGGTATGTCACCACCGATCAGCACACTGTAGGCACTGAATAAATACTTGTGGAATTAAACTAATCACTGAAAGGTTTTCATCCATAATCCTTTTGCACATTTAGTGTAACAATGAATTTTTTTTTTTTTTGAGACAGAGTCTTACTCTGTTGCCCAGACTGGAGTACAGTGGTGTCATCTTGGCTCACTGCAACCTCCACCTTCTGGGTTCAAGCAATTCTGCCTCAGCCTCTTGAGTAGCTGGGATTACAGGCACCCGCCACCACACCCAGCTAATTTTTGTAGTTTTAGTAGAGATGGGGTTTCACCATGTTGGCCAGGCTGGTCTCAAACTCCTGACCTCAGCTCATCTGCCCACCTCAGCCTCCCAAAGTGCTGGGATTACAAGCGTGAGCCACCGTGCCTGGCCAAGTGTAACAGTAGATTTTGTCCTGATTCTGAAGCAGCCCAGGGGCTCGGGGATTCAGTGTGGGTGGAACAAATATAATTTAAAAAAAAAAAAGTCATTAGAGACTCAGTTGGGTTCAGTGCAGTTTGTTGGTTCTGCGAATCTGTTAGGTATAATTACTGACATGAATCTACGCGCATTTGACTGAGAACAGAGCCAAATTAATTGCAATGTTGCTGTATAACAGCTGTTATTCATTTGACACTTTTCTGTAATAGGAGTTAGAATATTAAAATATGGAACAAAGCATGTTTTTAATAAATGATTAGGCCACCTACAATGTGTTTTGGTCATTTCTTATACAGTCAGTTTTATTGTTTTCACTTACCTGCTCTAATATTTTCATAGATTTCTGCCTAGTAAAGGTGCATAAATCATATATAGCAAAAAGCATATATTGTAGAGAAAAGCCAAATTTGTAACTGCCAGTGTTACTCATCTTCTACACAGGAACTGATGAAATCTTGCTAAATGTTCAGCACACTGAAGACAGCTCTTACAGTTTTTGCAAATCTGAGTTTCTGCATTTAGAATGTAAGAACTCTTAATGAGATCTAAAGTATATTACCTATCTTGTTTCACATATTTATTTTTGTCTCTCATTTAAAAGAATATTTTTAGTAGATGTAGAAATTTCTTTTACTGCTAAGCCAGATAGAATGAGAGTTTAGCACTTATTTCCCATGAACTGAAGCCAGAAATGTAATTATTTTAGTACGGGGTCAGAAAAAAAAAAATTACTAGTGATAAGTGGCTCAAATAGGCTACAGGGAAAAATAACTAGAATCTTCAATTAATCTAGAGTGTATTCTGGAAATAGTACAGATAAAGCACGTGCTCCAATGCTAGTGTATACTGATCACTGATGCCCAGAAACAATAATGAAATACTAATGATCTACCAGTAAATATATATTGTGTGCTGGCTACATGTCCAAAATTATATTTAAGAGCCATACGCTACTGCACATTTTCACCTATGTAACATGTAAAGCCAAAATTTTTTTTCGGGGGGAGGTGGTTGGGAGAGTGTGAGGAGGGTTGTACACTAAGAGTTCAGAAAGATTTCACATGATAAAGACTGATGAATACATAGCTTTCTATATAATTATAAAGTCAGATTAATCAAAACACCACTTTTCTTAGGCTAGTCAATCAAGATCTTATTGTAATGATTATTGCCATCAATAATTTTCCTTGATATGTTCACTAAACAATTATTATTAAAGGGATAACATTTAACACTTATTATTACGTGCTAACCATGTGCCAGGCAAGTACTAAGAGATTTACATGTATCCTCTCATTTAGTTCTTATGAAAATCCTATGAGGTAGAGGCTGTTGTTTTCTCTGTCCTTGAGGATCAGAGAGGTTAGATGAGTTGTTCAAGAATACACTGTGTAGGGAGCAGGGCCACGATGTGAACTGATATTGTCTGGCTCCAAAGGCAAGAGGGGTAAACTCATTTCAATCACAGGCTAAACCAATGAAGGAGAGATCTGAAAGATTGCATGTCATTGGGGATCAGCAGATTCAACCAGCAGGGTGTGATTTATCATTCCATGATTGCTACAGTGGGAGCTCCTCCTCTTTGCATCTCAATATCTTTTATCCCAATGCTTGAACTTAGAAATTCAACAAATGTTGATGAATGGCAGCAGCATGACATGATATTGCCTTAACATGGACCTAAAGATATTTCACTAAAATAACAAAGTCACGAATTCATACTAAACACCTTAATATGTGAGAAGCTCCAAAGACCTGGGTAAATCTTTACTGTACTGAATAATTTTATTTGGGGAAACAAAGCCCAAATTTTCACTGAAAAAACAAATCTAGAGAACAAAGAGAAAAAAAATTCTGATTTTTGAATAAACATAGATTTCTTGAAATGTTTGCTAAGGTAGGAATCTAGGTAACTTAAGGTAAACATAGTATCAGCCAGATACACTTTTTCTCTTCATAGGTAAGGCTTTGCTAGGCCAAAGACTGTTTTCTAGGTCCACCAAGCATACAAACTTGTTTTACTTTGTATTAGCATCTATGAGCTGTTTATTAGCAGTTGTAAAAATATGCTGGAATGATAGTACCAATATTGTCTCATTAATTTACATTATTGGAGGTGATTTACTACTACTTGAATCAATTCCATTATTTGTGAGTTTTCTAATCTATAATTTTGGTGACTACAATTTAATGTCTGGGGTATGACAGTAAGAAACATAAATTGACCTACTCAGATCAAAATAATATAATGTAAAATGAGTTTATTCACTTACAAGATGTAATTATTTCACAACTAGAAAAAACAGACAAAAACAAAATTGCTATCAACCACAGAGTTTAAATGTTTAGATTTATTTGGCAAAAACTGCTAATCTACTCTCTGAAGACTGATTTTTCATCAAATCTAAGGTACCTCATTCTTTATCATGACACTAGAAGTAAACAGGCAATTCTGATTTCCATATAATCTTATATAAGGAGGAGTAAAACTGTTCCTGATTAAATTAATATTTGCATAAGAATCATGCTTATAGTTTGCAATTTCAAAATACCCATTTTTAACATACTTTTCCTATTGCTTCCTCTAAGATTTTGCAGTTAATTTGCTGACTTCCATAAACATGAGAAGAAAGATATTTATTTACAAATATTTGGTAAGCTTTTTCTCTCTACCTACAGAATTAATTAATCTTTTTTATAGTAGTCCCTAAGATAATTATCATCTATACCAATATAGCCAAACATTGGAAAACATAGATTAGACCGAGTACTTTACATAGTTTGCATGCTGTTGCATGCATTTTAGAGTACATTTGTTGACTTAGCATATTTTTGTTGCATTTAAATTAGCTTTCTCAATTTTACATTTAAATAAGTGGTATATTACTGTGCATGCTCTAATTATAATTATTTGGAAAATGGTGCAATAAATGTTGGTTGGATGAATCAAATAGCCTAATGTGCCAAAATACATCAATATATAATTATCTACTGGTCAAACTGTGCTGTTCTTTTAAAAAGATGTCTCTCGCTCATCAGTCAATCTGTTGCTTGCAACTTCCAACTCCCTTATAAAATCCCCTTTATGAAATTTTTTCCTTCCTGTTACCATCTTCTCAAACTGCTACAGGTTTAAATTCCTTTGAAGAGAGAAATCAGGAATGAGCTCACTCCCTTTTCATCACCTTTCACTGTTCTTTCCCAGCTACATCCTCCTTGTAGTCTCCTCTCCTTTCTTGTGCTTTGGCTTACTTCTTGAAAATCCCTGAATGAATTCCCATAATAACCTTAGCTCTTAGCTCTCCTACCTCATCATGCCACAACTCCCCTGCCTGACTTGGAAGGCTCTTTCACAGCCTGGCTCCATCCTACCTTTCCAACAGTTTTCCAAATCAAACCCTTCGCTAAAATGACACCAACAGAAAATACTGACTGAAAATTTAACTATCAGAGGCTGGTAATAGGCCAAATGCCATTCATGTATAATCAGTAAATAGACTACAGTATAAATAACACCAGTCTCTGGTTTTATAGAAGAAAAAAATTGAGGCACAGAAAGATGAAACACCTTGTCAGAGATTATATGGTTAGTAAACTGTGGTGCTGGGACTTGAACTTAGGACCCATTCTCTTAATTGTTTTGATGTATTTTCCTGTGGGCTATTACACATATCCTACATAAAGCATGCTGCCTTATGTGCTGACGTGCACTACTGCTGATGTTATTCCCTTTTACTTGGATAGTTTCACCTCTGCTCAGCCAAATGTTACCCATCCTTCAGGGTCTAGATTGACTGGTATGTTCAGAGGCTGTATTTAGCCTTCTCCATGAAACTTTATGTAACTTTACCAGACCTCATTGATTTCCCTTTTAAGATAGAGCTAAAGAGGAAATAATCTCTATTATGTATCAGTTTAATGTTTGCTAGGTCAGCTTTATTTTATTTCTCTGACAAAAATGAAAACTTCTTAAGGGTGGAGACTATTTCTTGAGCTTCTACCAGATTCTTCAAGAAGCATAAAAATGACTCTTTCATCGTATCAGCAGCAGCAAGTATATTCTAGGTCCCGTGTTTTGTACTGTACTTAATTATCTCACTTAATCTTCACTAAAACTATAGGAGGTGAATGTCATTATTCTATATTACAGATGAGGTAACTGAGGCATGAAGAGATAAGGCAACAGAACTGGTCATAAAGGTAGGTAGCAGAGCTAAGACTGATCTTCACTTGTGAACACACAGAATTAACATTTTTAGTAATATCACTTAATGTTTATAAAATGCCTGTCTCTTTAATATTTAATCATTCCTATTTTCTTCTTTACAATTAAAATAACTGTTTCTTATCATGGCCTTTGCCTTCTGATCTCCAATTCTCTCAAAATACAGCCTTGGCACGTGGTATTTTTTTATGGATTTAACTTGAAAGATACAATTCTCTGGCTGCTTGGTTTTCATATCTTTACTTAATTCTGAGCTCAGTTGATCACATCTAGATTACAGTAATAATCTTTTGTGTTTGCTTTATCTTATTATTTTTCTGAATAATTAAATCCTCAAATATTTCTCCTTGATGAATGTACACAATTTTGTAAGCCATATAAATACACCTCACTTTTGCTAAGTTACATCTACTAAGTAATAGATGTGTAAAAAAAAAAAAAGTTGGGGGAGAAGTGTTTGTCCTTTGCTACATTGATAGGAAATAGAAGCTTTACAGAAAGTGTACACTTTTTTAAAAAGTTATTTGTAATTTCCAATGTGACTTACTTTACCCAATGGACTCTCTACTTTTGTTATAGGTAAGATCCTATGGCTCCAATGGTATGTATCTCTGGTCCCATGCATGAAATACCTCTATGTACTATATATTACATACCTCACAATGGCAATGAAATGTTCCATATCATCTCTCTTTCGATGGAAGATAAGATTACAATGTTCTAATTGGACATATTTAAAGTTCTATAAATCACTTTGTGATGACACCTCACTCATGTCTTCCATAGGCTTTCACACCCCATGGATTCACACATGATGTGTCTCCATCATGATTCCTCCCAGCTCTCAGAAGGCTCACAACTGCCTTCCATCTAGTTGATAACAGCATCTTTCATAAGACACTCTCTGAGAAACTCAGACAGTGAGCTCCATCTTGACAGACACCCAACTCTGTTATTCATATTCTTTCTTTCCTGCATCTTTTCATTTTCATAATTAAAACTACACACTTGCAATAGAAGGATCTGTTTTTGAAACGTATTTATAAGTACCAAGGCACATATAGTCCAAGAATAAAGTAACATTACAATAAATGATAATAATATTTGTAACACATGGGCCATGAGTCAAGAAGCTAATGTAGTTTACTATTTGATTGATACGTAAATAGAGCTATGGTACTAATACATAAAAAACAAATACAATATTTAAAAATTTATTTTTCATGCTCAAATCACTCAGCTGAGCATATGCATAAAAACTTATTTGGATATTTATCTTATGGTCTCAATGACATTTGAAGAGGTAATTAACTAAATATTAGCAAATGAAAATACATACAGACTATGAAACCATCCCTATAAAAATTAAAAAATTAATCAGGGAAGAAAGGAGGGAAAGAAATGAAAATAGGCCAAGGTCAGGAGTGGTGCCTCACACCTGTAATCCCAGCTACTTGGGAGGCTGAGGCAGGAGAATCACTTGAACCCAGGAGGCAGAGGTTGTAGTGAGCTGAGATTGCGCCACTGCACTCCAGCCTTGATAACAGAGCAAGACTCCATCTCAAAAAAAATGAAAGAAAAAAGAAAGAAAGAGAGAGAGAGAGAGAGAGAGAGAGAGAGAGAGAGAGAGAGAGAAAGAAAGAAAGAAAGAAAGAAAGAAAGAAAGAAAGAAAGAAAGAAAGAAAAAGAAAGAAAGAAAGAAAGAAAGAAAGAAAGAGAAAAAGAAAAAGAAAATAGGCCAGGCACAGTAATTCATGCCCGTAATCCCAGTACTTTGGGAGGCCAAAGAAGATCACTTGATCCCAGGAGTTCAAGACCAGCCTGGGCAACATGGCAGAACCCCTCATTTACAAAAAGTACAAAAATTAGCTGGGCATGGTGCTGTGTGCCTACAGTCCCAGTTACTGGGGAGGCTGAGGTGGGAGGATTGGTTGAGCCCAAGAGGCGGAGACTGCAGCAAGACAAGACTGCGCCACTGCACTCCAGTCTTGGCAACAAAGTGAGACCCTGTCTCAAAAAAAAAAAAAAAAGACAGAAAGAAAGGAAGATAAACCAAGCTCGTAGCACATTCAGTGATTCAGTGTTAATCATTAAGTCAGCTTGCTCTCTGACCTGCTTGACCTGCTTCCTCATAGTTGTTCGGTACTTACTGCTTCAGAATCACACAGACCCTGTTACGAGATTATAGTTCCCCTTAACTGCTGTGTAGATAACAACTTGAACATTATAAAACATTAAGTTTTCCATTTGAGCTATTCTTTCAGTGCTGCGTACCAATGAAACTACTGACGTCAGCTGGTCTGAAGGATCCCATAAGAAGCTGACTCACCAAAGAATGCAGTTTCCACATCCTGATGATTTCATCCCCCTTGCCCTGGTCAATCAATAACTCTAATTTTCCAGCCCCCTGCTCGCCAAGATCCACTTAAACATCTCAGCCCAGAACTCCTTGAGGGGATGGATTTGAGGGTCTCCTCCCATCTCTTTTCTTGGTGCCCTGCAATCATTAATGTCTTTCTCTGCTGCATCCCAGTTGTCTCAGGGTATTGGTCTGTTACTGTGCAGCAGGCATACAAACTTGTTGGTCCTATAACAACTAGACACAATCAAAATACTACCTTCTTTCTTTGTCTGTTATAGACACATTTTTAGGAGAACAGTGAAAGGTTAATAAATACTCGGAGGAGGGTAGGAATCGCTGTAGTGTGGAGAAAGATTACATTCTCAGAACAAAACTGGATAGGCTCAATGTTTTTTTTTGAGACAGAGTTTTGCTCTGTAGCCAAGGCTGGAGTGCAGTGGTATGATCTCAGCTCACTGCAACTTCTGCCCCCCTGGGTTCAAGTAATTCTCCACCTCAGTCTCCCAAGTAGCTGGGATTACAGGCACCTGCCACCATGCCCAGCTAATTTTTGTATTTTTAGTTTCAACATCTTGGCCAGGCTGGTCTTGAACACCTGACCTCATGATCCACCCGCGTCAGACGCCCAAAGTGCTGGGATTACAGGTGTGAGCCACTGCGCTCAGCTGATAGGCTCCATTTTTAACCACTTACTCTTTTCATTGTTCACTCCAGCAATGCTGGAGTGTGGGCACGGGACTCCTGGAAGCCCCTCAAGATCATTTCAGGGATTTGCAAGGTGAAAACTATTTTCATAATAATACTGATAATTTTTTGCCTTTTTATTTCTCATTCTTTCCTGAGTGTATCGTGAAGTTTTCCGGAAGTTACATGAAGAATGATATTGAATCAGATTGAATAGAAAAGTAGGTATGAGAATCAAGCTGTCTTATTAAGTCAGACTGTGAAGAGATTTATGACACTAATTTTTTCTTTTCTAATTCTTTTTTTGTTTTGGAAAATATAGGTAGTTTTCATTTAAAAGGTTATTTATTTTAACATGAAAAGGTTTACTATTATTATTTTAATTGAATCAATCAATCGAGAATTTTAAAAGTATCTCAGTTTTAACTCTAATATGATAAATGTCAATATAAACAACTTACATAAACAAAAGGCATTTGGGGTCCTCAATGATTCTTAGTGTAAATGGGTTCTGAGATCAAATAGTTTCAGAACCTCTGATTTATACTTTACCCTGGTGATCCCATTCAAACACACATGCTATAAGTTGAACTATGTAATTAAGAGGTGATTGTTCTAAATATTTATTTTAGGGGGGAAAAAAAAAAACCAGTAACTAAGAGCAGCTGGGCATGGTAGCATACACCTATAGTCCCAGCTACATGGGAGGCTGAGGGAGGAGGATTGCTTCTGCCTAGGAGTTTGAGGCTGCAGTGAGCTATGATCACATCTCTGTATTCCAGCCTGGGTGACAGAGTGAGACCCCATTTCTAAAGAAACAAAATAAAAATAATTAAGAGGAGGTTATACTGGAGTAGGGTGGGCCTCTAATTCAATATCACTGGTATTTTTATAAAATAAACACCATGTGAAAAGACAGATAGGCACACAGGGAGAATGCCATGTGAAGGTTGAAGTTATGCTGCGACAAAGCAAGACACTACAAGAATCTAGGAGAGAGGCCTGGCACAGATCCTACCGTAGACTCTTCAAAAGGAGCATGACCCTGCTGACACCTTGATCTTGGACTTCTAGCCTCCAGAACTGTCAGACAACGTATATCTGTTGTTCGAAGCACCTAGCTTGTGGCATATTCTTATGGAAGCCCTGGCAAACTAGTACACTGTAACTTTAATCTTCGAATAAAAACCAATGATCCCCAAGCCGATATGGTTAGTTTAGACTTCTTTGCTGAGTTTCACAATCACATATACCATATGGCTTCTTAGGCATTTTCCATCTTTACAAGGTATCTGAAAACTAAACATGTTTAAAATGATACCAGTCATTGTAACTCTCCTGAGAAAATCTGCTCTATTCCTGAATTTGCTTTCTCTGTGAAGTGTACCATCTTCTTTAACACTTGCCTCCTTTGATTTACACATCCAATCAATCATCAGCACCTGTCAATTCTATCCTTTAACACCCTCTCATGATGGTTAATTTTATATGTCAACTTGGCTGGGCCACAATGTCCAGATATTTGGTCAAACATTATTTTGGATGTTTCTGTGAGGGTGTTTTTGGATGAGATCAACATTTAAATCAGTGAACTTTGGGTAAAGCGGTTTGTACTCCATGCTGTGGGTGGGCCTCGTCCAATCAGTTGAGGGTCTGACTAGAACAAAAAGACTGACATCCCCCAAGCAAGAGAGAATTCTGCAGCAGATGGTTTTCAGACTTGAACTGTAGCACTGGCTTTCCTCTGGGACTCTAGCCTGTCCTCCTGCCTTGCAGAATTTAAACCTGCCAGCTTCTATAATCACTCGAACCAATTCCATAAATCTGTGTGTGTGCATGCGTCTGTAAACACACACATCTTATTAGTTCTGTTTCTCAAAATAACTCTGACTAATATACCCCTTGCTGCTTTTTAAATCTCACTGTCACTGTATTAGTTCAGGCCACCATCATCTCTTGTCAGGACTATGACAATATCCTCATAACCTCTATTTCCTTAGGGCTTTCCCCTTCCAATACATTGTTTCTGCTTCTGTCAAAATGACCTTTCAGGCTGGGAGGTTGCAGTGAGCTAAGATCATGGCACTGCACTTCAGCCTGGGAGACAGTGAGATCCTGTCTTAAAAAAAAAAAAAACCCAAAAAACAAAACAAAACAAAAACAAAATGATCTAAGAAACCTGACTATGTACATCACTTTCTAGTTTATAAACATTCACAGGCTTCCCATAGCTTTCAGGGTAAGACCCTTGGCATAGCAGAAAAGAAAGAAAGATACCATTAGGAGAAATAGATGATGGGTTGATGGGTGCAGCAAACTACCATGGCATGTGTATACCTATGTAACAAAACTGCACATTCTATAAGGGTACTGCAGAACTTAAATTTAAAAAAAAAAAAAAAAAGAAAGAGAGCTCACAATCTGTCCCCTACTATCTCTTCCAGTTTCTTCCCCAGCTACTCCTCCCTGCACATAAAGGAGCTAACTTTCAGAACTTTTTTTTTTTTGAGACAGAGTCTTGCTCTGTCACCCAGACTGGAGTGCAGCACTATGATACTGCAACCTCTGCCTCCCAGGTTCAAGTGATTCTTCTGCCTCAGCCTCCCGAGTAGCTGGGACTACAGGTGCGTACCACCATGCCTGGCTAATTTTTGTATTTTTAGTAGAGACGGGGTTTCACCATATTAGCCAGGCTGGTCTCGAACTCCTGACCTCGTGATCCGCCCACCTCAGCCTCCCAAAGTGCTGGGACTACAGGCGTGAGCCACTGTGCCCAGCCACCTTCAGAACTTTTCTACTGAATTCTTCACTTTCTCAATGATAACTTCCTGTAAATACATATTGCCATGCTGTACTCTAGTGCTTACCTCCTAATAGAGTGACTACAGTCATGACCAGTTTTCCTGATTCTAATTACAAAGTTTGTTTGCTAAATTATGTTGATATTATTCTATTTTAACACAGCTTTTTACATAATATTACTGTTTTTCTTCTGTTAAAATGTTATATTTGTTTCCTGGGTGGAAGATACAAACTATAGTCAATTCCTGAAAATGTTTATATATTTTAAAAGTACGAAGACTAAACTTAACGGTATGGACATTACCTTAGAAGATTAGACATTAAGAGACATTACTGCAAAATACTTGATAATGATTGTTATAATTAATAATTATACTTAAAAACACATAATTAACTCTGGTTACACACTGCCTGGGTTCAAATCTTAATTCTACCTCTATCTGTGTGACCTTGGGCAAGTTACTTAACTTCTCTGTGCCCCCGTTTTGTCATTTTAAAATGAGATAGTAGTACTTTCCTAATAGGGTTCTATGAGGATTAAATTGGCTTCTAAATGCAAAATTCCTAGAATAGTTCTTGGTGAGTAGCAAGTGCTATATGTTAGTTGTTGTTGTTATCATTTTCTCCTGACAGTGGCATCAGTAAATGGAAAGATTCTATAGTGAGACAACTTGGATTCTAATCTTGGTGCTAGTACTTCCTATTTGTGTGACCTTGGCCAAGTTCCTTAATTTCTATTAGCCTCAGTTTTCTATCTGTAAAATGAGATGATAATAATACCTACCTCATAGAGATGTCGTGAGGATTGACTTAAAATATGTAAAAGTGCTGGGCGCAGTGGCTCATGCTTGTAATCCCGGCACTTTGGGAGGCCGAGGCAGGTGGATCACGAGGTCAGGAGTTCAACACCAGTCTGGCCAACACAGTGAAACCCCGTCTCTACCAAAAATACAGAAATTAGCTGGGTGTAGTGGCAGGTGCCTGTAATCCCAGCTACTTGGGAGGCTGAGGCAGGAGAATCACTTGAACCCAGGAGGCAGAGATTGCAGTGAGCCGAGATCGTGCCACTGCACTCCTGCCTGGGCGACAGAGCTAGACTCCGACTCAAAATAAATAAATAAATAAATACGTAAAAGTCTTACAACCATGCTTGGCATATGGTCAATATTATAGAGTGCTTGCAATTTTTACTATTGTTATCTTCAGTAATACATGGTCCATATTAATCATATTACCTTGTATCTTGTTCAGATTTTGTTTTGTTTTGTTTGTAAGTTCTCTAAACCTCAGGTGACAAAGGCTATCTATGCATGCTTTTTTATTCTTAAATTTTCAGTGTGCAGATACCTGATACCAATCACTTTCTTTTTTTGCCCTCTCTTCTTTAGAAAGTAAACCAACCAAACCAAACAACTCACCAACAATATACAGTCACTCTTGCCAACCAATAAAACAACTAACTTTATTTATTTATTTATTTATTTATTTATTTATTTATTTATTTGAGATAGAGTCTTGCTCTGTCGCCCAGGCTGGAGTACAATGGCACGATCTTGGCTCACTGTAGCCTCCGCCCCCCAGTTTCAAACAATCCTCTCACCTCAGCCTCCTGGGCAGTTGGGATTACAGGTGCCTGCCACCATGCCTGACTGATTTTTGTATTTTTTGTAGAGATGGGGTTTCACCCTGTTGGCCAGACTGGTCTTGAACTCATGACCTCAAGTGAACCTCCCGCCTCGGCCTCCCAAAGTGCCGGGATTACATGCATGAGCCACTGTGCCTGGCCTCAAACAACTAACTTTAAACTATATAGACATACCAGCATCTTGTGCTTAGGTTCATAGCTGTGCGAGATGCCTTTCCCTATTTTATTCAACTTGTAATAGTGCTGTCAATATCTCTTAGGACTTAAAATGTTCAAGCCTCCAAGAAAGACTGTTAACTGTTACTGCACTGTCAACAGACATGTGCCAACAAAATGAAGTTAAAAGCTAAGGCTTATCTCCCCATACCATTTCTTCACATTTCATCTCACCCTCTTCTTCCCTCCCCACTGCCTCATCCAGAATATAATATACTATGGTAAGAAAAGTAGGGAGAAAAACACTATCTCAACAAAATAACATCTTGCGTTGGTTATTAAAAATCCTGAATGCTCAGTGTAGGGATATATGAAATACAGACAGCATCATGAGAGAAATTTGGCACAAGTAACTAATACTATTGTGAATTTTCTATGACAATGTATGTCATAATCCAAAAATAAATAACTGCAATTATTTTGTACTTTTTGCATTTTTATAAAAATTGGAAATATTTTCATACCTTTGTTTATGTCAATGAGTTGTTTCTTTTTCTTCTGGCGTTCTAACTTTTCTTGTTCAGCTTTCTCTTTCGCAAGTTTTGCCCTCCTGGTCTTCTCTTCCATTTCTCTTCTCTTATTGTTTTCTCTCACTGCTTCCTATACATATAAACAAAGTTAAACAAAAACCTTTCCATTACTTATATAATGGAGAAGTTTTACAGTTTTAAATTTGTATAAATATGCAGAGATGGGAAGGTATTACAGCAGCTGGAAGGTGCATACATATACTTTTGAGAGAGACAATTAATTGTAAAATGTCTGTTCTTGAAAAAAGATTTAGAAATAACTCAGTCTTCAATTGCCATTACCTAGGGTGCCAGAAAATTAAGGACATCAATGTTACAGATTTAACAATAAATACGCTTTATCTGTTGTTAAAATATGAACTAGTTTGACACATGAGAAGACATAGTAAGGAAATATGACTCAGCAAGTATTTTATCCCCTTTATTGGATACTTTGCTGTTATCTGCAAAATTGAGATTAATAAAAAAACTACCTTATAGGATTTTTGTGAGGAAAAATGATACGAACATAAAGTGCTTAGAATAGATCCTGATATATTACAATCAAGGAATTTTAGTCTATGATGATGATGGTGGTGGTCCTGGTGCTGGTGATAATGATTACATCTAATCATGCAGGGCATGAAACAGCAGTATTATCACAGAAAAGAAATACCTTCAAATATGACAGCTTTTTACATGCCAAAATATTTAGAAATGCTGAAACATATTTCAAGCTATCATCTGTTTGATTTTGGATAGATTATTTGTGGAACATAGGCGAATGAGTACATTCCAGCAAATGGTATTAGAGAAAGCTGAATTAATGTGATCAGCTGGAATATCAACTTCCTTTGAGTTCAGATAAATCACGAATGCAGAGACATATCAACTACAAGTTCCTTCCATCAAGTTGCTCTGTTTCTTTTATGATTGATTAAAAATACTTCATAGCATGTACAAACTATTTCACAAAAACTATTTTGTTCCAGAAACCCTAAAGAAAAAGACTCAATAACAAGAATACATCTACAAGGCTTTGCCTGGAGGGGTTTACATGGAAATAATTTTTTTCTTTATGTTAAAAGACACAGTAGTTTAAAATAGCCTTAAAAACACTTTCAAAATTCTCCTGACGTGCAAGAATTGATTTCTTCCTAAAAAATCTAAATTATTTTACCTTCACTGGTACCTCCCCTTTCTCCCGTCATTGTTTTTGTGCTCTTAGACTCCATAGCAATAGGCTAGGAGCACAAAGGCACCTGGCTATTGCAGACGAACTCAAAGACTACCACTTAAAAATAAACTGGCATACTAGAATCATAATTTTAAAGCAGGCTTTCTCAACCTCAGCACTACTGTCACTTCAGGCTAGATAATTCTTTGGTAGGAGCTGTCCTGTGCATTGTGGGATGTTTAGCAGCATCCCTGGCCTCTACCTGCCAGATGCCAGTATGATCCCACTCCAGTTGTGATAACCAGAAATGTTTCCAGAAATTGCCAAATGTTACATGGAGGAAAAACTTGCCCCAGGCTGAGAACTACTCATGTAAGGGATTTTATAAAAATAATTTTTTCACAAAAAATTAGCATCCACTCTGTTAAACCAAGCTTCCTTTTACAGATGTGGAAACTGAATTCTGAATGAGTTTAAGTACTTGGCTAAGGTCACACATTTATGTAATTACAAGGCTGGAAGGGAACACTGGTTTAGTGTTTGTTTTATTGTACAAGGAAGAAAAGAAAATGTGGATGTAACATCAAAAGCGTAAGTAACAACAAAAAATAGATAAATAAGGCTTCATCAAAATTAAAAACTTTTGGCCATCAATAAGCACTGTCAAGGAAATTAAGAGACAACCCAGAATGGTAGGAAATATTTGCAAATCATGTATCTGATAAGAATATATAAGAAGGGCCAGGCGCGGTGGCTCACGCCTGTAATCCCAGCACTTTGGGAGGCTGAGGTGGGCAGATCACGAGGTCAGGAGTTAGAGACCAGTCTGGCCAGTACAGTGAAACCCCGTCTCTACTTAAAAAAAAAAAAAAAAAATAGCTGGGCATGGTGGCACATGCCTGTAGTCCCAGCTACTCGGGAGGCTGAGGCAGGAGAATTGTTTGAACCTGGCAGACGGAGGTTGCAGTGAGCCAAGATTGTGCCAAGATTGTGCCACTGCACCCCAGCCTGGGCGACAGAGCGAGACTCCATCTCAAAAAAAAAAAAAAAAAAAAAAAAAAAAAAGAATACATAAGAAGCACTTAAAACTTGACAATAAAAAGACAAATAACCCAATTAAAATGGGCAAAGAGTTTGAATAGATATTTCTCCAAAGGAGATAAACATACATACAATAATCACATGAAAAGATGCTCACCATCGTTAATCACTAGGGAAATGCAAATGAAAACTACAGTGAGGTACCACTTCATAGCCACTAGGAGGGCTATAATTTCAAAATAAAAAAAAAGATAATAAGTGAGGATGTGAAGAAATTGAAACTCCTGTGCATTGCTGGGGTAAATGTAAAATGGTGGCCATTTTGGAAAACAGTCTGGCAATCCTTTAAAATGCTAAACATAGAGTTACTATATGATCCAACAATTCCACACCTAGATATATACCCAAAAGAAAATAGATGTTCATACAAAAACATGCACAAGAATGTTCATAGTAGCATTATTCCTAATAGCCAAAAAGCAGAAACAACCCAAATGTCCATCAATGGATGGATAAACAAAATGTGATATATATCCTTACAATTGAATATTATTCAACCATAAACATAATGAAATGCTGATACATGCTAAAACATGTATGAACTTCACAAACATCATGCTAAGTGAAAGAAGCCAAATACAGGTCACATATTGTATGATTCCACTTATTTGTAATGTCCAGAATAGGCAAATCCACAGAAACAGAAAGTAGATTAGTGGTTGTGAGAGGGTGGATGAGAATAAACTGATAATGAATATGGAGTTTCTTTTGTGGGTGGTGGTGGGGAGGTGATGGAAGTATTCTGGAATTAAGATAGTGGTGATGGTTTCACAGCCTTATGACATACTAAAAACCACTGATTTTTCTTTTCTTTTCTTTTCTTTTTTTTTTTTTTTGAGATGGAGCCTCGCTCTGTTGCCCAGGCTGAAGTGCAACGGTGTGATCTCGGCTCACGGTAACCTCCGCCTCCTGGGTTCAAGTGATTCTCCTGCCTCAGCCGCCTGAGTAGCTGGGATTACAGGCATGCACCACCACGCCCGGCTAATTTTTGTACTTTTAGTAGAGAAGGGGTTTCATCACGTTGGTTAGGCTGGTCTCAAACTCCTGACCTCAACTGATCAGCCCGCCTTGGCCTCCTAAAGTGCTGGGATTACAGGCGTGAGTCACTGCACCCGGCCAAACCACTGAATTACATACACTACAATGGTAAATTTTATGGTACGTAAATTATCTCGATAAAAATTAATCACATTAATAAATAGATGTCTAAGAAAGACAGGATGGAAGTAAAATTGTAACTCAAAAGGGAAAAAACAATGTGAAAAGGCATCACATATTCAGGCCCTGATACTAATAAGCTATATGATGTTTGGCAAGTAACATGAAAAGAGGCAAGTAGCAGAGGAAAGAAAGAAGGCTAATGCTTGTATATATTTTATTAGTGGTCAAATCTCTGATTTGGTAAACAGTCACCAAGATCTGGGTGGACTATTAGATTATCAATCTAATGGGTTGTTTAGATGCTAAGTGCTGCCATTAGGAATCCTCAGTAAAAGTTTATTAAATGGAGGGAAAAAAACCACTGGTTACTTGCATTTGTATTTCTTCTTTGTTCTGATAATGACAGCTACTCTTTAATGGAACTCTATTACGTACCAGGTGTTTTAAACATTATCTAGTCTTAAATACATACTTTGTAATCTTTATAGAAAACCTGCAAAGTAGGTATTATTTGTTCCATTTTATACATGAAATTTAGGTTCAGGTAGGCTAAGTGACATACCCAAAGCTACACAGCTTCTTAAGTAACACAACCATTTAGGATTGTTTGGCATTAGCCTCTACGTTCATTTTCACTATCAGGATGCCCCCCAAATAGAGTTGCCAGATAAAATACAGGCTTCTCAGTTAAATTTAAATTTCAGATAAACTGTGAATACTTTTATTAGTAGAAGTATGTCTCATATAATATTTGGAACATACTTAAATAGAAAAAATCATGTAATATTTAGGATATGTTGATACTAAAAAATTATCCGTTATCTGAAATTCAGCTTCAACTGAGAATCCTCCTATATTTTCATTTGATAAACCTGGCAGTCCGATTCCCAAGACTGTGTTGATATTTTATAAGCATCCTTTGATAGACTAAGATCATCTAATAAAGACAGTAGAAATGATTACAAAAAGAAATGCCCAAATCAAAACCACATTTTGAAAATAGAAATGTTGATATAGATTATTGATAAGCATTATATTGTACATGAACTTGAATCATGCTATTTCTGTAGCATTCTCCATATATTTATTATTTCTGGAAAATATGTTAAAACTAAAAAAAGTGTTCATATAAAAATCAAACTGATACAATTTGCGATAGAAGAAAATAAGGCAAGAGATTAAATTTTTATATGAGAGGGAGGCTTGCAACAGGCACTGCTAAAACAACATGAATGTAGATCTAGTAAAGGATAAAGCAGAACAAGTAATAGGTCTATCAGTTTATATCTGAAATGTTTCAGGAATACATTTAACTACAAAACAATCACAATTTATAATGGCATGTGTAATCTTTAAGAGGCCAAAACAGAATTTAAAAAATCATTTCTGTGGTTTGGCATTATTGACAGTAAATGAAAACATCTACAAAGGCATATATTTTTCAAGCAACACAGACTAGAAAATGATTCTGGTCCTGATGTCACTGGTGCTGTTTTCATGAAAAGGCCTCATGCTGAAAAGAATAACATATTCCTCTTGGTGTTTTTACTTGGCTCTGGCTTTAGGAAATTAGGGATAGAAAATACATGCTTGTTTAATTCTCTTTCCTTAGGAAATAATTTTAAAAGAGAAAGGGAAATCTTAAAGATACTTTCATATCAATAATCTTTAGTTTTTAAGACATTGTTTAACCCTTCTAAAAATGTAAAAGCTGGTGAGGAAAAAAAATTATTTTGAGGGATGGGATATATTCTCATCATCCTAATTCTTACAAAATAAAAATCAAATAATCAAAAGAACGAAAGCAGTAGGAGCAAATTTAAGGTCAGGTTAAGAAAATCCCCTAAATAATTGACTGTGATTAACATTACTTTGTACTTGTCAAGCCTCGCTAAACATTTTAAAACACTAACTCATGAGTACTTAAACGTCATTCTCAAGTAAGCATTAATCATTATTTCTCAAGGTTGGAAATGCCAACTGATTAGATTCTGTCATTGTACAGGACAGTGTTCTGTTAAAAGGATGCTAATTGAAAAAGTGTTTTGGTACTAACCTCATACAAGATAAGAAATATGTTTACAGCCGGGTGCAGAGGCTCACGCCTGTAATCCCAGCACTTTGGGAGGCTGAGGAGGGCGGATCATGAGGTCAGGAGATCAAGACTATCCTGGCTAACACGGTGAAACCCCATCTCTACTAAAAAAAAAAAAAAAAAAATTAGCCGGGCATGGTGGCGGGTGCCTGTAGTCCCAATTACTCAGGAGGCTGAGGCAGGAGAATGGCATGAACCTGGGAGGCGGAGCTTGCAGTGAGCTGAGATCGCGCCACTGCACTCCAGCCTGGGCGACAGAGCGAGACTCCAAAAAAGAAAAAAAAAAGAAATATGTTTACAGAAAAAAGTCTCAGTTTTACTGGCATACCTATTTGTTAAGAGTTGGTAAAAGGTACAAAAGGAGCAAAATACAAAGAAAAATGTATCTAGGATTTACTACAAAATATTCACCAACCTAATTTTAAATCTCTTGCTGAAACCTCTATTGCCTTACTGAAAAAAAAAATGTGAATAAATTACAAATCTTATTTCCCTTGCTATGCATAATTACCAAATAAGACCTATGGACTAAAAATGTCATATGCTAAAAAAAAAAAAAAAAAAAAAAAAAAAAGAAATTCATGTAAATGCTAAGACCTCTCATTTATTTCAATTAAGCTTTAAGAAATGGATGAAACTGATTCAGAAAATTCCAAGGAGCCCAGATGCCAGCCTCATTCAGGTCAGGTCTACACGAAGCAAGCATCTTCCAACCTTGCCTTGATATTTGAAAACATAAACCACCACTACCACCACCACCACCATCACAGCAAACAATTTCTTACTACCATTGCTTCTATTGGCTTCCTATTTCAGAGCTGACTGCTGAAGTACTTTACAAGCACCACGAGATCACTGAAAGCTGAAGGCATATTTCAGGGACAGAGAAATAAAACAATTAGTAGTAAGGATCCTGGAGTCAGAAAAATCTGGTTTCAAATCAAAGCTCCATCACTTATCCTAAAAACTGTGTGACCTTGAACAAGTTAGTTCATGTCTTTGAGCTTGAGTTTCCACATCTGCAGAATCGAGATACTACTTAAATCACAGGATTGTTAAACAGATTAAGTGAAATAATGCTTATATAAAACACTTAAGACAAAGTCTGGTACAGAGGAAATGCTCATTATATAGTAGCTGTGATTACCATGTATAACAGAAACATCTAAAAGTTTGAACAGTAAGAATTCAGTCACTGACAGACAAATGACCACATCTGTTTTCAATGACTTATTTTGCAAACCCCCTTCCTCCTTTCTTTGGGAAGTTATGAGGACATAATCTATGACTGGAAATATACCAACCTGATACTATCTACCCTCATAACTGTACTGCATATGATTTTCAACTGTACCATATTATTGGCATCTAAGGTAATTTTACAATTCCATATATATCACTGTAACTTGGCACTCATGAAAAGAAAAATAAAACTAGGAATGTATTCATTTTCTCTTTTGAGTTTTGGATCATTCTGGTTACCCGTGTGAATATAGTTGGCAAGACTTTCAGTTCATTACAGTATCAGAAGTTGTATGATAGTAGAGTCACATAACCATAAAATTATGTAAATTAGAAATGTCCTGGTGAACAAATTGGTAACTCCAGCGCCAGAGGAATACTGTGATCACACTGAGGAGTATTTCTTCATTCATCAAGGGTGTTGGAAGGATTTGAAAATGATACTGAGAAAAATGATTTGGCAATGATATAAAGAAACCTGGTATGTATTATATTGAAAATCTTTTTATACACTAAATATGAGTCACTGAGATAGTAGTTTTAATGAAAACTCAACAAAATAGGGGAAATTCCACATTTTGTTTTAGAGTCAGGGTCTCCCTCTGTCACCAGGCTATAATGCAGTGGTACAATCTTAGCTTACTGAAACCTCGAATTCCTAGGCTCAAGAGATCCTCCTGCTTCAACCTCTCAAGTAGCTGGGACTACAGGTGTGAGCTGCCATGCCTGGCAAAGTTTCTTTCTTTTCTTTCTTTTTGCTTTCCTTTCTTTCCTTTCCTTCCTTTCCTTCCTTCTTTCCTTCCTTTCTTCCTTTCTACAGATGGAGCCTAGCTATGTTGCTCAGGCTGGTCTTGAAGTCAAGTGATCCTCCTGCCTTGGCCTCCCAAAGTGCTGAGATTACAGACTTGAACCATCAAGCCCAGCTAAACTTTTTTTTTTTTTTTTGAGACAGAGTCTCACTCTGTCACCCAGGCTGGAGTGCAGTGGCCCAATCTCAGCTCACTGCAAACTCTGCCTCCTGGGTTCAAGCGATTCTCCCGCCCCAGCCTCTCGAGTAGCTGGGATTACAGGCGTGTGACACCACGCCCGAATAATTTTTTTATTCTTTGTAGAGACGGGGTTTCACCATGTTGGCCAGGCTGGTCTCAAACTCCTGACCTCAAGTGATCCTCCCGCCTTGGCCTCCCAAAGTGCTGGGACTGTAGGTGTGTGCCACTGTGCCCAGCCAAGCCCAGTTAATTTTTAAATATTTTTCACATTTTTAATCTTGAACTCTCTGAGCAACTGATTCTTTCTTAGCTTTAATTCAGACTGTGCTTTTAGAGTTTTTTTTTTTAACTTTTCTGGTTTTTTTGCTAGACACTGAAGAATTTTTAAATTGTTTATTTCAGTCACCTCTTTTAAAAATAAGACACTTAAAATTTATATTAAATAACCCCTGACCAGAATAACGTCCATTTCCATATTTCCTAGATAAGTATAATTCTAATTTTATGCATCTTGATAAGAGTTTTAAAAAATTTCTTACCTGTAATTTTATGCCCAGAGTAAAAATAATGGGAAAGTGTCCTCATTATATGGATCATTTTAAGTCGGGATCCATAGTCCAAACTTTCTAATGAACACAGGATGGCCTTGAGGGGTTGGGAGATCTAGTTTAAATCCAAGCTCCTCTAGAGACTATAGTGCTTTATGCCCTTGGGCCATTTACTTAACTGCACTAACCCTCTTTTCCCGATCTGTGAAATATAGTCATGCATCTCATAATGACATTTAGTACAACAGATGGGACCACATACATGAAGGCAGTCCCATAAGATTATAACAGAACTGATAAATTCCTTTCACCTAGTGAGGTCATGGCCATCATAATGTCAGAGCCCAACACATTACTCATGTACTTATGGTGATGCTGGTATAAACAAACCTACTGCATTACCAGTCCTATAAAAGTATAGTGCATACAATGATGTACAATACACAGTACTTGATACTGATAGTAAATGACTATGTTACTGGTTTACGTATTTGCTATACTATACTTTCTACCATTTAGAGTGTACACCTACTTATAACAAGTTAACTGTAAAATGGCCTTGGGCAGGTCTTTCAGGTCCTCCAGAAGAAGGCATTCTTATCACACAAGATGACAGCTCCATGTGTGTTATTGCCCCTGAAGATTTCCAGTGGGATAAGACATGGAGATGGAAGACAGTGATATTGATGATCCTGACCCTGTGTAGTCCGAGGCTAATGTGTGTGCTTGTGTCTGATGAGAGCAACTTCCAATCTTCCAAGCTGCATTCATGCTAAGTGCCCTAATACAGGTGTACCGTTTTTATTTTTTATATAGTATTTTTATTGTTCCTCTTCTGTTTAGATGTTCAGATACACAAATACTTACCAATGTGTTACATACTGTATTCTGTACAGTAACATGCTGCACAGGTTTGTAGTCAAGGAACAATAGGCTATACTGTATAGTCTAAATGTATAGCAGGCCATAGCATCTAGCTTTGTGTAGGGACACTCTATCATGTTCATACAAAAATGAAATCACCTAACAATGCATTTTTCAGACTGTATCCCTCTCATTAAGCAACACATGATTATACTTGTACTTCACAGTATTGGTTTGCGATTTAATGAGGAATCACATATAAAGCTATTAATAACAGTGCTTGGCACATAAAACATGTTCAATAAATGGTGGTGGATATTGTGATATTATTCCACATTTGGGCAATACAAAGGTCCCACGCTTTTCAAGGTCTGTACTCCATTTCCTCCAACCCAGCAGCATGTCCACATGCGTGCGTGCACACTGGGGAGAAGGAGGAATTCTTTTTGATACGAAAATCTTGCAATATCAGGTAAAAGTTTGAAGAAACAAAACACCCACACACTCTTTAAGCCACCAACTTTGAACAGATAATAGGACTTGTCTTTCTGTGCCAAGAGAAAAAAAGATAGAGGTAGAAAGAACAACAGGAGGTTTTGGGGGAAAATTCTTGGTGTTAGGATATCATATTTGACAAATCTAAGAAATAATAAAGATCATATACTAATGTGCTGTTTTGACTAATAAATTCATGCATCATTTTACTCAAGTTTCAACATGCCTTACAGGACTGTAGCAAAAACTGAGGTTTGAAGGTTCCTGGGGAAAGGTAGTGAATTTGGCGGTGGGGGGGGGGGGGGGGGGGGGCGGGAATTACTGTTGTTGTTGTTTTCTAACATCTCTAGTTCTGTTACCTCCCTGAGAAAATAAAGCACACAGTCCAATATAAGACCAATTGCTTTGGAAATTAGGAGTTTAATTTTATTTCTTTAGGGAACATTTGTCTTAGAATGAGGGATTCACTTAGTCTGCCTCAAAGTTTATGGAAGGACCAGGAGAATTAGCCCACACTTGGTTCCCTACCCTAGACCTTGCTAAGCTTTCTTATATTTTTCCCATCTTTACTGATAGGAGGCTGTTAGTTGTGCTGGAACATCATTACTGAGGGATTTCAAATAGGAGATAGGACGAAAGGCGGAAACTTTTTGCTTATTGGTGGGGTTCTCATTTCATTCCAGTCATAACAGGAGGCAAAATAGGTAGCAATGGACAGGTTGTCCAGACCAGTGAACGAGGTAGGGTTATAGCAGCAGTTTCCTTTCCCTGTCCCAAAGATGTCCTGAACATGACAATGAAACAGCAAAGGCAATCCTAGATGCAATAACTTTTCATCATTTTACCAAAAAGTTTTTTCTTTTTAAAAGTTCTCCTTCTCTTTTCCTCTACTTCATACAGTTAACATATTCTGTGCTTGAATTGTTTTGGGTACTACTGACACTTTTTTTTCTTTTTTCTTTTTTCTTTTTGAGATGGAGCTTCGCTCTTGTCGCCCAGGCTGGAGTGCTATGGCACGATCTTGGCTCACTGCAACCTCCGCCTCCCAGATTCAAGCAATTCTCCTGCCTCAGCCTCCCGAGTAGCTGGGATTACAGGTGTCCACCACGACGCCCAGATAATTTTTGTATTTTTAGTAGAGATGGAGTTTCACCATGTTGGTCAGGCTGGTCTCAAACTCCTGACCTCAGGCGATCCACCCGCCTCAACCTCCCAAAGTGCTGGGATTTACAGGCGTGAGCTACCACACCCGGCCTATACTATTGACACTTTTGTGGCACTGGCCTGGAACCAAGGAGAAAAGAGGTGATAGGAAACACAGATCCCAATGTATGTTACCTCTAACTGATTTGTAGCTTGGGCTGTGGTCCTTATTTGTTATTATTGTAAAGATGGGCAAAAACCTTAAAGAATATCAAAAGTAAATCAGGACTCATATAGTTGTACAGGTCTTTTTCACTCCCATTTGAGAATGATCACATCCGGTTACAAATAGGAAGATACAGTGTGAACCAAGATGAGTTTTTCAGCATCTGAACAAGGAATTGAACAACCTGATCATTAGAGAAAAAAACCTACATAAGATGGTGGAAATGGTTCTTTAGAATTTTCAGCTGCAACTGAAGACAAATTAAGGCTTTCCATTAACGAAAGGAAGGGAGCCTACTCTTTAATTAACACCCAACAACATTAGATATTCCTTTTCTATAGTTTCACTGCGTTTAAAGGGCATATTGGATTGAAGGAGTCATGACAAATGCTCAGGGCAAAGAATTTTCAGCTGCAGTAACTAGACTCTGAGAGTTCGTACCTCTGAAGACTTTATCAGCACTATAATACTGCTAAACTTTTTCTTTCCCAGCGATTTCCACTTATTATGGTACAAGTGACCTTTAAAGTTCCTCTTATGAAAGATCTCATAAATACTTCATCAACCAATCAACTATGATTGCAACAGAGAAGTAGAACTTCTTTCTCACTGGGGTAATTGAAACCTTGATTAGCTTGCTCAAGTAGGTGCCTCAGTAACAGAAACTGGACAAATGTATTGATACTGTAGTTAGACAGGGATCAAAGGCATGCTTATTAACCTGTGTAAATATGGTATGAATCACAGAAGTATAACAGACCATAGGTAATCTGCTAAACCGAACAAAATAGAAATTTTCTTCCCTCTTTGATTCCTGAGGTACTATGTTCATTTCTTCTTATAGACAGCATTGCATTCCCTCCATATCCTTTCTAGACTATACTTCCCTGTCCCACCCTTTAATTTTCACCTTCCCCTAAAGCCCTGTCCTCATCTCTGTCCCTTCTTTTTTTTCTGGCAGTGAGGCCATCTATTCCGACTCATAGTTGAAAAAAAATGGTGCTTCCAATAGCATATAAAGCCTTATGTGATCTGACCTCCTATTACCTCTTTCTGTCCTCATGTCTCCTCAGCTATTCTCTTCCAGCCCCACGGGTCTCGCTCGCTCCTCATCTTTACATTTGTGTTCCTTCTGCTCTTAAGTATCTCCCTCAGGCCGGGCGCGGTGGCTCATGCCTGTAATCCCAGCACTTTGGGAGGCTGAGGCGGGAGGATCACCTGAGGTCGGGAGTTCGAGACCAGCCGGACCACCATCTCTACTGAAAATACAAAATTAGCTGGGCGTGGAGGCCTATGCCTGTAATCCCAGCTACACAAGAGGCTGAGGCAGGAGAATCTCTTGAACCTGGGAGGCAGAGGTTGCGGTGAGCCGAGATCGCGCCACTGCACTCCAGCCTGGGCAACAAGAGCGAAACTCTGTCTCAAAAAAAAAAAAAGAGTATCTCCCTCAAGTCTCTGCTTGAATGTCTGCCTTATGAGTGAGGCCTTCCCTGACCACCTTAAAAAATAACCCCCTAACAAACTTCCTACTTCTTTCTTCCCTATTGTAGTCTTCATAACACAAAAGGTCAAAATCTAGTTAAACTTTAGATACTCTTTCCATTTTCTAAGAATTAGCAGCTGGAGCTAGTTGATTTACATAATAATAGTTTTCAGCCTGGGAGTTTTCAAAACATTAAATTACCAAGAACGTCTCCACACATAGTTCCCTACGCACCTCATATTTCTTTATTGTAGAAAATCTTAGCAGCCTTGAAGAAAACATTATCCACTTTCGAATGGTAAGTGTCTTTCTAATCATCTATAGGTTATGGTTCACTGACATCTACATTTATTTTCTTAAAAATGCCAGTGCTTTGCGTTTCAGAGGTCTGATATCCATGACATTTGTCACACTGACATAGCTCAATATTCCGCTGAGGAAATTCACTTGTGTAGAGATTAGTGTTTACATAGAGCCTCCAAGGTTAAAAGAAAAGAAGTGTTCTAATTTTGAAAATGAGGCATTTGTTTTGAATGAGATACTTGCAGGATCCACAGTGTTACACAGCTTTTCTTTTTTTTTTTTGTTTTGAGATGGAGTTTCGCTCTTGTTGCCCAGGCTGGAGTACAGTGGCAAAATCTCTGCTCACTGCAACCTCTGCCTCCTGGGTTCAAGCGATTCTCCTGCCTCAGCCTCCTGAGTAGCTGGGACTACAGGTGCGCGACACCACGCCCAGCTAATATTTTTTGTAGTTTTTTAGTAGAGACAGGGTTTCTCCATGTTGATCAGGCTGGATCCACCCACCTTGGCCTCCCAAAGTGCTGGGATTTCAGGCCTGAGCCATCATGCCCGGCCTTACACAGCCTTTCTAGTAATCTTTTGGTTTCAGACAAAACCCTCTCAGGTTCAGGTGGATGGTTTATACAAAAAGTTCCTTGAGTTTATTTGCATAGGTGACTCCCTTTTGGCAGAGGGGAGAATCATAGGAGAAACTGCTGTGCTGCAGGTGAGGGAGCCAGCTGAAGTGAATTCAAGTATGTGTTCACTGAAGTAGCCCTCTTGTATTCAGCAAAACCAGCTTATTGTTCAGCCTCCTTAGGAAACAAATAAAAAATTAATGTAGCTTTCACATGCGCTACATATCTGTAGGTTTGACAGACAAACAGATCTCTGCACACCAGCATGGTGGTGAAGAGAATCTCAAAGGTAAATTATTAAAAACAAGAAGAAAGAAGAAAGACTGTTATGTGCAAATCTCCTTGGATATTAAAGTTGCAGTTGGTTACAAAGCGGTCACGCACTGATAATGAAGCCTGGCTGTGATCCCCAAGGCCTTTTAAAATTTGCCTTACAACTGCAGAAACATGTGATCTGAAGTTGGGGAAAAAACTGTCTCTCCTGTCACAGTCCATTAGAATGCTGAACTCTGATTAGCTAGAAGTTAATCTGCAATCTGCAGCAAGGAAAAGGTTTTCTAATGCTGCAGGTTTCTGCAGACATATTTTTCTTAGTAGGTATTTGAGACTATTTCTCTCCATCTGGTAAGGATAAACAACGGAGCTCAATATGCCAACGTAGACCTCTGTTGATTAAAATCTACGAAGCACTTTAAGTGACTATAGGAAATTAATCCATAATTTTTCTGAAACAAAAGAACAGAATGAAATTCTAAAGTGACTGGTAACAATATTTTAAAGAAAAAACATATTGGGGAGGTATGGGTGGAGGGAAATGACAAAACAGGTGGTATGTGACAGGTCTGAGATCTGAGTTTACTTCCTTAATACTGTCACCATCTTAGAAGATGGGAGAGGCAGCACAATCAATAAAGTTTTTGATGAGACCAATTTAGGTGGTGGCAAAAGCACCTTAGAGACTTGGATAAGAATATCAAATTACCTTGACAAGTAGAATTATAGACTCACAGAACAGGAAGGGCTCTAGAGAAATGCTTGCTCTAATTTTCTGCCTGTGGATAGGGTTCCATGACCTCCCTCAGGAACCTCTTCTGATACTTAACCTCCTCGAAAAGGAAATACTTCCTTATGCCTCACTAAAAGCTGTCAGTTTTTTAAGCCCACATCTTGTCTATTGGCTTCTGTGAAATAGAAACTTGGTCAATATCTTCCTTAAAACTATTTCATGAAGGTGTAGCTTGTCCCCAGGAACCGCCATATTGCCTGAGTTCCACAAAGTTGAAGCTAATCCCTAAATGCAACGCAGGTGAATTTCTTAGCTTGTAGAGTATGGGGGGAAGGATGGGATCCAAGAGACCCTTGGGAAAACCTGTTGGGACTTCAAATTAAGCCAATCAATACCATTTTCTGAACAATAACTTTCTCATAGAGACTAATTTGCCTAAATTGAATAATGTTTATGCTTTCTTCTGGGTCTTCTCTACTTGTTAGATATTATTTTTAAATTATAGACTTCTCCATCCTCACCTGCCTCCCCAAAAAAGAAGAGGACAAAGCTGGAAACAATACTTTAAGAGATGTGCTATCCAACATCTACCAGTTTTTCATGCTCTAAATCTTCTAAACTATTATAGCATTTGTTTTGTAACATTTTCAAGTGCAACTGTAAAGTTAGAAGATCGGTTCCAATATATCTGCTGAATCCTGTCCTACAAATAGCCACCTTTGGAAGTCCTAAACTTGTGTTGATGAGAGCTATTACACTCCTCGTTCTGAATTAACCTCTGAATCAAATGAAATTAGTCTCGTTATTTTATATTCACAATATTTTTGAGCAGATATTTTGTTACTCAGTTTGATCATGTATCTTATTGATAAAACTTGGCTTGAAGTAACTTCTGGCTATTTCTAAAAATCAAGTGCACCCTCAGATTACAAAGATTTAGTACTCCTGGAAAGACCTAAAGCACATGCTGCATAACTCTTAGGGAAATCCAAAATAAGGGTTTCCAAAATATTTAGGGTAGTATCATTATCCTTCAATTAAGATAACAAGAGGCTTAAAATTTCTTTGACTTTACACATTTCTGATTTATCTGCTTTAAAAAACAGTTACACTTCATATACTGCTAATTCATGGTTAGTACTGTACTGTTCCACTAAAAATCAAGAATCTTTTTCCAGTGAATTTATGTATGTTCTTGTCTGCATGCTACCTGCTCGGTGCCCTTAATTTACATCTTACTAATTCCTAACTGAGTTTGATCCTATTTCTGAGGGAACACACACAGCCAATAAAATTCTTTTTTAATGAAGTGTTAGAAATCTCTCTGGACATACTTCCATTGAAAATTTATCTATCCTTTGGGTGATGAGAGGGACAGGGAAAGGAAGAAGAGGGCAAGGAAGCAATAAAAGTAAGAAAAAAAGTACGCCGATTAACATCCAGTGACTTATGCCTTCACTGAGAAGCAGAAAACATTCATTCATTCATTCATTCATTCATTATCCAGCATGCACTGTCACATACTGTTCTAGTCCCTGGGGAATCAATAATAAGCATCAAAAACAAGCCTCTTTCACTCATGGCTCTTACGGGTCATCAAAAGAAGCACTAGACGGTTAGTCTACTTTTGCTCCATCTCCCAGACCCACTTGGAGTGCTGTCTTACTATCAGTTAAAATTGTACTTTAAAGTCTAGTTCCTATTTTTTTCAATCATTGAGAATGACTGTTACATGGGAGGGAATAAAAATCCTAGTGAACAGAGAGATTTCTTTTGCAGTACAGGGAACAAATTCTTTCAGAGAAGTAGATTAAGATGGTTTTGCTCAATTTGCTTTTCACAAAGCCATCTTGATTGTCAGTCAGAACCTTGCGCTTTTCTAAGTAGAAAGTGATTGTGTGATGATTTGTTGTCCTATCTTCCAAGATATTGACAGCAAGATGTCCTTTCAGTAATTATGAGGTAGCGCCTTTCCCTTTATTGATGTTGTCTGAATACTCAGGGTAATCTTTATATGTAGAGAAATATAACATCAAAAATGAATGGAAACCGAGCAACACAAATAAAAAAAGGAGCCCTGATGAGGCGTGGAAAAGTATGAAAACAGAGCACTTAGGGGTCACAGTGGTCCTTAAATTAACCTCACGCCACCACGTAATATTGCTGTTAAGGGCAATGAAGTTTTCGTTAAAACAGAGCAAGCATAACGTTAAACCTCTCTTCCCTCAGATTAAATTGGAGACTTCAAGGGCTGCTTCAATAACCATCACTACAAGATGCACTCACCCTATTTTATATATAATGTTAATATATCCATTACATATTTAACATGCATTCAGATATTCATAGATATCCTTTATGTACATTTGCTTCAGTGTTGGCTTAGTTTAACAGCCTCTGTAAGAGTAGACTCTAGCCGGGCGCGGTGGCTCACGCCTGTAATCCCAGCACTCTGGAAGGCTGAGGCGGGTGGACCATCTGAGGTCGGAAGTTCGAGACCAGCCTGACCAACATGGATAAATCTTGTCTCTAATAAAAATACAAAAATTAGCCAGGCATGGTGGTGCATGCCTGTAATCCCAGCTGCTCGGGAGGTTGAGGCAGGAGTATCGCTTGAACCTGGGAGGCAGAGGTTGCACAGTGAGTCAAGATCGTGCCATTGCACTCCAGCCTGGGCAACAAGAGTGAAACTTCGTCTCAAAAAAACAAAACAAAACAAAACAAAAAAAACCAGTAGACTTTGTGTTGCTTCAGGTGTGATATTCTATTCAGGTACGCACCCTTAACTATAAGTCTAATATAGCACCTAATACAAAGGAGGCATGCAATAACTATTTCTTACTTAATGAAGACAGTGCTGATTAATTTAGTGTAAATACCAGACCAGCATGCATATGCGACAGCAATATCTTACTTGGGTTTATACTTTTTGACAGTTTGGCCTTTTTTAAAGAGCTGTGGTTAATTTATGGGCTGAACGACTCAAAGGGCAGAGACAGATTCACCATGAAGCTAATGAGCAAAAGCATTAGGACTTCTCACTTGCATGGGAAGGGTACTGGCAATGTGCTCATCTGGCCATGTGTTTTGCTAAAATTTAAAAATAAAAAAAAAAATATTTTTCAAAAAAATAATCCTTTTCTTAAATGGCTGCTCCCAAAATATATAAAATCCAGCCTCACAAATCTGGATCCTCCTCTGTTTAAAGAATATATGAAAACCTGATGTCTGATGAAGAATAAAAGAAGTGCTGAATGTTTGGGAAATGCCAAACCATGAACAAAAGATGGATAATTAAGCTCAGGGAAGACTGAATTAATGGATATAACTATATCCATGGACATGAAGTGGATATGTATTTAAAGGACAAGTCTTATTAGATATCTTCCAGAGTTTCAGAAGTCAAAATAATAGGACCTACATTTAAATTTTAAAAAGAGAAACTCTGATAATCAAAAAGAAGTTTACATTAAGGATGGCAAAGCAATGGAACCAAGTCAAGTTATGAAACTACTTTCTCTAGAAAACTATTTGAAAGATTAGTCAGCTGCTGAAGGGTTAGGGAAAACTTGCCAGGAGCCTGAGTTATTAAGATAACTTACCAATAAAGGGCTGGGCAGAGTGGCTCACGCCTGTAATCCCAGCACTTTGGGAGGCTGAAGCGAGGCGGGTGGATCACCTGAGGTCAGGAGTTCGAAACCAGCCTGGCCAACATGGCAAAACCCCATCTCTACTAAAAATACAAAAAAAAATTAGCTGGGCATGGTGGCAAGCACCTGTAATCCCAGCTACTCAGGAGGCTGAGGCAGGAGAATCACTTGAACCCAGGAGGCGAAGGTTGCAGTGAGCCGAGATCATGCCATTACACTCCAGCCTGGGCAACAGAGTGAGACTCCATCTCAAAAAAAAAAAAAAAAAGATAATTTACTGATAGAGAATTCCTCAGTTTCTATCCTAGGCTATTCTGGCTCTATAGGTATAGGTTTCTGAGTCATTAGTTTATAAAACAAACAAAAAAATACAACAAATACATTATTTCATAACTTTGACACCCTGAATCTTGGGTATGCTACAGCAGAGAGTCGGTCTGTAAAAATATCTGAAAACAAGATAGCGTGGATCATGTCAAAATTGGGTTTGAATGGGATAGAGGTCAGAACCAGAGATATTCTGCTTTACAATCCTCTTTTCCAAACTAGAAATAATGGCACTGTTATATAGTAGTGATTGCATTCTGGGAAGCGAGCCATTCCATTTGTAGATGAGTATGCCAGCTACATTGCACAATGTAAAACATCTCACTTGTGATTATATCCCTGATCATGACCTAGATTTGGCCAAATATCACTGCTTACTTACTGATGGGAATATCCTTTCCTTACTATGCTAATGATCTACTGCCCTTTCCTTTATCTCCCTCCTCCCTGGGTACTATCCCATTATTTATAGAGTTTTCTGGCTTCATCATGAATCTTCTGCTTAAGTTGCCTTATTTATTGGTATAAAGGGATTTTTTTCCATTAGGCTTGACATGTTGGACAAATAACTTGTAAGAGGATTTAGGACATTTACAGACACATTGAATTTTATTTCCTATACAAAACTTTGCAATAATAAATGTCATGTGTTAGACTTGACTTCTTTCAATGTAAACTTCTGTATGCCCTTTTGACTCATGGATACTCTAGTACAATGAAATCTGTGTTACTTTGTGCATATTGTGCTTATACTTAAGCACTCATAAAAATAAAATGTCACTATAATATACTTAAGAAATTTAAAATGACAAAATGTTATCCCATGAAACTTATAATTATTTCACTTTTTAAAAGTATAGCAACTCCCCAGAAAAGAGAAGTTGGAATTTTTAATTCTTTCTTCAAAGGATCTTTGAAGATAGTAAGACTTAGAGAAAGTAGAAAGATCAGGTATGTTTGAAGAATAGTCCTTCTCTAATGATTTTTATCATAAAGAGAAAAAAAAAATCTAGTGACATAAGCAGGTGTCTGCTGGCTATGGATAAATAATGAAGATGTAAATGGTCATGGTCAATCATAAGTGAACCGTAAATCACAAAGTAATGCTGACAAATGAGAGGTTTGATGCTAGAATGTATAAATAAAATGGAGTAAACATGAGGTACTTCCTGTGCCTATTATTAGCTCTGCTCAAGAATTATACCAGGAAAATATAGCTCACTTTGGGATTTCACAACTTAGAGTGATGGAGTTAAAGTAGACAAGTTTAAGTACTTGAGTCAAATATTTGCTAAATCAATGTTGGCGAAGAGTAAAAGGAGTCATTAAAATAATGAAAGATCTTGAAAAGGTGGCAGAGAGAAAGAGAAAGAGAGAGGCAGAGAGAGAAACAGCTAGAGGGCTTTGAAACATTAATCTAAAAGACCATTTATTATTAGATTTCTAGAACAGTAGGAACATGATTACCAATTACAAACATGGTTACCAATCAATAAATATTTGCTGGTTACTTTTATGTGCCACACACTCTGTTGTGTAATGAAAATTCAAAGATAAGTGAGACACATTTACTGTAAAGGAATTCACAGCACAAACAAGGCAGGTCTGCACACCACCAATTAGCTGAATGTAACAACAGCCACATTAACAATAAGACATGAGCGCTGGGTGCGGTGGCTCACACCAGCACTTTGGGAGGCCGAGGCGGGCAGAACACTTCAGGCCGGGAGTTCAAGACTAGCCTGGTCAACATGGTGAAACCCCGTCTCTACTAAAAATACAAAAATTAGCTGGGCATGGTGGTGTGCACCTGTAGTCCCAGCTACTTGGGAGGCTGGGGCAGCAGAATTGAACCCAGGAGGTGGAGATTGCGGTGAGCCAAGATTGTACCACTGCACCCCAGCCTGGGCAGCAGAGCGAGACTCCATCACAGAACAAAAACAAAGAAAAGAAAAAAGAAAGAAAAAGAAAAATATGATGAGCATACCAAATAAAGGATAATTAATTTTCCCTGGAGTTCAGCAGGGGGTATTAGGAAAGACATAACAGAGAAAGTAGCCACTAAATGGAGTTTTGAAGGTTGAAAACAATTTCACCAGGTAGAAGGGAGACTGTGAGTATGATTGTATTCCAATTAGAGAAAAAGGGTAGTGGCTGGGGAGAGTTAGATTACCAAGGGTTTACAAATGCTAGTTTAGACTTTACTGTCACCTACGGAAGGCCACTGAAGGTTTCTGAGAAGGTGAATATCCCAGTGATACCTACATTTTAGAAAAAAGTATCTGGCAGCAGCATACAGTTTGGAGAGTGCTAAGACTAAGCTCAAGAGAACAAAAAGATTACTGCAGTAGTCCATGGGAAGGAGAGAGGACAAACACTGAAACTTGGGCAGTTAAAGTGAGGATAAAAGTAAGATGTATTTTTTCTTTGCTGAGCCTTAATATAGAGCATGCAAACAAGGGTGCTTTGGTGAGATTCTGATAGGGAAATCATAAAAAACAGATATAGACTCTTGAGTTTTAACTGCATAAGCTGGATAAGAAATGGAGACTGAACAGATGTAAATAGCGAGGGAAAAGAAGATATCAAGTTGTACCATCAACCAAAGAGAATATGGGAGAAAGTTGAAAAGGATGTAATGAGTTCCATTTTGAATATGCTGAGTTTGAGGTAGTTGTGGCAAATCTAGTTAGAGGCATCCAACAGAAAATAAACTTGGGTCTAGAGCTGAAGAATAAAATCACAACTCAGGAAAGTGTAGAAGGCATTGGAATAGATATGAACTACCCAGGAAAAAAAAAAAAAAAAATGCAGGACCAAAGGTAGACCTTTGGAAATGCTTTATTTAAGATTGAAGGAAGGGGATCCAAAAAAAAAAAAAAAAAAAAAAAAAAAACAGGAGATACTTCTACTGAAAATCAAAACCAAGAAATCCTGCCTTCATTATGACAAAGGATTATTCTAGTGATCAGGCTGTATATGTACCATACCATAAGGTGGAGTAGGGAGGAAATCTGGAGTATGAAACATTTCTTTAGTACCTACTATACTATAATGCACTAATTGTCTTTTGTCTCCCTGGATGAGTAAGTGAAATCAGGATTACAAGCTGAGTACGGCTTGGGTTTCACACTGTAAGCTTGGGGTAACCCGCTGTAGACATCCTGCTAAGCCTACAAGATGAGTATAGTATTTCTGCCTAAGGGACAATATATAAAAAAGTAAACATCACCTAGAAAGAAAGGGGAAACCAAAGCTGAGTTGATACTACATCTCGGCCAATGAAACTCCTGAGTTTCCAGCCTCTCAAAAGCCAGGGTGGGCTGGATTGGCTTGAATTCTCTGATTTATGTCGAAGGGGAGGCCACTCCCAGGAAGATGCCAATTTGACAAAGCTGTATTATGACACCAGAACAGACAGGTTAAATTGTGAAATGTCCTTGGGAGGAGTGTGTGAGGTGCGGGGAAAAATCCTAAACCCAGGAAGATTGTACAGCTACATATATGATGTTCTTTCAGAGGTACAAGAAAGGCTGTCTTTCCCTCCAATATTTTCTCTATCAGCTAGCCATGTTGCAAGAAGTTCTTGACAGCAGAATTGCTCTGCAGGATTAAGGCATTGTCCTGAATTTAAAGGGCATGTATGTAATACAGAATGAGTGACACATTAGTACTGCATTAGTTTATCAGATCAACTAGCTGACAGTTGGCAGCGAACAAGGACCAGGGGAAAGGAATCCAAGATGAACTAAATGTCTTTGTAAGTTCCTTTAATTTTTCATATTTTTGGCACTAAAAATATGCTTTTACTTCATTACATGCTTTGCTATACATCTCACCTTTTGTCAGAGCTTCCTGTCTAGAAACCCATTTTGGGATGTTAATGTCTACCTTCTTAAATAAGATATCTGAGTTCCCTTGAGGAAGAAGTAGTGACTGAGATTAAATCTGTATTTTTAGGTTCTTTTTTTTTTTTTTTGAGGCAGAGTCACGCTCAGATATCAGCTCACTGTAACCTTCGCCTCCCAGGTTCAAGTGATTCTCCTGCCTCAGCCTCCCAAATAGCTGGGATTACAGGTGCAAGCCACAATGCCCCGCTAATTTTTTTTTGTATTTTTAGTAGAGATGGGGTTTTGCCACGTTGGCCAGGCTGGTCTTGAACTCCTGGCCTAAAGTGACCCGCCCACCTCGGCCTCCCAAAGTGCTAGGATTATAGGCGTGAGCCACCGCGCCCGGCCTAGTTAGTATTTTTAATAGTAAAAATACTGTTTTGCTTTGTTTTCTCTTCAACAAGGAAAGGTTTTAACTTGCTTAATTAACAAAGGCAAGAGCCATTGATTTTGAAATGGCATTAAGAAAAGGACAGATTTCTTCTCAGGTGTTTCCTCTTTAATTTTTGCACTTGTCCTGTGTCTAAAAGTAGACAATATGCCAGGCTTCTAGGTAAAGTTCTCTATTTGTATATCCTCCATATTCCAGAAGAGAATGTTACAATTATTTAACTGAAATAATAAAGCCCTTGGCAAGACTTTTTCTCTAAAGTGGGACAGAATTCATTTTTATTTCTTCTACGTCACATAAGGATACATGGCTGATGAAATAGTTAGGGTTTGTATAAAAATCATCTAACTGTACCTAGTGAAGTCTTCTAAATAGGACAACTCAGTGATTCCTGAATTTTAGGAAACATTTACAGTGTTAAAATCTAAATCTTAGCTTAAGAAATTGATTGTACAATGGAACTTTATAACTATTGTTGAAATCTTTTAGCCACTGTCACGTGGCCATTCCACTGGTATGATTTCTTCTTTCCATAGCACTTAACATTCTAACATGTAATATAATTTTCCTCGTAATTATGTTTATAGTTTATCATCTCATTTTCCACATTTGGGTCCATGAGGGCAGGGCTTTAAAATCTGTTTTAGTTTACCAAAGTAAATCAAACAATGCCAGTGGCTAGAACAGTGTCCATTGTTTAATAGGCACTCAATAAATAATCCTTGAATGAATGAATGAGAAAAAGAAAGCAAGTAAACCGGTAGCTTTTCAAGCAAGTTAGAAAAGCAGCATGTTCTCGTGTATATTCCAGCGAAAGACAGAACACAAACAGTGAAGGATAACATGAAAATAAATGGGTAATGTTTTCTATTTACATTTCTGTTTTCTAAGATTTTTAAAAACTATTTAATTGAACACAAGTATATATTTCACAGATAACATCTCATTTATTTTTATTTTGCCAATTTGGAACGTTTGATAATTCAAACAATACTGAGCAACAATTTACTTTTGTGCTATACTGATACTTTTAGTTGCTTGTCCCAATCCATGCAATGCCAGTCTTTTTTTTTTTTCATTTTCTTGAGACAGACTCTTGCTCTGTCGCCCAGGCTGGAGAGCAGTGGTATGATCTCGGCTCACTGCAACCTCCACCTCCTGGGTTCAAGCGATTCTCTTGCCTCAGCCTCCAAAGTAGCTGGGATTACAGATGCCCACTACCACACCCGACTAATTTTTGTATTTTTGGTAGAGACAGGGTTTCACCATGTTGGCCAGGCTGGTCTCAAACTCCTGACCTCAAGTGATCCACCCGCTTTGGCCTCCCAAAGTGCTGGGATTACAGGCGTGAGCCACCGCGCACTGCCAATGCCAGTCTTCTTACTTGCTGGCAAAGCCATGGATTGCTTTGGCTGCTCACTCTATATAGCCACATGCTCAGGGAAGGGGCCCTATCTTAGTCCCAGGGGTGAATCATGTTTAATCTAAGGTTCTCCTTGACAGTGATTAGTTTAAGGATGGATGGGCATGTGGCACAATCGTGGACAACAAAATCTGAAGAAATCAATCTGCCCAGGAGCTGCTGGAAAAGCTTTTCTCCCTAATTTAAAAAAAAAAAAAAAAAAAAAAAGCTTCATAGAGACAACACAGTCTCCTTTGTTAGATGTCCCCATATTTGGATGTGATGCTTGGAACAACTACAGCCATTGTGCAACCAAGAGCCAACATGCCAAGGACGGCAGAACAGAAATATTTGGAATATCCTGGATCCTTAATGATATCACTAAGCTACTGAATTAACCAACCCTTTAACTGCCTTACCTCTACACTTCTTGTGATGTAAGAGAGTAAAACCATATTCTTAAACTAATTTTAGTTATGTTTTATATCACTAGGCAGCTAAAGGCATCCTAATACATTATACAAAAGAGTAAACATCAAAATATGCTAGTCTGTTCAAAAGGAGAGTTAAATCAATTATTTTATTTTATTTTATTTTATTTATTTATTTTTTGAGATGGAGTCTTGCTCTGTTGCCCAAGCTAGAGTGCAGTGGCACTGCAAGCTCTGCCTCCCAAGTTCACGCCATTCTCCTGCCTCAGCCTCCCGAGTAGCTGGGACTATAGGTGCCTGCCACCATGCCCGGCTAATTTTTTTTTGTAGTTTTAGTAGAGACGGGGTTTCACCGTGTTAGCCAGAATGGTCTCGGTCTCCTAATCTGGTGATCCGCCCGCCTCGGCCTCCCAAAGTGCATGGTGTGAGCCACCATGCCCAGCCTAAATCAATTATTTTCAGGTACTTACAGAAAAACTTGAGCAATAATATCTACATACACAAGCAGTTACAGTAATAATTGAAAATTAATTTGGCCTATTCATTAAAGACTATTACCTAGGCCGGGTGCAGTGGCTCAAGCCTGTAATTCCAGCACTTTAGGAGGCTGAGACGGGCGGATCACGAGGTCAGGAGATCGAGATCATCCTGGCTAACACGGTGAAACCCCGTCTCTACTAAAAAAATACAAAAAAAACCTAGCCGGGCGAGGTGGCGGGCGCCTGTAGTCCCAGCTACTCGGGAGGCTGAGGCAGGAGAACGGGGTAAACCCGGGAGGCGGAGCTTGCAGTGAGCCGAGATCTTGCCACTGCGCTCCAGCCTGGGCAACAGATCCAGACTCCGTCTCATAAAAAAAAAAAAGAAACACTAGTGTGAATAGGCCTAATTGGACAGTCACCAATTACTGATTTAAGACCCCTTGACACAGGGAAGTTTGATGAGGGTATTATGTAGAAAACAAAAGAGAAATCAAGATTCTACTGGTCCCTTTACAGATGGCTTACAATAGTCATGATTGTTAGCATGGTGCCAAAGACCAGGTGTTTGTAAAAGGGCATCATGAAATGAGCCAATTAACATGTTTAATCACAACTGAAGACATAACCAAGGACACTATACACTGAATGTGGATGGACATGTCCATATAAGCATAAGCCACTAGCCTTTTTACAAGAAAATATAAATTTAAAACTTAAATTTTCAGAAGTCTTTTTATTATTAAGAAAAACAAATTCACAATCTAAATACATATGTACATGCATAGGGAAATGCCTGGAAGGATATGTGCTGAGGTATTAATATTAATTAACTCTGGGTAGAGGAATTGCAGTCAACAGTTTTTTTCTTTTTAGTATCTATATTTTCTAATTTTCCTACAATTTACATGCATGATTGGTAATTTAAAAATTTTTATAAGCCATATAAACTGGGATGTTTCAAAGATATAGAAAAAATTAGTAACTGTAACAATACAGTGATCAAATTGACATTTGAAATTATTAAGATATTACATCAATATGATAGATATATTAACTTATCTAGTACAGATTTTGCTTATTAACTTGGACTATTACACATTGTTTTCCATTGATTTTTTGTAATTAAAAAAAAAATCTTTTGCAGGTAATCCTGAAACAGGGTTTCTCAATCTCAATATTACTGACATTTTGGGCTGAATATTTATTTGTTGTGGGAGGCTCTCCTGTCCATTGCAGGATGGTTAACAGTGTTCCTGGTTTCAGCCACTTGAAGCCACTTGCAGATCCTACTTAGTTGTGATAAACAGAAATGTCTCTAGATCTTGCCAAATGTCCTTTGGGAGGCAAAATCGCTCCTGGGTGAGAACCACTGGCCTAAATTAACACCAGGCAAGTCAGACTTTAAGCAGTTGCTTTTGCCCTAGATAATCTGCATCAATTGTCCTATTGCTGAGGACAACTGTCAGTCATAAGAAGTAACTGAAGCTTGGTTACTGCTCATCCAAGCATATGGCAGATAACCTTTAGATCATCATAATTAGCTGGTAACTGCTTCTCTGGCAACGAAATAGCTGTTTTTCCACTTTGAACTCAGCATGGAAAACTAGGAGACAATGTATGTTTACCATTAAAATTAAACACCAAATGAGGTGGGGGAGAACAAAAAGGAAACTGCTCCTTAAAACATGAAAGGCCATATAGTAGCAAAACAATGATCAGACCCAGTTCACATGTCTCTGTGTCTTTGAAGCCTTCCTTAAATCAGACAGAAGAAATCCCTCACTGCTCTGTGCTTACAAGCTCTTTGTACATATGTATTATATTTCATTATTACTATTTGTTCTTTGACTGCCTTTCCCACTAGAATGTGAGCTCTGGAGAGCAAATATTTTGATTTTTTTTTATTCACTCATTTTTCCATTAATTCATTAAACCATTCATACATATCCTTCGAGATCAGCACTGTGTTTGACCCACAGTAGGCTAATTATAGTACTAATCACTGAGGGTATGGAGATGAACATATTACAGGGTAAAATGTGCTAGGATGGAAGTATGAGAGCACACAGAAGGGTAATCTACACCAAAATGGAAGTGTTAGGGAGGGCTTCTTAGAAGAAATGACTTGAACAAGTTGGTAGGCAACTGGAAGGAGTGGGGAGAAGGAGAGGAGGCAGGCACACCAGACAAAAGGAGCTCAATGGGCACAATTCCGGGGGAGTCCTCCCTTCTACTGCCTTATTCAGGGGCGAGGGCATCTTTTCTGATAGAAGATTAATTAGCAAATGGACAAACAAAACAGGATGAAGCAGAATGAAGAAAAATTCAGCCAGCTGAGAAGGTGCCACCAGTAGTATCAACCTCAGGGATCTTCATGCTCAGGTTGAAACAGGCATGCTCTGATCACAATCAATACCTCTGGTCAATCTCAAGACCTCTGGAAAAGGTCAGCTTGTGCACCATATTGCTTATCTTACACTTTCCCACTTCCTGGTGTTTGGACATAATTCAATAATAACTTACTTACGGGGAACACTTCTGTAAAAAATTCTGTATGAGGTGTTATTGCTGGAACTAAAGATATTACATTTTGTTTCCTGATTCTAGTTCTTATTAGACTTTAATAGGAAAAGGTGGCGAGCATTGAACTGATTTTGTTAATATTTTCATTGTTAATTATTATACTGTCAGATTTTTAAAGGGCAAAATTCAGCTTGTCATTAACAATTCTGACAACTTTTATAAATATTTTTAGAAAAAACTGTGGTATTTTTTAGTTTTACAATATTAATCTAAAATGTATACATATTTAAAAACCATCCATACTAGTAGGTATTTTTTATCATGTTAGGGAGTTTGAGTTTTCTTTAAACTATGTCTTCCCTTATTACATATTCCTTTAGTTCCCTATGATATGATATTTAGCTTTTCTACACAAGGAACAATCACATAAGAAAAATAGGACATCCACTTCTGGCCCAAAGTAAACAGTCAAAGAGAATACAACAGTTGATAGGTGACATCTCTTTCTAAAGAAGAATTCAATGATATCTGTAAAATACAGTAAAGTCTGCTCTCTGGCACAGCTGGGGAATGAGGTATTCTGGTCAAATATTCTGCTTAATAGAGTTACCATATATTTTACATGGATTGCCTATTTTCAAAGAGTTGCAATAGATCAAAATAAACCTAAGGCTATATACCCAGGGTGGTCCCAGCTGAGCTCAAAGGGAATTATCTGGGTGTATATGATTAACTAGAGAGAGTTGGTGGGCCCTTGGGGCTCTATTTGCATGAAACGATTTATGCTGGCATTTTATTTATTCCCAGCTTCTAGGAAAAGGAAGATACATGCCTAGGCACTTGAACAAAAGGGAGGAAGGAGGGCAATGGAGGGGCTTACGATTTTAGGATTCCCTTCAGGTCTCTAGGAGTTGAAACATTTTTTAGTCTCCAAGGAGAAAGGGATCAGAAGAGATGCAAAAGGAACTGTTTTTATGAAGTGTCCTGTGAAACATGGCTACTTCTGCACTGAACATAATACCACAATGGTACTTCAAGATTGATGACAAAATTGGAGCAGTAGGAAACTGTACCCTTGGCCCACACATAGGCATTTTCATTAAAGGCAACCCCAAGCAGTTTTGCCAGCAAAAAGCATTTAGCAGAATGGAGCTGAAGCTATAGCAAGACAGGACAGGCAGGGGCTTTTTCTGTTTTGTTCATTGCTGTATTTTCATCACTCTAGAATATAGGCACTCAGTTGCTGATTGGTGAGCAGATTTCACATGGCGACTATAGATGACATGTTTTCAGCACCCATGAAATGACTCCAGGTGTACTTTTAGGGGTAAAGACTTTGCAAGGAGCTTGAGTCCTGCTAGTGGGGGGAAAAGAGGAGGTAACTAGGATATTTGGATTACTGTTACTAAGGACACCCTCTCTGAATTTATAAATGAAGAGACCTGGAAACGTCTAGTTTACAAAAAAAACTATAGCATTAAGAAGCACATCAGGGTCTTGCAGCTTCTTAAGGTTGTTTTCAGAATATTACCATTTTATTGGCAAAGAAAAGAGGCATCAACTTATGAGGCATCTGATAGAAATTTCTGGATGATGAAATTCTAGATATCAGAATTTACATTACTGATTAAGACACTACTTTGTTAAACAATATATTTGGTTTCTTACATAAGCCTACCATTTTTATAATATTAAAGTGTTTTTTTTTTTTTAAATGTTAAGTGCTTGGTTTAAAAATGTGTCAAAATAACAAGTCATTTTGGATCAGGGATTATATACACAATCCTTTCATGTAAAAATTCACCTTCATTTCTTTAAAGGTAAATTACCATTAATAAATGAATAAAATTTTCTGTATATTATCAATTTAGTCTTTCAAGTCTAACTAAATGCAGATATACTCATTGGCTTTCCAATTATAGTTTAGATTTAGATATGATTGAGACCTTGTAAAAGGGAAGATAGCTTAAGAGAGATGAGAGATTTTCAAAATTAATTATCTCCATAAGCCAACATGGCTACACAGGGAGCTCTCAGACAAGTTTAGGTTTTTAAAGAACAATTACTTAAGATAGAAGGAAGAACATCCCTGAGAATTAACATAAGAATGAACTCAGTGGTTATAACTCTCCATGTCACACCAGCTATGGGAGCAATAAAGGCATAATGACAATCATACTTTGGCCTTTCAGCCTTCTTTGAGTTTTCATATGGTGCTTCTAAAGTTTCTCTTTGTTCTAAGAGACACAGTTCCTCATAGGAACTTGCTATTATCTCGTTCTACTGCTTCCACTTTCCAGACATAACATTTACCAATTTGGGAGAAGAGTTCAATCTAAGTGATTGCAGCCCATTCAGAGCCAACCATAGGTGGTCTGGCCTTTAAAGTAACCATAGATCTTTTGATTTTGTAAATTATTTTAGTTTAAAAAGCTCAGATTTGGTAGGGTGCAGTAGTCCATGCCTGTAATCCTAGCACTTTGGGAGGCCGAGGCAGGTGGATCACCTGAGGTCAGGAGTTTCAGACCAGCCTGGCTAACATAGCAGAACCCCGTCTCTACTAAAAATACAAAAATTAGCCAGGCATGGAGGAGGGTGCCTCTAATCCCAGCTACTCGGGAGGCTGAGGCAGGAGAATCACTTGAACCCAGGGGGTGGAGGTTACAGTGAGCCAAGATCAAGCCACTGCACTCCAGCCTGGGCGACAGAGCAAGACTCTGTCTCCCAAAAAAAAAAAAAAAAAAGCTCAGCTTTATCCTGAGGCCACAGGGAAGTTGTGAAAGAATCTTAAGTCAGGAAACTAAGGTTATCTTGTTTGGTTTCTTTTGTTTTTAATTTTATTCTCACTAAAATGGGGTGAATGGATTAGGAAATGGAAATGGGTATGAGAAGAAGACACAGATACCAGTCAGGAGGTCATTATTATAGTCCAGACAAGAGATGGCTGAAGCCAGGAACTCAAATAGCATCAGTGGGCTTGGAGAGAAACAGGTAGATTCAAAAGTTATCTAGGGTCAGGCAAAGTGGCTCATGCATGTAATTCCAGCATTTTGGGAGGCTGAGGCAGGAGGAATGCTTGAGGCCAGGAATACAAGACTAGCCTGGGCAACATAGCGAGACCTCATCTCTATTAAAAATTAAAAATTTAGCCAGGCATGGTGATGCATGCCTGTAGTCCTAGTTACTCAGGAGGCTGAGGTGGGAGGATCACTTGTGCCCAGGAGTTTGAGGATACAGTGAGTTATGATCATGCCACTACACTCCAGCCTGGGAAACAGAGCAAACCTGTCTCAACCAATCAGTCAGTCTGAGAAGTAGAAGCAGCAAGCCTGAACAATGGCATAAAACGCTATGATTACTTGATATCATTTAGCATCTTAATACTTAGCTATTTTAATGCTCATTTAGGAGCTGTTCCAAAGTTTATCAAATGAACAGTAGCACATACTGATTTCGTTGAGGGGAAATTGGCTAGCATGATTAATAGCAACGGTAACATTTTCAAGTTATGTCAATGAATCTAATAATTCTGCAAAGCCTTATTCCTATATTTCTAGTATATGAGGTACAGAATGAGGACACACACAACAACAAATATTTATTGAGTGCCTGGGTAACATATTGTTCTTTAAAAAAACAAAACAAAAACACACAGAAGCAGCAGGAAACTGACAGATTTAAAACAGAAAAGAAGTATTTTCTATAATTTATTTGGAGCTATGAAAGTTATTGAAGTATAATACTTGCCTCGAACACTTTCCCAACAGCTGAAATTAATTTTTATGCCTAAGCAAGATACTGCATGGTGGTGAAACATATATGGTTCACTGATTTTGAATATTCTATTCAAAATATCTCAAAAGAAAAAAAGACTATTTGTGCAGTCAACTATTTGAACTAGCAGAATGACTGAAGCATATAAAGGAGAATAAGCAAAAAAGATGTTTAGACATTTCATAAATATGGAATTTGATTTGTTTGTTTGTATACATTATGAGGTACCAGTGCAATTTTGTTACATGCATGGATTGCACAGTGGTGAAGTCAGAGCTTTTAGGGTATCCATCACCCGAATAATATACATCATACCCATTAAATAATTTTTCTCATTATCCACACCCCTCCTACCCCAAAACCCTCCTGAGTCTCCATTGTGTATCATGGAATTGGATTTTCTTCCACAAAATATTCAACTTAAATTTAGGAGTTATTAATTTTGTCTATATTGCATGCTGTTTTGTTTTTGGTTTTTTGTTTTTTTTTTTTTTGAGACAGAGTCTCGTTCTGTCCCCCAGGCTGGAGTGCAGTGGCGCGATCTTGGCTCACTGCAAGCTCCACTTCCCAGGTTCACGCCATTCTCCTGCCTCAGCCTCCTGAGTAGCTGGGACTACAGGTGCCCACCACCATGCCTGGCTAATTTTTTTTTTTTTTTGTATTTTTAGTAGAGATATGGTTTCACCATGTTAGCCAGGATGGTCTTGATCTCCTGACCTCGTGATCCGCCCGCCTCGGCCTCCCAAAGTGCTGGGATTACAGGCTTGAGCCACCGTACCTGGCTGGTATGCTGTTCTTTAAACTCATGAAATCTCTGAGAAACTAACTAGAAAGGGTCTTAATTCTGAATTTAGAAATATTTCTAATTATATACATTTTGATACCAATATATTGTACATTCATCTGGAATACCTTTAATATCCTCATTAGCTGAGTAATACAGAATATGAATATTAAGTAATAGAGAAGTACTCCATAGACATTATCCAATTCTGCTTTCATTCACTTGAATTGATTACTTTGAAAAAAGTCTTAATCCATAATGTCAACTTCTTTTATTTCTATTTGCCCCATCTTTTAGAGGATATCTCTATCTGAGGAAGATTTTTTGGTATGTGCATTTTGTTTATTCTACACATGCCAAATAGATCTCCCAAGATGAAACTCTGAGCTCATTTGGAAGTAATTTTTGGTAGCACATGAATCAGAACTCTTATTTTCTTCTCAGCACTACTGGTATTTTATTGCTTCCATCTATAGTCCAATATGCTTTTAGTGCTAAGAACCCTGAGGCCAAACACACAAAGCACTAAGAAAATGGGAACTTCTGGCGATTACAATTTTTGCCAGTCTTTCAGGGTTCTTCCCTCCCCTGGGAGAGTGAAATCACTTTAAGTTCACTATGAAACAGGAACATGGTGAGCACAAATGATTGACTGAAGTTGGTGATGTTGATTTAGGAATCTTCGACTTAAAGGTCAGGTATAAAAACCTTAAACCTGCTTGTCAAAGTCTGCTTGTCAAACGCCGATGGATTTTTTCAAGACTCTGCCCTAATGTCACTTTTTCTATCAAGGACTCTCTGGCCAACACAGGCAGAGTTAGGCAGTTCCTCCTTTATGTTATTAGCACACCTTAACATACTTCTATGGCAGCACTTATCAAATTATATTGCATTTGTTTGTCTGTCTCCACTCACGGATAGAGAGAAACCATTCTCTTCCTTTATCTGTGAACCAGAGCATTACCAAAATCAAGTTGGTTTTCAATAATTAATGGAAAGGATGGTCAGAGAATGGCTAATAATATTCTACCTTTGTATACCATAGGTTTCAAGGTCTTTCACATAGTAGTGAGGAAGACTTGGCTTAAATTATTTTCCGTCTTTCTTTCTTTTTCTTTTTTTTTTTTTTTTTTTTTGAGGCGGAGTTTCGCTCTTTTTGCCTAGGCTGGAGTGCAATGGCGCGATCTCAGCTCACCGCAACCTCCACCTCCCGGGTTCAAGTGATTCTCCTGCCTCAGCCTCCCGAGTGGCTGGGATTACAGGCATGCGCCACCACCCTGGCTAATTTTTGTATTTTTAGTAGAGACGGGGTTTCTCCATGTTGGGCAGACTGGTCTTGAACTCCTGACCTCATGTGATCCACCCACCTAGGCCTCCCAAAGTGCTGGGATTACAGGCGTGAGCCACCGCACCCGGCTATTTTCCATCTTTTATAGATAAAGAAACAAATGCCCAGAGAGGTTATATGACCTACCCACGTTCAAAACAGTTAATATATTGTACACCTAATTCTCATGGCAGCAAGTTGATAAAGATTTGTAGATAGAAGTGGTAGCAGTACTGTTATATAAGGCAAACATAGCAATGGCTGGCCAGGAGTGCATTATGTAAGTGTTTCAGATTGGTTGACATATTTAGGATCTCATTACTTGTTTTGAAAGTCAATCTTAACAGGTTCTCAAGAAATTAACTTAAATGGACATGAAACGACACAAGAATATCAAATTATTTACATTCAGTAACAATATATGAAAATTCTTACTCTGTACTCAAGCTACAGTGAAGTCAGCAGAAAGACATAAAACATATCCTACATATGTATGTAATATATATGACTCTGCCATCTCTGAAATTCCGAACGTGACTCAGACTACTAACAGGGAACAGAATTCTTAGAGATCAATCCTTTAACTCTTTCATTTTACAAAAGACAGACAGAAATGGATAGCGAGAAAGGATAAATGACTTACTCAAAGTCACACAGCTTTTTAGTGGCAGTACCAGGACACAAAATCAGGTCTCCTTAATAATATTCTGACATTTTTAAAAAACAAGTTATGATTGAGAAGTGATACAGGTAGAGTTCTTAGCCTTCTAGGCATCTGGCTAATATGAGTACACACAGGCTGTAACACTGGAATTATCATTAAAAGAATGCTGCAACATGGTGGAGAAGTACACCATCTACTACTCTGTGTCTGTGTATTGGGGAGGTTAAGGGAACATATAATATGACAGTGTTTTAGGATCTAAATGGAGATCAACAATATTAATTATATTTATTCTTATATATTTTACATATATATTCTTCTATTTATTTATTTATTTTGGGACAGTCTCACTCTGTCTCCAGCGGCTCACTACAACCTTTGCCTCCCAAGTTCAAGCGATTCTCCTGCCTCAGCCTCTGAAGTAGCTGGGATTACAGGCGCCCGCCACCACGCCCGGCTAATTTTTGTATTAGTAGAGACAGGGTTTTGCCATGTTGGCCAGGCTGGTCTCAAACTCCTAACCTCAGGTGATCCACCCACCTCGGCCTCCCAAAGTGCTGGGATTACAGGTGTGAGCCACTGCGCCTGGCCATATATATATTCTTACATATCCATTCACCCACAGACATTGTTACAAAAAAAATTATTGGATTTATCATTTCAGTGTGTCAACTAAAGTATATTTTCTGTTTCCTCATTCCTTTTTAATGTAATTTTTTTTCCTTTTCGAAAATAATCCAAGTAGATATAACCTGTGCGCTTATGTGTTCATAGCATATAATCAGCTTTTAAGTTTTGAAAATTATTTGATCACTTTCTCTTAGCCCTCTTCTCATTGCCAATAGAGCACATTCTACTAGTTATGGGTTAGCTACAAAGTATGTGTCTCTATGAAGGGTCAAAGACCAAAATCAACTAATATTTTCAGGAAAAAAGAAGACATATGATCATACTTCTGGAAGTTTGTGGATTAACTTCTATGACCAAAGCTGCTTGTTTAACTGTTGGGGTGTGCTCTGGGTTATAGGCCCTGGGTTAGGAGATGAAAGCAATTTGATTTCCACAAGCATATTCATATCTCACAGATGAAGTCACACCAAAATCAAATGATTTCACAGGGCAACAGCATTGACAAAGAAAGTACTGCTTTGGGAATAAAAACATACCTCACACTGGAATGAATTTGTTTGTTAACTGATCTTCCTGCTAGGGATTATTGCTAGAGGTCCTCACACCTGTAATCCCAACACTTCGGGAGGTTGAGGTAGGTGGATCACTTGAGGTCAGGAGTTCGAGACCAGCCTGGCCAATATGGTGAAACCCCATCTCTACTAAAAATACAACAATTAGCTGGGCGTGGTGGCATGTGCCTGTAATCCCAGCTACTTGGGAGGCTGAGGCAGGAGAACCTGGGAGGCAGAGGTTGCAATGAGCCAAGATCGCACTACTGCACTTCAGCCTGGGCAACAGAGCAAGACTCCATATCAAAAATAAAAATAAAAATAAAAAATATATATATATACACATACACACACACACATATATACACCTTTATCTGTTTGAGATCAACTATTGTGCATATCTTTCTGTTACTATTACAATCAGAGTCTGTATTCTTCCTGCTACTCCTTTGTTGGATGCAGAGGAGGTGTATTTCCACAGCATTTATATAGCAAAGTCTTTGATTCCTTTTAGCATCATAACTTGTACCCTAACTGCCACCCCCAATTAATGCTAATATTTACTGTGATCCTCAAGAGTTCCAGTTTAAAACAAGAGCCCACATTGTGAAAGAAACTTTAGGTATTCAAAGTTATTTACAAAGTCCAATTCAAAATCAGTTTCTCATTTAAGCTGTGAAAGAAACTTGTTTATAAATCACAGCATTCGAATTTATAATGTGAAAAGTTCTAGATATTAATTTTTAAGGTATGTAAAATTATAATATTATGCTATATAAAAATTGGGGTTATTTAAGTACCAATTCATTCATTTCTTATAAAATTTCAGTAAAACATTTCCCATGTATACCTAACATTGAAGATGATTCATTGAGGTCCACATTATGTTAAGCCAGCCATGACTTATAACTTAATTTTTATCCATGTCACAGGTATAAAATATCTGTCAATTCTTGTTAAAAAACTGTCACATGAAATCAATATAGTCAATAGGAACATAAAACAACAATAGAAGGAAGACATTCAGAAATATAAGCAACAGGCCCTGCAATGCTTTAAGATGTATTACTCACCAAAAACAAAGTTCGGAAGTTGTTGAGATCACCAAAGAACTCTTCTATGCTCACTGTCTTTGAGTCAAAAATGAAATATTCTCCGAGATTCTCATAGAGCTTCATCATGTTGTTGTGCATGGTGGAGAGTTTTTCATACTGTTCTCTGGCACTCTTCGTAAAGCTGTAGCTTTTTGTTAAGGAACATGACCCAACAGTACCTTTTAAATGCAATCACTAGATGTTAAGATTGAATTAAATCATCACTTCTATAAATATATTAGTAATGCACAAATACTTGTGCATTAGTTTGTTAGGGCTGCCATAGTAAAATACCACAGATTAGGTGGCTTAAACAACAGAAACTGATTTTCTCACAAATCTGGAGGCTAGAAGTCTGAGATCAGGGTCTAGTGAGTTTAGTTTCTTCTGAGATCTCTCCACAGTCGTTCCTCTGTCTGTATCCTAATCGCTTCTTCTTACATTAGACATATTGAATTAGGGCCCACACTCATCAGCTCATTTTAACTTAATTACTTCCTTAAAGTCCCTATGATCAAATATAGTCACATTCTGAGGTACAGGGTGGTTAGGACTTTAACATATGAATTTTGGGGAAGACACATTTTAGCCCAAAATAACTTGCTAGAGTCATTATATTGGTTAGTGAGACTTGAAGATCTTTAAATTAGGCAGAACTATTCAATATGTAACCACACGGAACATATTTGTTAGAAAATGTTTGCTAAATGAAAGCATATAGGCATAAATACCAGAAAATGGCCTCATATATTTTTATGAGTAAGGTAGAAAACAAACAGTGACAAAAAACTTAAAGAAAAAATTATATATATATATATATTTTTTTCTTCTCTTTTTAATATATATCTCTATATAAATAGAGATAGAGGTTATAGTGAGGCCAGGTGTGATGGCTCACGCCTGTAATCCCAACACTTTGGGAGGCCGAGGTGAGCAGATCACAAGGTCAGGAGTGTGAGACCAGCCTGGTCAACATAGTGAAACCCCATTTCTACTAAAAATACAAAAAAATTAGCCGGGCATGGTGACACGTGCCTGTAGTCCCAGCTACTTGGGAGGCTGAGGCAGGAGAATCGCTTGAACTCGGGAAGTGGAGGTTGTGCTGAGCCAAGATCGCATCCCAGCACTCCAGCCTGGGCAACAGTGTGAGACTCCGTCTCAAAAAAAAAAAAAAAAGAAGTGATAGTGAATTCTGTATATGAGTGTTATATATGTGTGTGTGTATACATATATGCATAACCCACATAAGGAAGGGAGAGAAGGAAGAAGGTGATGGGGTTCAAGACACACTTCCCCAAAATATGGCACCTTGGCATTTGAGAAATCAGCAAAAGCAGGAAGATCTCTCTGATCTTCTTCTAATCCTTTTCTCCTGAAGCAGACAAGAAAATAATTCTCTTAACTGCCTCTGAAGTAGGTTATAAGACCCTCATTTCAAAGCTGCTCTTCCTATACCTGAAGGAAAAGAATGTCCTTATCTCTGGAGACATATGGACACAGAGAAGAATCTGAACAAATATGCCTTGCTAAGTCCCCCCAGCTCATTACCATTAGATCATACCCCCTTTGCCCAATTATATTTCCCCACTGTCCACTCTTCATCAAACCTAATCATAAAAATATACAAGTTTCCCTACTTCTTTTGGTCTTCATTTCTGAGGGCTCCTGTGTCACATAAAATTTATATTAAATAAATCCATAAGTTTTCCTCTTGTTAATCTGTCTTTTGTTTTAGAGGTCTCAGCCACAAACCCAGCAATGGGTGAGAAGAGAAACTGCTTTTCCTCTATAAAGGAGAGAAAGTGGCCTGGCAAGAAAGGAGGACGAGGGAGAAGGAGGGAACGGGGGAGGGAGAAGAGAGGATGAAGGGGAGAGGGAGAGAGAGATACAGAGGGAGAGGGAGAAGGAGAGAGAGGTAAAGAAAATTTGCTGTAGCTCTAGAGAGAATTTTCTGTACCTTTAGAACCTTAATCGCTCAAAGGGCTTGTTAAAACACAAGTAGCTGTTTGCTGGGGCCCCAGATCAGAGGCCTAAGAATTATCATTTCTAACTAATTTCCAGGTGATGCTGATGCTCCTGGTCCAGGCCCACACTTTGAGTAGCATGTTTTAGAAAATTAAGTAGAAGCTATTATCTCCAGAAACTAATTTTACCAGTTTTAAAAAATTTTGAAGGAATAAATGATCTTAACAACCACCATTACCAAATCATAAAATGAACGAAATATATAAATGTGTCCTACTAAAGATATCTCACTATATATAAATTTATACTTATAGAAAGAAATTATAATACATTTTTTTCTGATTATAGAAGATATAAATGACCCTTTTTTACAACTTAGAAATTAAAAACTTAAATCAACTAAAATTTCCCACTCAGAAACAAGTATTGTGAACATCTCGAAGCATTTCCTCCTGGTCTTTCTTCTATGGCTAGTAACTTTTGATTGTTATGGATAAGAATGTTTTAGAAAAAGGTAAGTGGACTAACCATAAAGAAGAAAGGAAACAAAATCAACAGTTTAAAATTAGAGTTAAATCCATTAAAAATTAATAATGATCACAGAAGTAAAATTTCTTTAGATGGAAAAGTAATTGACTTGGAATTGTATAGAAAAATAATGGTGCAGTCTGGGGCATACTATTTTAAGATCTACTACAGTATATTAATATTTTGTGGTGCTATTATTTTATCAAGTACTGATAATTGTGCCTTGAAAAACTTGACTTTATAAGATTTTCTGAATTCTTCACTGTGTTTTATTATAACCTGGGGCCAAATTTATTTTCCATGGGAACACAGCTCTAGTTCTATAATGAAAGTCAATGGGGAAATCAGACCATTTCTGGAAAATTACTTTGCAGCTGACACTTACGGAATACACCATGATTTTAAAAGTGAGATGCCCACTTCCTATGTTATTTTTTTATGCTAGGTAAGTATTAGCATTCACATTAACAACACAACAGCCCCTTTCATGCTGACAAGTGACATTAAATCTTTCAATCCTCAAGCCCATTTTTATGTCAATAGACCCGAAAGAACAAACACATTTCTGACAGACTCTACTTTCTTTTTAGCAATGAAAGGGTATGTAATGCTTCACATATAAAAACATTCTGACTTTTACCTTTGAGACTGTCATCATATATATATTGGTTTTTAAGAAAATGTTTAGCATCATATTTAAGCATAGCAGAAAGAAGACTCTTCATTTTTTAGCAAAGAATGAAAGTGACATTTCTGTTTTCTAGCCTCTCTTCCCTAAATAAAATAGATTCATTCCAGGGACTTGCTAGGCAGAAACACTTTGCAAAGGTCACTTACTTGTAATCTATTTGCAATGCAAATTACTAAACTGTTTGTATATTGCAGAAAACTCAACATCTGTACAACACAGAGAAAAAGCCAAAGATAACAAAAAAGGGAAAATGTGTATGTTCCCATTTATCATAACACAATTTTTCACCAGCTAAAACATGTCCATGTAGTGATACCGAATTTCATAAATTTGTTCTTATAGAACAAAAACTGGTTTCAGAAATTGTCTCTGTACCCGAGAGAGAAAATCTGAAAAATTCTGAGAATGGTTTATCTTCAAAATAACAAATGGAAAGCAGTCCAATGTCTAAATCCTTCACTTATCTTCCAAGAGATTACTTTGTAAAAGGGATAGATGGCTGGCAAGTCAGCACTGAAATTTTTCACAATTGCAACCATGTCACCAAATCCTACATGGGACTGCAGGTAAGAAAAGAAGTGGACATCACTCCATATCATCCCAGTATTTAATGTGGAAATTTTAAAAACTTACCATTTATTTTAAATTATCTGCATTATTTTTTAGAGACAGGATCTTGCTCTGTTACTCAGGCTGGAGTGCAGTGGCACGATCCTAGCTCACTGCAGCCTCGAACTCCCAGGCTCAAGCCATCCTCCCGCCTTAGCCTTTCAAGGAGCTGGGACTACAGATGTATGCCACCACACCTGGCTTCATATGGGAAACTTTTATTTTGTTTTTTGAGCAGTCACTAAATACAAGATACTGGGGTGGTATCATGCTAAGCATTGTGGTCGATAGAATGATCATTAAAGCCTTAATCTCTACCCTGAAGAAGTTTATAATCCAATAGTACAATAATTCTACCACCATCAATTTGCATGTGTATAAGACTTTATCACTTATTATATACATTTCCTTCCATTATATCCCATATTCTTCATAACAACCTTTTCAAAAAGGCAGAGCAATATTACCATTCAAAGTTTAGAGTTGTGGGAGCTAGATAAAAGGCAGTTATCCATTTAGGGTTAGAACGCAGACATTGTAATAATCCATGGCATGACACCTAGTTCTTTTCATATAGAAGTGTATTGTTTACAATAACAGTGACCTTCATGTGGCAAAATCCAATATTCACTCCTTTATTTTTCTTTTTAGGTCTCAGCAGCATATGACAACATTTAGCTACTTCTCTTAATTTCTGTGACACAGAAATGAAAAGTTTTCTTTCTCACTTCCTCTCCTCTGGTAACTTTTTGTTTTTGTTTTTGTTTTTGTTTTTTGTTTTTTGCTTTGTTTTGTTGTTTTTTTGAGATGGAGTCTTACTCTGTCACCCAGGCTGAAGTGCAGTGGCGTGATCTCAGCTCACTGCGACCTCTACCTCCTGGGTTCAAGCGATTCTCCTGCCTCAGCCTCCCAAGTAGCTGGAATTACAAGCACAGCCCACCACATCCAGCTAATTTTTGTATTTTTAGTAGAGATGGGGTTTCACCATGTTGGCCAGGCTGGTCTTGAACTCCTGACCTCAGGTGATCCACCCACCTGGGTCACCCAATGTGCTGGGATTACAGGCGTGAGCCACGGTGCCTGGACTCTTCTGGCAACTTCTATAAAATGTTAGAGTAGAGGGTTTGGTCCTGAGCCCTCTATCTGCATTCTCTGTCTAGTTGATTTCAGCAATTCACATAGCTTTTGTCAGGCCTCTGAGCCAAAGCTAAGCCATCATATCCCCTGTGACCTGCATGTACACATCCAGACGGCCTGTTCCTGCCCTAACTGATGACATGCCACCACAAAAGAAGTGAAAATGGCCTGTTCCTGCCTTAACTGATGACATTACCTTGTGAAATTCCTTTTCCTAGCTCAAAAGCTCCCCGACTGAGCACCTTGTGACCCCCACCCCTGCCCACCAGAGAACAACCCCCTTTGACTGTAATTTTCCTTTACCTACCCAAATCCTATAAAACGGCCCCACCCCATCTCCCTTCACTGACTCTCTTTTCAGACACCCCGCCTACACCCAGGTGAAATAAACAGCCTTGTTGCTTACACAAAGCCTGTTTGGTGGTCTCTTCACACGGATGCGCATGAAAGCTTTAATATCATCTATATTGATGATGCCCAAATTTATATCTCTCCTAGCACAATCTCTCCCCTGAGACACGCACTTTTTATAATCAACTGTCTACATACCATCTCTACTTGAATTTTTAAAAAAATGATACCTGTTGATATTTCAAATGTAAATTCCTCTCTGAAAACCCTCTAATAACTTTCTACGACACTTGGAAGAAAATCCAAATGATTTTTGATAAGGCTCTATATGATCTGTCCTCCACCCATCCCTGTAATGTAAACTCATGCCATCCTCCCTTTAAAGTACTATGTCTGGTGTCCTTCGATAGCTCAGTTGGTAGAGCGGAGGACTGTAGGTTCTTTAAAGTACTATGTCTGGCTATATCAACCTTCTTGCTATTCCTTGGACAAACAAGGTCACAGACAGCTCAGGGCCTTTGCACTTGTTATTCTCTCTGCCTAGACTGTTTCTTTCCCACCAAGCCATTCAGTCTCAGCTTAAATGCCACTTCCTCATAGAGGCTTGCTTCAACCATCCAATCTAAAATATCCATCCCCATCACTGTTACTGTGGCCTATTTTATTTCATTTGAGAACTTAATCACTATCTGACATTATCTCTTCTGTCTATTTTTCTTATTCCTTATTTCAATCTGTTTACTGCCTACCTTACCCTACTTAAAAATATGGTCCATGAAAGTAGACCTTCTCTAATTGATCACTGACTCATCAACACCTAGACATGTGCCTGGCACATAGAAGAAATAGTAGCAGTAACAAAAGAAATGAGAATCAACAATAATGACAATGTAACTGTACCTAACCCTTTTAAAAAATAAATTGTGTGAGCCGCTGTGGAAGACTTCCCATGGATTAACTCATTTAATCTTTACAACAGCTTTCTGAGATAAAAAATAATAATAATAATAATTGCATAAGGTCACACAGATAGTATGTCACAAAAATGGAAGTAAACTGAGTGTGCCTCCAGAAACCACGTTCTTAACCAGTAAGCTATATAGTTCTTAAGAAATATTTGTTGAAGAAGTAAAGGCTCATTCTAACACTGCATAGAATGACTCCACTGAAGGCTGGGTCATGGGTTGACTTGAGTACTTAAAAACCTGAAATCCCTTTTATGAATCTTAAGATAAACCAATTTCACAGCAAAACTCATTTAACTGAGAATATTTTTGCAGTACTATTTAATTGTATTTGAGAATGCATTTTAATTCCCTCGTTTCATCAATCTGAACGTCTTAAATACATTTTAATAACAAGGTTGGCTTCAATCATATTTATTTTAAAGCTATATATGTAATAGTGAATATGTTTATCAGTAGAATGATGGTCAGCCTAAATTAAGTTTGTGTCTTTAGACCTGAATGTTACTCTAGTAGATATGTTAGTAGATGTAATGGTTAATTTTATGTCAATTTGACTAGGTTAAAGAATATCCAGATAGCTGGTGAAACACTGTCTCTGGGTGTGCCTGTGAGGGTGTTTCTGGAAGAATTTGCATGTGAATCAATAGACTGAGTAAAGAAGATCACCCTGCTCAATGTGGGTGCGAAATGATCCAATTTGTTGAGGGCCAAGACAGAACACAGAAATGGAGAAGAGTGAATTCTCTCTCTCTTCTGGAGCTGAGACGTCCATCTTCTCTTGCCCTGGGACATTGACACTCCTGGTTTTTGTGCCAAGGGACTGCAACTGGAGCATAAACAAATGGCTCCCCTGGTTCTCAGACCTGGGGATTTGTATTGGAACTATACCATCAGTTTTCCTGGTTTGTTAGCATGCAGAGGGTTGGAAGTTAGATGACGAGATGTCTCAGTCTCCGTGTGTGTGTGTGTGTGTGTGTGTGTGTGTGTGTGTGTGTGTGTATTCTTTTTCTCTGGAGAACCCTAATACAATAGATAAAATTTAAAACTGGTCATTTTGTTTAGCTCCTATATTAGAGAATAGAAATTAACAATATGGTTTAAAGAAAATAAGTCTTTTTATTTTTTTCTAAGAGACAGAATCTTGTTATGTTGCCAAGGCTGGAGTGTGGTGGCTATTCACAGGTGCAATCCCAGTACTGATCGGCATGAGAGTTTTTACCTCCTTTGTTTCTGACCTGGGCTAGGTAACCCCTGTTTAAGCAACCTGGTGGTCCCCCATTACTGAAAGGTCCATTAATGTGGACCTTAGTGTGAATGCCCAATCAGCCTAGCACATTATAGCCCAGAACTCCCGGGCTCAAGCAATCCTCTCATCTCAGCCTTCTGAGTATCTGGGCCTACAGGCATCTACCACCACACCCAGTATAAATAAGAGTTAAATGTATGTAGTGGGATGCCTCACAAAAAAAATTAACTTACTATAAAATGCATTTCATGAAAGGCTACTTGCCCGGGCACAGTGGCTCACGCATGTAATCCCAGAGCTTTGGGAGGCCAAGGCAGGTGGGTCGCTTAAGGTCAGGAGTTCGAGATCAACCTGGATGTGGTGAAACTCCATCTTTCCTAAAAATACAAAAAATAGCAGGGTGTGGTGGAGGTTATCTGTAATCTCAGCTGCTCGGGAGGCTAAGGCAGGAGAATGGCCTGGACCTGGGAGGCAGAGGTTGCAGAGAGCCTAGATCATGCCACTGCACTCCAGCCTGAGCGACAGAGACAGAGTGAGGCTCCATCTCAAAAGAAACAAGAAAACAAAAAATCAAAAAAAAAAAAAAAAAAAAAAAAAAACGAGGCTATTTGGTGGCTTACAGGCAGTTTTGATTCTAGAAACAGAATGACATTTTCATGTCGTAGAGATATAAGGTATCTTTACATCTACCTGTAGAGTTCTTTTTATAAAGTGGGTATATCTTTAACAGGACCCTGTCTATGGAGAAGGAGGAGAAAGGTTGTCTCATCAGTAGAGATTTGACCTGGGTTACTGTTACTCCTTACTTGGGGTTAAGATTGAATATAACCGAGACTTAAGAAAGTGTATTGTAGACCATTATGATTGGTGTGACTGGGTCAGGCAGCCTGCCCTTAGTTGTGTTTTGGCAGCACTGAGGGAGAAGTCTATGGCCATATTTAGGGTGATATGGGAAAGCTGGTTATGGACACACTATATAACGAATGCTAGAACCTCTCCTAACACAGTTCCCTGAGAAACTACTGAAGGCAATGGTAAGATCAGCAGCCAAAGGGCATTTGCTCCTGAATACCCAGATTTCCCGGCATTTGGTGCTACAGGAGAGAGTGACAACAACTAGAAAAGCTTCAAAGCACAGGGCACTCTGGGGAGGATGATTAGACTATTCCAGGATCGAAATGTAGAGTGACCTCTTCCCATCTGTTTAAGCAACTTTGGAAGTCCTTGAAATATTTAAAGAGAAGAACCCTGGGAAAACAATGGACCTTCCAAGATGAAGGTAATTCAGAGTAATTTATAACCTAAAATAAATATAACCTTATGGCAGTGAAGTGGGACACATCTAATACATATAAACTTGTCAAGTATGAGAGGAAAATAAGAAATTCAATGCAATTTTCCTTTTACTAGTCCCCTTTCAAATTCCTTGTTCTACAAAGACAAATATTTCTGATTTTTCAAGCATGAAGTTATTCAAGATAACTCTAAGCTAAAATCACATCATCTTCTCCCTAACAGAAGTGTTTTTTGTGGGTTTATAAACTAAAATGTGTGCAGCATTTTAAAACACTGCAAGGTAAAATGCTAATGTTTTGAAAATGTTATTAATTTGAAATCAGTCTGGTCTCAGTCATGAATCTGGAAAGTTAATTTATAAAACATTTATCGTAAGTCCCACAAAGCATTTTTATTTCCTTTTTTTTTTTTGAGACAGAGTCTCACTCTATCGCCCATGCTGGAGGGCAGTGGCACGATCTCGGCTCACTGCAACCTCTACCTCACAGGTTCAAGTGATTCTCTTGCCTCAGCCTCCCACGTAGCTGGGATTACAGGTGCCCAGCACCACGCCCAGCTAATTTCTTTATTTTTAGTAGAGATGGGGTTTCATCATGTTGGTTAGGTTAGTCTCGAACTCCTTCCTGACCTCAAGTGATCTGCCCACCCAGGCCTCCCAGTGCTGGGATTACAGGCGTGAGCCACTGCACCCAGCCCACAAAGCATTTTTATATTAACTCATTTGAAAATTTCACCTAGGGAAACAGTGATCAGAATTACTTGGGTATGTACTATACAGAATTCTCTTAAAGCTTTTATCACCTATGTTTTTGTGTGACTATATATGAATTTCTAGGTTATATTCCTTAGTAATACACTAACAGTATGGACTTAAAATTCAACCTGAGACAGTTGTAATTCCTCCATAGGCTTATACCCAAATAGAGAGTAAGTTATTTTCTTTATACTTTAATGTACATTTATATTGGTTTTGACTATTTCAGGTAGCTGAAGGCAGGTGTTATACCCCCTTGCCCTTTAACTGATCCTACTGGCAAAATAGGATCACTTCATCAATGCTATGTCTAGAAAACTGTTTATCATTTTACTTAATTTTGATGTAAGGAGTAATCATTACCACAAAAAACTTGTTCCATTAGAACTAGAATAAGCATTAGCAGAGCACTGGGGAATGAAGAGTTTATACAGCTCATAGATACTTGAGTCAAATCAGCTGCTACAATTTTTCATCTTCATAGGTAGTACATTAGTTACTTATAATTTTCATTTTAAAAGCCTGAAATATTAAATATCATTACTGCTGGATTGAAGAACATGGAAAAATCAACTTGAGATCCACTTAACCTTCACACAAGCTTTAGTTAACAACCTGGCATAATTACCCATTTAAATAAAAGGAAGTCACAAATATACAATCTATTAAAATATAAACAGCATTTCCACTTTTCAAAACCTGTCAGGAAAGATTCTTCTTAATGCTAAAAACAAAACATGAATTTTTCCATTTAATTTGGGTAATTTTTAGTTAGAAATTATTAACATTTCAAAGAAATGTACTTTAAAAATAATACGAAAATATGTGGCCGGGCGCGGTGGCTCAAGCCTGTAATCCCGGCACTTTGGGAGGCCGAGACGGGCGGATCACGAGGTCAGGAGATCGACACCATCCTGGCTAACATGGTGAAACCCCATCTCTACTAAAAAATACAAAAAACTAGCCGGGCGCGGTGGCGGGCGCCTGTAGTCCCAGCTACTCGGGAGGCTGAGGCAGGAGAATGGCGTAAACTCGGGAGGCGGAGCTTGCAGTGAGCTGAGATCCGGCCACTGCACTCCAGCCTGGGCGACAGAGCAAGACTCCGTCTCAAAAAAAACAACAACAAAAAACAAACAAACAAACAAACAAAAAAATTATGTGAAATTTCCTTACAAACCACACATTATGTGATGAATATGCATTGACAAGTATTTACAAACATGAAACATTAACAAGGATAATATGGAATGCATGTATTAATTTTCATTTGGGTTCAACATACTTCAAAATAGTTCAAGACATAGACTAAAAAATCCTGTTAAAAATCTGATTATAGGCCAGGTGAGGTGGCTCACACTTGTAATCCCAGCACTTTGGGAGGCTGAGGTGGGCAGATCACCTGAGGTCAGGGGTTTGACACCAGCCCGACCAACATGGCAAAAACCCATCTCTACTGAAAATATATAATTAGCCAGGTGTGATGGTGCACACCTGTCATCTCAGCTACTTGTGAGGCTGAGGCACGAGAATTGCTTGAACCCGGGAGATGGAGGTTGCAGTGAGCTGAGACTGCACCATTGCACTCCAGCCTGGGCAACAAAGCAAGACTGTCTCAAAACAAAAAAAAAGAAAAGTGTGACTGCAAAGCTTAAGTTGCTATAAGAATGTATATTTGGGAGACTTAATAGACTTAGGGGGACGGGGTAGGTTATGAGTCTGGAAATGCTGCTTGAAAGATGACGCATTAAAACTCAAACCTGGATGGTAAGAGCCAGAAGGAGCATTGTGGTAGTATGAGGGAAGGCTTGGAAAGATTAAATATTCTAGGAACACAAAGAAGAGGAAAAAGGCCTAAAATACTAGAGACTACGGAGTTAAGTGGGAGTGAGGAAGGAGATGGTTCCTGAGGTAAGCAGGAACCAGATTCTATAGATCTATTAAGCATTTAAAACTTTTTCTTGTCCAAAATGTAAGTCATTGACAAGGTTTAAACAAATAAGTGGTAGATTAGATTTCCTTTGCTTAAGGCGTAAAAAATGGTACCTAAATTAAAACACATACATACACACTAACAACAACCAAAAACCCTCAGACTAATTTAAATGAAGCATAGAATATGATCTAAATGATAGTAAGTTTATTTGCTAGTTCCTACTAATGAGAAGAGTATGCAGTATGTAAATATCCAATTAAAGTACATTTGATAAATTATTGAGAATGTTACACAGAATCAAAGGCAGTTAAAAAATAACAGGTGTTAGGCAATATATAACTATCAAGATTGCCATATAGTTGTGTTTACCAGAATACAGGAGTTATGGTTAAACATTTTTGAGATTGATGTGTATATTTTGGAATGTCAGTATTATTATTTAATATTCATAGTAGGCATACACACATGTTAATTAGATAAGGTCCTACCCCAAGCCCTACCTCACACTCAGTTCTCAGCATCATTTATCATGTTGTGATAATATATAAGAAACTGCTAGGGATTAAATAGAGAAAAAGAAAGTGAAGTGATAAGACATGGTTCCTAACCCTCACTGAATTTATAAACTAGTGTTAGGAGACAGATAAATAACAGCAGAGCCTCAGTAGCAGAAACTAATGTTTATTGAACTCTTACAAGGAAGCAGGCACGGAACTAAATGCTTAACAAGCTTTGTCTTATTTAACCCCTGCAATGGCCTATATATGCTATTATTAACTACATTTTACACATGATGAAATTAGCCTCAGGGAGACCAACTGACTTTTTCATTGCCATCTAGATAGTATGTGGTGGATTCAGGATTTGAAACGGGTACCCTCCCCTATACCACCGTAACACAAAATTATGTTTTAAACCAGCATGTTTAGCCCATAGCTTGCTTCCTCTGTTTTGTTTTTGTTTTTTGTTTTTTGAGACGAAGTCTCGCACTGTCGCCCAGGCTGGAGTGCAGTGGCACGTTCTAGGCTCACTGCAACCTCCGCCTCCCAGATTCAAGTGATTCTCCTGCCTCAGTCTCCCGAGTAGCTGGGATTACAGGCGCCCGCCACCACATCCAGCGAATTTTTTGTATTTTTAGTAGAGACGGGGTTTCACTATTGGTTTCACTATTCACCCATTGGCCAGATGGGTCTCAAACTCCTGACCTTGTGATCCACCCGCCCCAGCCTCCCAAAGTGCTGAGATTACAGGCATGAGCCACCGCTCCTGCTCTGGTTTTTGTTTGTTTGTTTGTTTTGTGTGTGTGTGTATGTGTTTTGTTTTTGTTTTTGTTTTTGTTTTGAAAAAAAGCATGTGGTAAAAAAATTCCACATAGAAAGGCCTGACTTTGGAATCATTAGGAAGTTTCACATGGAAGTAACTTCCAAATTCCATCTTGAGGTATGGAAAGGACTTTTCTATCCAGAGAGAAGACACTCCAGGCAATGAGAATAGTATGAGCAAAGATCTCAATGTATCTAGAACTGTCAAGGAACTGTGACTATTCTGGGATAAGGGAGTTTGCATAAGCAGGGAACTATAGAAGGGATAAGCCTGAAAAGGAATGAAATACATGTTAATATTTTCAAGTTTCCTTTGTAGGTGATGAGTAATCAATATTTTTAAGCAGAGGAGTAACATAACCTTACCTGTTTTTAGGAATCTAGTTTGGCAACAGGAGAAGGATAATTTGGAGAGATGAGAGATTAGACATAGGGAGAGCATCTGGGAAGCTAGCAGAACAGCACTGCAAATGGAAAGTAGGGGATAGATATAAGAAATATGGGCTGGGCGCGGTGGCTCATGCCTGTAATCCCAGCACTCTGGGGGACCCATGCGGGCGGATCACCTGAGGTCAGGAGTTCGAGACCAGCCCGGTCAACATGATGAAACCCCGTCTCTACTAAAAATACAAAAATTAATCAGGCGTGGTGGCACATGCCTGTAATCCCAGCTACTTGGGAGGCTGAGGCAGGAGAATCGCTTGAACTCAGGAGGCGGAGGTTACAGTGAGCAGAGATCACACCACTGCACTCCAGCCTGAGCGACAGAGTGAGACTCCATCTAAAAAAAAAAAAAAAAAAAAAAAAAAAGGAATATGGAGGAAGTAGAATCCATGGAACATGGTGACCGACTAGATATTAGTGGCTAGAGAGAGGGGAGCTTGTGTTTTATCAGAACTTGAGAGACAAGTAAGGGAGCACTATTTTGAAGGCAGAGAATAATGACTAGTTTTAAACAAACTGAGTTTGAGGTATCTGTGAAATACTGGGATAGTGAAATCTAATAGGCAGTTGAAGTATATAGGCTCCTTGATAAAATGGAGATCAGGCTGCATGGCAGCAGTAAGAAGTGCAAAGCCAAAGCAAATGGAGCAAGGACAGGGAGACTTCCTCTTGGCCAACTGGATCAAGATCAGGACAGTACTTTAACAAGGCTCCCTTAAGATTCTTGTTGGTTCAGTGGACATTCCTTTAGTCCGAATATACTTGGCCTTGATATACTTCCCCCAAATATAGGATATTCTGGAAATATCTAACTTAAAGAGCAAAATATCAGATCTTGTAATCTGTGCTAACAGTTCCAATGATTGTAAAGGATGATTTTACTACAAATGTCAATGAAACGAGAAGTATACTCAGTGCGAATTTTGCCAAAGGGCAGTTCCCTGGGGAATCTAGTTTTATTGAACAGTGACAGAGCTAGGGCAAAAAGGAGTTTAAGAAATATTACTACAGATTCAAGAATAACTGGATACAGTTATGAAATTACTTAGAAATGGTGATGCTAAGTGTCTGAGACTATGTTTCTCATTATATTGTGCAGTCTTTGTGAATGTGTATTTTAATTTTTATGGTACCAGGTACTTCTGATATGTCTGTTGCTTTGGAATGAATATGTACATATTTGGGTTTGATTGGACCCTTTAGTATAATTTTCTGAATTCTTTGGACATTTTATTTCCATTTTTCCCATTTTATAAGTATTTTACCTACACTTATTTTCAAATGTCCCATTTTAGGTTTGAGAATTATACTGAATTATAGATAATGTCCAATCATGCTTTTTCAATCTAAGTAGGGGTTTCAGTTCAGCTGATACTGCTTTTCCATTTCTTGTTTATCTTTGTTTACTTAACTAAAATCACCGATGAGGTAAAGAAATGGTAACAAAAAAAGGAAATGTCTTCCAAATCAAGTTTACTAATAAAGATAAGAGCCAATTCTGTGCGTTCAAAAGATCTATGAACTGAGGCAAGGGATTTAGCCCTTTTTGTACACATACAGGATGATCTGTGGAATTTACATCCCTCACTGCAGATACAAAATAAAGCAATTTGGTTAGAAATTCGGCAAGGTTCCTTCCAGCTGTATAATGCTAGTATTCAGGTAAAATGAAAGCACTAACATCTTGATAAAAAGTATTTTGATTTTTTTCTCATGAAAACACTTGAATATATTATTTAAGCTGGTTGTTTAGTGTATGTAAACTCCCTATTCTAGAATGAATATATTTTGAACACCTTTATGTCTTATGATCTCTAAAACAGGGTTAAGAGACTTGCAAGTACATGGCAACCTCAATCTGAATTTAACCTACAGTTAACTATCTCAACGACAGACATGTTACTCTGAAATAAAATAGTGACATTGAAATACTATATATTTCCTAACCCAACTGCTTATTACAGACTCTGATTTCTTTTCCATGTGGGCTATTTGATACCCCTGACATTAGAATTCCAACTTCTTGTTGTCTAAGCTTTGAAGATCAGAATCCATTCATACCATCACCTTATAAAAAATTTTCCTATATGGTCATGTAACCCTAACCTTAACCCTGATGTCCTCCTACTTAATAAAACTATTTACATGGTTGAAAACAAGTGCATTTCAAGATACAAAGTACTTTAATATAAAGCAGTCAAACATTTCAGAATGTTTCCCTGAATTTATTCCATATACGTAATAGCCCAACTCTGGGCCAGAATTTCCACTAGGAAAATTTTATTTTTGCAACAAAAATGTTTTTGCAGACAATACTACTTTTTGTTTGCACTGTATTTCCTAAGCTGTTCAGCAACTCCTTTTCTATTTTAACGTTTCCCTAAAATATATGTATTTCTGTGTACGTGTATGTATGTATGTGTATATACTTATACACATGTTAAGAATTTACTAATTTTACTGGGTCACTGGTGGATTTTGTATTTTTTTTCCTAGTATCAATTTCATGTATGTCTTAAATATGAAACTGCATTATTTAACTCTGAAAGACATTTTTAGCTTTATGTGGAAGAAGCCATTTGAATACAGTGGCATTACTTCCAAAGAACACATTCTTTTCTTTCCTTTGTTAGAGATAAAAATGTGCCCCGTGAAAATTTTCTACTTGAGGAAAACAAACAATAACAAAATAGCTTCAGTAGTGTTCAGTTTGTGACATGGATTCAAAACTAGAACTATGAATCTATCTTTAATGGGTTTGGTATCTCTAGGTGCCTCTGACATCTCAAAAAATTACACGATCTTAGGAACCATATATATTTCAATGTCAATGTGTTACTTACTCAAAGCCAGCTCTTGGACTGAAAAAAAGAAAAAGGCAGGATCTTGAAGAGATAGTTGCACTCCTATATTCAATGCAGCATTATTCACAATAGCCAAGAAGTTGAAAGAATCTACGTGTCCTTCAATGAATAAAGAAAATGTCGTTCACCCATATAATGGAATATTATTCAGTCTTTAAAAAGAAAGACATCAAAAGGCCGGGCGCAGTGGCTCATGCCTGTAATCCCAGCACTTTGGGAGGCTGAGGTGGGTAGATCGCCTGAGGTTAGGAGTTCAAGACCATCCTGACCAACATGGTGAGACCCCATCTCTACTAAAAATACAAAAGTTAGCCGGGCGTGGTGGCGGGCGCGTGTAATCCCAGCTACTCGGGAGGCTGAGGCAGGAGAATTGCTTGAACCTGGGAGGCAGATGTTATAGTGAGCCAAGATTGCGCCACTGCACTCCAGCCTGGGTGATAGAGCAAGACTCCGTCTCAAAAAAAAAAGAAAGAAAGACATCTTGTCATATGTTACAACATGGATGAGCCTTGAGGACATTATGATCCATGAAATAAGTCAGTCACAGGACAAATACTGTATGATTCCACTTATACAAAGTATCTAGTCAAACTCATAGAAACAGAGAGTAGGTGGCTACCAGGGGCTGAGGCGTGAGGGAAGTGGGGAGTTGCTATTGAGTAGGTGTAGAGTTTCAGTTACACAAGATGAAAATTTTCTAGAGATCTGTGGTACAACATTGTGCTTATTATTAACAATGCACTGTACATTCAAAAATTTATTAAGAGGGTAGATCTCATGTTATGTGTTTTTACCACAATAAAAAAGGAAAAAATAGGCAAAGTTCTATTTAGGTCGCTAACTCTACACACACATACAGACACACACATACACACACACACACGTACACACACATCAAATCTAAATTTTTATTTCTATGTTTGAGTAGTCATATGGCTCTGAGGAAGTTCAGGAGAGAGGGGTCAGTGACTTTCTCCTTCTCCCCTGGGCAATTCATTATACACAGGCTTTGATTAGAGCCCACAGAAAAAGCATGTGGGATGGGTGGGGTGTGTGTGTATGTGTGTGTATGTGTGTGTGTGTGTGTGTGTGTGTGTGTCTAAGAATGCAGGGAGGGCAGAAAAAATGCCAGTAGATGTGCCCAGATAGACTGTGAGATCCACATTTTAGAGCTACTTTGTGACAATGTCGAACGAAGACTTCTAAGTGTTACACAGAGTTACTTTGAGAACAGCAGTGGAATTAGAGGTATTAACTACAAGAGAAAAGTTCTATGATTGAGCCAGCCATAAGTGGAGAACCTGGCTGGTTCCCTCAAATGTGCTCTCCCTTTTGTAATGTCCGGTTGTCTTGGAGGACATGATACTCCCTCAGAATATTGAAAGTAGTCACTGACTGGTCTAAAGACTTTCAGACATACAGAAAAGCTCCAACAACTGATAGAACAGGTTATATATACCAGTGTCCAGTTCAGTGAAACAGTTTCAAAAAAATAGAAACCGGCCGGGCGTGGTGGCTCAAGCCTGTAATCCCAGCACTTTGGGAGGCCGAGACGGGCGGATCACAAGGTCAGGAGATCAAGACCATCCTGGCTAACCCGGTGAAACCCCGTCTCTACTAAAAATTACAAAAATCTAGCCGGGCGAGGTGGCGGGCGCCTGTAGTCCCAGCTACTCGGGAGTCTCGAGGCAGGAGAATGGCGTGAACCCGGGAGGCGGAGCTTGCAGTGAGCTGAGATCTGGCCACTGCACTCCAGCCTGGGCGAGAGAGCGAAACTCCGCCTCAAAAAAAAAAAAAAAAAAAAGAAACCAAGACACTGTAATTGTTCACATATGCTTCTATTGGATATCAATATTTAAATCACTCTGAAATAAGATTTAATGTTTGTTTCTTTTTTAAATGTGGGCTCTTTCCTGTTAGCCTCTAAGTATTTTCTCATTTTAGAGAGGTGGGTGAGGGAAAGTGATTTTCACTCACTTACGTGTAAAACAAAAATATATCTCTTTTATCCACAAATGCCCAGACATTGTCAAGACATAAGTGCAAAATGTACCAAAATGTTAGACTGTTAGTTATTTTGCATAAAACACACATCCAAACACATATTAACTGAACAGCAGATGGCAGAGGAAAGAAAATCAGTTAGATTGCAGTGTGGGTGAAACATGCCCAATAAGTTCTGTAAAGATGGAAACCTGGGCATAAGAGAAACCATATTGAGTAAGCAAATGGAATGCCTAATCTGATTCTTTCATCTTCACTGTGTTTGATTTATCCTGTCCATAAATACTTATCATTTTTATCGTGATGCCTTAAGGCTATTTTTGATGGAAAGGGAGGGGCAAACAGAGTATGTTTACGTAGTAACACATTTGGGGAAATCATCTTGGAATAAATACTTTTAATGATGTATAGTGCTTCCTAATATTCATCAGTGGGTGAAAATTAATTTAGATCAAAATACTAATGTACTAGGGAAAAAATGATGAATGTGGCTGTATATTAGTTTAGAAACATAAGAAGTATACATATTAGAGCTCATTTTATGAATGAAATTAATAAATTATTTATATATTTTAACATCATCCAGTTTATAAATTGTTTTTTCTAATTAAAATAAAAGCAGAAAAATAGGGATAAGTATCTAAAATAACATATAGCAAAGAATTTTTAAAATACTTGCACAATTACTACTGATTCAGGAATTTCAGCTTAAAAAATCACATTTATCTAAATTAGATTGAAACTGAGATGTTTACTGAGATGTAAACAAGAGCAATGATAGACGCTAGGTCCACAGAAAGCAATGAGATGACTTAGAACTTAAGGAGCTAATAACATATTTGTTTTTTGTTTATTTGTTTGTTTGTTTTTTGATACAGAGTCTCACTCTGTCAGCCAGGCTGGAGTACAGTAGTGCGATCTCAGCTCACTACAACCTCTGCCTCCCGGGATCAAGCGATTCTCCCACCTCAGCCTCCAAAGTAGCTGGGACTACAGGCGTGCACCACCACGCAGGGCTAATTTTTGTATTTTTAGGAGAGATGGGATATCATGATGTTGGCCAGGCTGGTCTTGAACTCCTGACCTCAAGTGATCCACCTGCCTCAGCCTCCCAAAGTGCTGGGATTACAGGCATGAGATACCCTGCCTGGCCATTGAGAAGCTAGTAATATATTTCTATAGCAAATGAGTGATCTGATTAAACTAGACTCCAAAATAATATTTACCTATATGTTCTGATACTATTGCAAAACCAGAAAACACAATCCCTAAACAATAGAGAAAAAACTGATTGCTTCTGGAGGAACATCTTTGTTTTTAAGTGAATCAAGAAGGGATTCATTAAATGAATTGTGGGGAAGGGTATGCTATTTAAAAAGCCAAAGTATCAGGGAAATGTCAACTTGGAAAAAGGGTTAAACATATAACAGGCTGGGTGTGTTGGCTCATGCCTGTAATCCCAGCACTTTGGGAGGCCGAGGCAGGCAGATCATCTGAGGTCAAGAGTTTGAGACCAGCCTGGCCAACATGGTGAAATCCCATTTCTACTAAAAATACAAAAATTAGGCCGGGTGCAGTGGCTCGCGCCCATACTCCCAGCCCTTTGGGAGGACAAGGCAGGTGGATCACCTGAGGTCAGGAGTTCGAGACCAGCCTGGCCAACATGGCGAAACCCTGTCTCTACTAAAAATACAAAAATTAGCCAGTAGCCAGGCGTGGTGGTAGGCACCTGTAATTCCAGCTATTCAGGAGGCTGAGGCATGAAAATCGTTTGAACTGGACAGGGGGAGGTTGCAGTGAGCCAAGATTGTGCCACTGCAATCCAGCCTGGGTGACAGAGCGAGACTCTGTCTCAAACAAAAACAAAAACAACAACAAATAACAATGAAATTTCCTAGGCCGGGCATGGTGGCTCATGCCTGTAATCCTAGCACTTTGGGAGGCTGAGGCAGGTGGATTGCCTGATGTCAGTAGTTTGAGACCAGCCTGGCCAACATGGTGAAACCCTATCTCTACTAAAAATACAAAAATTAGCTGGGCGTGGTGGCGGGCGCCTGTAATCCCAGCTACTCAGGAGGCTGAGGCTGGAGAATTGCTTGAACCCAGGAGGCAGAGGTTGCAGAGAGCCAAGATCGCACCACTGCACTCCAGCTGGGCGACAGAATAAGACTCCATCCTCCATCAAGAAAGAAAAGAAAAGAGAAGAGAAGAGAAGAGAAGAGAAGAGAAGAGAAGAGAAGAGAAGAGAAGAGAAGAGAAGAGAAGAGAAGAGAAGAGAAGAGAAGAGAAGAAGGAAAGAAGGAAAGAAAGAAAAAGGAAGGAAGGAAGGAAGGAAGGAAGGAAGGAAGGAAGGAAGGAAGGAAGGAAGGAAGGAAGGAAGGAAGGAAGAAATTTCCTAAGCCCACAGATACTTGTCCATAAAAATAAAACCTGTTGAGTACTCTTATTTTAGAATGCAGGTACAGAAATTATAGTATAACTATTCAGTTTATAAGTGGTGGGGATCTTTTTCAAATAGATTTTTAAACTGCTTGTAGAACAACCTCCTTTTCCTGTATACTTTTAATCTGCTCCTGTTTCCCTCTTCTAGAGATGACCAATTAAAAATACCCCAGAGACCTCTTATGTGACAACACTAAAGAACTCATACATTGCTCCCTAGGACAGGTGTGCATCAATTACCATGGCAGGCCATGAGTGAATCTTTGCAAACTGCAATGCTGAACTTAATATATGCACATTTGCAAAGCAAAAGGCTATTAATCAATCATGCAGAGTCACTGAGTGCAGCTCAGCAGAACTGCAAACCACAAACTTGCTTTCCTTTGATGCTACTTGGCTGAAACCTCGACTCAAGCAGCAGTGCTGTCCTTCTGAAACTAGCGAAATGGTATTGTCATAGCCCATTATAATTTTCATAGCAGCTATCTTGAAGCTCTAAATATCAAGTCTGTTTTGCATGCATTAAAGCAAGCCCCAAGTCCCGGGCAGGTGGGTAGGTGGTTATTTCTGGCTGCAATTTTGCTAAGTCTCTAAACCAGCCCTGCTTTAATTAGGAGCTTTTCTTCTGAGTTATTTTGATGTTAATAATATATGGCGGTCGCATTCCTTGTACATGTTCCAAAACAGTGATACAAACATTATTAAATCTAATCAGTGTTTATGGAGTATTCCATATGCTACCCACGGTGAATCTTTTGAAATGTCATTTTAGTGGATAATGCATAAAGAAGGGTTGGTATATACAATGACATGCTTTTGTTCCTTCAGTCAATGATTTTCATGAAAAATTTTCTACAGATGGTAGTTGCTTTCAATTTGTATTTGACCATATTTTAAAAAGAATATTTTTTGTTAGACTTCTATACAACAAATATTTAAATTCACAAAGATTTCCTACTTCAAAGAATACAATAATTAACTTTCCTTTTACTAAAGAACAAAAACAATACTGCAAATGCCTTAAATAAAGTAGAACAAGTTTAAATGAAGCCTCTTAGAATTATGCATTAAGAAAAATTTAACAAGAGTTGAAAACTAGGCACCACACCTAAAATACCTAAAATAACATTAAGATGAAAAACTAAGAAAGGCAAAACTTGGTCTTGTCTAAGACAGCTGAGTAACTGCCCAGACTGGACAACTATGGAGCATAATAATATAATGTCCTTCCTATTCTCTGTATTAACGATCAACTACTACTATTCAATGTAGCCATTAAAACTAATTCTCACCAGATGGTCCTATATTCCTGAAGATATGGATATGTGTTTTCTCTCCTTAAGCAATTCTATTAGGCAAATTATGGCTCTCAGAAGCAGAGCTGCAGATGCAGACTGCACTCATCAGACATAAGGCCAACCACAGAGCCTCCTCCACATGCAGGCAGTGGACAATGGGGGCTGTTCATTTACCTCTTCATCCACAGCCATGTGCACAAATAACAATGTTCATCACCAGGGTCAATGTTTCTAAACTCTAAGATGAATGATACATGTTTAAGAAAAATAATTTACTGGCTGGGTGAGGTGGCTCATGCCTGTAATCCCAGCACTTTGGGAGGCCAAGGTGGGCGGATCACCTGAGGTCAGGAGTTTGAGATCAGCCTGACCAAGATGGCGAAACCCTGTCTCTACTAAAAATACAAAAATTAGCTGGGCGTGGTGGCGGGTGTCTGTAATCCAAGCTACTTGAGAGGCTGAGGCAGCAGAATTGCTTGAACTGGGAGGCAGAGGTTGCAGTGAGCCAAGATCGTGCCACTGCACTCCAGCCTGGGTGATAGAGCAAGCGAGACTCTGTCTCAAAAAAAAAAAAAAAAAAGAAAAGAAAAGACAAGAAAAATAGTTTACTTTGATAACTTTTCAGCAGTCTCATAGAGATGGTTTAGGTTATCATTACCTGAGTAGAGAATATACAAAGAGCTGACCTGTGGTGTTTTACTGTAGGCATCGATATATTTGAGTCTAAGTTGCACAGGCCTTTTATACTCTGCTATATGCAGGTTCTTCCAGATCTCTTGAACCTTTGTGTTTGAGTACAGACTATCACAATCTGTTTATTAGCTTAGATAGAAAGAAACAAGAACAAAAACTGAGATGCCGTCATTAAAAACAAAAACGCATGAGATGAAAAGCAAAAATTCTTTTTGCAAAAGATAGATTTAAAAAATGTACTATTTGACTAGTTCATTGTATCTACTGTGAATGTGGGGCTGTTTTGTCATTTTACTGATCTTACGATGCTTTCCAAACAGCTGGCAGGCAGGCAATGTTTTTTATAGTTAATGAAAGGAATTTTATATAAAATGACAGTGCAGTTGCCACCTGAAAATATTAAGTGGTACATCAGATTCTTAGCTACAGGAGGTATTTATTTGCTCCTTTTATTATAGCTTTCTATAGGAGTAAGTAAGGCACTCCTCTCACGAGCCCCACATCACCCGCTGTAGAAGCCTTGCCAGAACCAGAGCCACAGGCTTCTCAAATGGGAATATCATAGAATATATCACTTGTTATCTATTTAAATATGTTTTATTGAATGGAGAGTCATCTGTAGGCACCAAAGGGTAGCTGCTTCCCTTAAAGTCGGTTATTATCAGAGTCAAATTAGATTTAGATACTCATTACACAAATAAGAGCCAAATTTTGCCAGGCGCGGTGGCTCACACCTGTAATCCCAGCACTTTGGGAGGCCGAGGCGGGAGGATCACGAGGTCAGGAGTTCGAGATCAGCCTGACCAACATGATGAAACCCCATCTCTACTAAAAATACAAAAAATTAGCCAGGCATGGTGACACGTGCCTGTAATCCCAGCTACTCAGGAGGCTGAGGCAGGAGAATCGCTTGAACCAGGGAGGTGGAAGTTGCAGTGAGCTGAGATCGTACCACTGCACTCCAGCCTGGGTGACAAAGTGAGACTCGGTCTCAAAAAAAAAAAGAACCAAATTTTAAAATTAGGTTCAACAAGTTATTTGATTTGGCCTATAAAGAGCCTGTTTTTCTGATTTTTTTTTTTTTGAGACACAGTTTAATTCCTGTTCCCTAGGCTGGAGTGCAATGGCGTGATTTCAGCTCATCACAACATCTGCCTGCCGGGTTCAAGAGAGTCTCCTGCCTCAGCCTCCCGAGTAGCTGGGATTACAGTCATGCGCCACCACTCCTGGCTAATTTTTTAATTTTTAGTAGAGACGGGATTTCTCCATGTTGGTCAGGCTGGTCTTGAACTCCTGACCTCAGGTGATCCGCCTGCCTTGGCCTCCCAAAGTACTGGAATTACAGGCATGAGCCACCGCATCCGGTCCCTGAGCTTACTTTTTAAGAACTGCCATAGGCCAGGTGCAGTGGCTCATGCCTGTAATCCCAGCACTTTGGGAGACCAAGGCGGGCGGATCACCTGAGGTCAGGAGTTTGAGACCAGCCTGGCCAATACGGTGAAACCCCGTCTCTACTAAAATATACAAAAATTAGCCCAGCGTGGTGGCAGGCGACTTAATCCCAGCTATTTGGGAGGCAGAGGCAAGAGAATCATTTGAACCCGGGAGGCAGAGGTTGAAGTGAGCCGAGATTGAGCCATTGCACTCAAACCTGGGGTATAAGAGCGAGACTTCTCAAAAAAATAAAAAGAACTGGGATAAACGTAAGAATAAATGTTAAAATATTTCTATTTGTAGGAATATATTATAGTTTACAGCAAATACTAGAGTTGCAAAAGATCTTTTGCTATCAACAACCTACTTTTTAGTCAGGAAGGAAATCTCAAAGCACCATCTCTAATCCAACTTACATTTTGAGTGGTAGGTTTCATGTGAAAGGGTTTTTGTTTGTTTTTTCATTCTTGAAAAACTAATCAAAATCAGTAGATTCAGATAGACTCTCAGACCTCTCCAAAACTGTACATATTAAACCAGTGACTAAGAGTCAGCTATGGTTTCTGGTGTTTTCTTTCTGTATGCCTTCAGGCACACACATGTAATTTTTGTGCTTCAGGGAGTTAGTGCTTCATAAAAACAGAGATGAATGGTTATAAAACATACACCAGTGCCCTTTGGAAGTAATTAAAAATATGGCCCTTCCCCATCCTCATTTCCTTTCCTTTTGGCAATGCCCCTTCTATATCCTATGTTCAGCTTTTCTTCTGCCTCGCAAAATATATTTGATTTCTCTTTGTACTCTCCCATAAAGAATCATATGCTTAAACTTACAGAAATGTGCCCTAAATACATTTTTTAAATTGCATTAAAACTAAGAAGAATAAACTCAAGAGAACATTGGCTCCGATTCACAAACTATGTAGAATATTTTCTGTTCTAAAAGTACACCTTCATTGTCTTCGAAGGAGTCTGCAAAGTGAGAATTATAAACAATATATCTTCATTAAATACAGTGGGACATGTATTTGATGAATACATTAAAATTTAGTTACAATTAAATTTTCAACTCTATTGCTGTGGGCTTTTAGATTTGACACTAACATTTATTAATCCAAATACTTTAATAAAATTACATCTTTCCAAATTATGCCACATGCAAATATACTTTTAAAGGTATAAATTAGCATGTCATGTGTATATATATGCCTGAAATCAAAACAGTTTCTAAGATGATTCTCAACCAAAATTGGAAGGCAACTTTAAAGATCTGGCAAGTAGCCATTTAGAACACATACATGGCTGGGCGCAGTGGCTCACGTCTGTAATTCCAGCACTTTGGGAGGCCGAGGCGGGTGGATCACGAGGTCAGGAAATCGAGACCATCCTGGATAACATGGTGAAACCCCGTCTCTACTAAAAATACAAAAAATTAGCCGGGCGTGGCTGCTGGCAGGCGCCTGTAGTCCCAGCTACTAGGGAGGCTGAGGAAGGAGAATGGTGTGAACCTGGGAGGCGGAGCTTGCAGTGAGTGGAGATCATGCCACTGCACTCCAGGCTGGGGGACAGAGTGAGACCCCACTGCAAAAAAACAAACAAACAAACAAAAACACACAAAAACAAAAGCGAATGTATGTGAACATACATGCATATGTATATACGTAAATGTGAATGCAATTATATATAAATTCATTTAATTTATATTACTTATTTTGCAATAATAATTTATTAAAGCAAAGAAATATTAGGGGAAATAACATTATGATAATAATAAACACCTTTCGCTGTGCATTAAGGGCTATGATAATGCCTATATCATATGCTACCTGCATTATTTTGGATTTTTACTGCATAGTAATGCTATATTTCACATTATTTATTTGATCTGACACTGAAAATGAGCCATGTTATAAAGTTGTACTGCACACTCTATTCTTAAATTTGTTTCCATACTACTCCAAAAGTAACCCTAAGTCCCTAGTGCATAACATGACTCAGAGGTTAATTCTCCATCTAGCACTCTCTCTTCCAGTCTCCAGCTATTAAAGAATTGCGTAATGGCATTCTAAATGTTTCAGCTTAGAAAATGTGCTCCTATCAGTAATCTTATAAATTATGTCATAAAGGATAACTGACAACCATAGTGGACTCATAAATACTAAATGAATTAGTAATAAAATCTCTGCTAATTCCATCTGAAATTAAAGGCATAGCTTTTAATGAAAATGTTTTTTATACTTTTATTTTTACTTCTTCTATGCTGAATATAATGTTATATATTTCAAGTAAAATAAAAGATCCTTCATTTGACTCAGTTTGTAATGTAAGAAATTATCTGTGCTGGGCGCGGTGGCTCACGCCTTCAATCCCAGCACTTTGGGAGGCCAAGGCGGGAGGATCACGAGGGTCAGGAGATCAAGACCATCCTGGCTAACACAGTGAAATCCTGTCTCTTCTAAAAATACAAAAATTAGCTGGGCATGGTGGTGGGCACCTGTAGTCCCAGCTACTCAGGAGACTGAGGAAGGAGAATGGTGTGAACCTGGGAGGCAGAGCTTGCAGTGAGCCGAGATTGCGCCACTGCACTCCAGCCTGGGCAACACAGCGAGACTCCGTCTCAAAAATAAATAAATAAATAAATAAATAAATTATCCCAACATTTTAATGTAAGAAGTTCTCCAAAAAGGTTAACCTACATTCAAGGCAGCCTCAGATTGAGAGATAATTTTTTTTTTTTTTTTTTTGAGACAGAGTCTCACTCTGTCACCCAGGCTGGAACGCGGTGGCACCTCTCACTGCAACCTCAGCCTCCTGGGTTCAAGCGATTCTACTGCCTCAGCTTCCCGAGCAGCCAGGGCTGCAGGCGCCTGCCACATGCCTGGCTAATTTTTGCATTTTCAGTATAGACGGGGTTTCACCATATTGGCCAGGCTGGTCTCAAACTCCTGACATTGTGATCCGTCCGCCTCAGCCTCCCAAAGTGCTGAGATTACAGGCATGAGCTACCGTGCCCAGCCAACTTGAGAGATAATTTTAAGGGTAATCAGTTTGTTCTAGTTTGCCTGGGATAGACTTCCCAGTTTTAGTACTAAAAGTAAATCCTTCAGTGCCTACAGTTAGTTAATTTAGAGGTAACACTCAAACATATGGTCCTTTATGCTGTTTAACCATTTATGTTGTGAATGCGTCACAAAAACAAATAAGTATGCTTTTTTAGTTACAAAGTAGTATGTCTAGCAGCAGAAAAACATATCCTTTCAAGAGTATATTTAATATTATTATTATTTAATATTATCAATTTTATATATATATATAAATATAAATAAATATATATAAATATATATATATATATATATATTTTTTTTTTGGAGACAGTCTCACTCTGTTGCCCAGGCTGGAGTGCAGTGGCACAATCTCAGCTCACTACAACCTCCGCCTCCCGGATTCATGTGATTCTGTTGCCTCAGTCTCCCGAGTGGCTGTGATTACAGGCACACACCACCACACCAGGCTATTCTTTGTATTTTTCATAGAGATGGCATTTCACCATATTGGTCAAGCTGGTCTCAAACCCCTGACCTCAGGTGATCCACCTGCCTCGGCATCCCAAAGTGCCGGGATTACAGGCATGAGCCACCACATCCGGCCAATATTTATTATCAATTATATTTATCATGTCTCATCTATTCCTTCCTACACAGATACTGACTGAGTGCCTACTCAGTACTAGGTGTTATACTAGGCATTAATTCTATTTTGAAATAATATTATGGGAATTTTATATAAGAAGTACTTTAACATTCTGATTCTCTATAAGAGTTAAAGCCCTACAATTAGAGTAGAAAAAAAGATCTTTTTCCAAATTTGATTTATTACCTTATAACTTCTATATTGCCATGGAAGAAACAAAGAACAAAGATTTGAAACTTATTTGTAGAAGCGAGAAAGGGAGCATCATCGACAAATGGGAAGAGAACAAATTATTTACCAATTTCTATACAATCTTTTTCTTCCTATATAACTGTTTACTCATCAATTTTAGAAAATTCTCAGAATTATGAATGGAAAATATTCAGAGTCAACTTTCTAGACCTGAAGAATTTATTTTAAAATGTCTTAAGGAGTCTATCAAAATACAGTACTCCCAATCTAACTTTTGGCTCAGAAGGGAAAAAAATACAGTTACTGATATTTCTTGAAGATTTTCTGTGTTTGAATCCTTACAAGAAAACATCATTTATTTCTGATTCTATTAATAATATCACTGAGAAGTTTTACCTAAGTTTAATGTCGCTATTATTTTACCACTATTATTGTCCAATTTTGGGTGATGTTTAAAACAGCAGGAATGACATGACATCTTGAAAACTATAATCGGCCGGGCGCGGTGGCTCATGCCTGTAATCCCATCACTTTGGGAGGCTAAGGCAGGTGGATCACTTGAGATCAGGGGTTCGAGACCAGCCTGGCCAACATGGTGAAACCTTGTCTGTACTAAAAATACAAAAATAGCCAGGCATGGTGGCGGGTGCCTGCAATCCCAGCTACTCAGGAGGCTGAGAATAGCTTGAACCTGGGAGACAGAGGTTGCAGTGAGCCGAGATTACGCCATTGCACTCCAGTCTGGGCAACAAGAGAGAAACTCCATCTCACAAAAAAAAAAAAAAAGAAAGAAAAAGAAAAGAAAAGAAAAGAAAAAGAAAGAAAAGAAAAGAAAACTGTAATCAAGCATAGACCAGTGGGCGGCCAGGCGTTGTGACTCACACTTGTAATCCCAGCACTTTGAGAGGCCAAGGCGGGTGGGTCACGAGGTCAGGAGTTTGAGACCAGCCTGGCCAAGATGGTGAAATCCCATCTCTACTAAAAATACAAATATAAGCCGGGTGCGGTGGCGGGCGCCTGTAATCCCAGCTACTTGGAACGCTGAGGCAGGAGAATCACTTGAACCTGGGAGGCGGAGGTTGCAGTGAGCTGAGATCACACCACTGCACTCTAGCCTGGACGACAGAGCAAGATTCCGTCTCAAAAAAAAAAACAAGAACAGACCAGTGGTTAGGTGAGACTGGAGAGCGGGGGAGGAAGGGAAGGATGGGAAAAGGCTGGTCAATAGGTATAAAGTTACAATTAGATAGTAAGAATAAATTTTGGTGTTCTATTGCACAGTAAGGTAACTATGTTTAACAGTAAAATATTATATCTTATATAATTTCTCAATACAAAGAAATGATAAATGCACAGGTGATAGATACACTAGCTAAACTGGTTGTATCATAATATAGCTATGTATCAAAACATCAGATTGTACCCCATAAATACATACAATTACAATGTGTCAATTAAAAGAATAATTTTTAAAAACTCTAATCAAGTTACGGTGATTACAATCACGGAAAAGGTCAGGATACACTGGCTCCTAAAGTAGAAAGGAATGCAGATAATTACTGTTCCCTTCAGTCACTTCATGCATTTGAAGAGTAGTGCCATTATCACATTCTTTCATGAATGCAAAGTGTAATATTCCACAATCCGATTAATTTTTCTCTGGCATGATTAGTCAAAAACCCACTCTTGCAAAATGGCTTATATCTCTAAGACCAATTTCAACACGGTTTGGCGTTAACACTGATTTCTCTCATCAAATCAATGTATGAGTTTTATTATCTCAATGATTTAACTTGAATTATCATCAGGTAATCACAAGCAAAAGAGGAATATCTGTTTACCATCAACTAAAATACTGAATAATCACTTAAAAGAAAGGAAAATGATATTTCAAGTCTTAATTCTGCCTTCTATTTCCTAGGCAAGAGAAGGCAAGGCATTAAAAAATGTCCTTTCACTGTTAGAATAATGCTTATTTAAAAACATCCTTAAAACGTTATTTGAGTTTAAGGAAATTAATCGTAAGAACCACAGACAAACAATGGACTTGACTGAAGAACTTACTTTGCAATCAGAAAAGTGGTGATTGGGCTGAAAAACAAATTATGACATTGTAACATTTTCAATGTTCACCTGTTTTAGTTTATTTCTTTACAGATTGAACACAGAATAGACTCAGTAATCCTTCTGGTTCAAGCTCAACATAAAGACATTCTTACTTTTCAGAAAATAATAGAAGCATTACAATAGTCATCATGCAATTCATATTCCAAGCAATTTGCTTTCTCATGTTGCCTAGACACCCTGCACTGGTTTCTATTTCCTTTCTGTTTCAATTCTTGCTGTTCCTATTATGGAAGCTAGTACACATCTAACTTCTTCATGTGGCATGGACCCCCACATATAAACCCATTTATCCCATCTACATGAGACTGTTGCAGATTTTGCTCAAAAAATGGAAACTCAGGAGGAAACTAGTCAACTTGTCAAAACATATTTTTTTCCTTAATATGTAAATAAAGTCTATCTAAATAGGGCCTGAGGTACAGGAAAAAGAAATGGACTGTCTCCCACCATCAAATTGCTTATGCTGTCTACCCTCTAGCCTACTGATTTCTTTTTTCTTGAGACGGAGTCTCCCTCTATTGCCCAGGATGGAGTGCAGTGGCACAATCTCGGCTCACTGCAAACTCTGCCTCCTTGGTTCAAGCAATTCTACTGCCTCAGCCTCCCGAGTATCTGGGACTACTGGTGCGCGCCACCATGCCTGGCTAGTTTTTTTGTTTGTATTTTTGGTAGAGACGGGGTTTCACCATATTGGCCAGGCTAGTCTCTGACTCCTGACCTCGTGATCCGCCTGCCTTGGCCTCCCAAAGTGTTGGGATTACAGGCGTGAGCCACTGCGCCCGGCTAGTCTACTGATTTCTTTGGTCTTTATAAACCAGGGGATTTGAAGACAAGAAAGTGAGAAGAGAAAGAACAGAGGAGAAGGAGAAAAACAGAACAGGAAGGATCATCTATGTTTCTCTAAATCAATTCTTCACGGCATATTTAGGAAATGATATTATTTACATGGCACACTAGGGTAAACGGACAAGGCTGCTGAAGGTTGCTAAGGCAAACCAATCCGCTAGAGAGCACTGGCTACCCCAAGGGGTCAGGAGTTGAACATCTCAACATCATGAGATCACTATGATGCGATGATCAAGTACAAATATCGATAGATGGCTTAAAGGATCTCAGTTATAGTTATTTAGGCCAAATTACATAAAGAAACTTGGGCTGCCAGGCATGGTGGCTCAAGCCTGCAATCCCAGCACTTTGGGAGGCCGAGACAGGCGGATCACGAGGTCAGGAGATCGAGACCATCCTGGTTAACACGGTGAAACTCCGTCTCTACTAAAAGAAAACAATACAAAAAACTAGCCGGGCATGGTGGCGGCACCTGTAGTCCCAGCTACTCTGGAGGCTGAGGCAGGAGAATGGCCTAAACCCGGGAGGCGGAGCTTGCAGTGAGCTGAGATGGGGCCACTGCACTCCAGCCTGGGTGACAGAGCCAGACTCCGTGTCAAAAAAAAGAAACTTGGACTAAGTTTAAAAATGTAATCATCAGCTTAATAAATATATGAGGCTGCTTTTCTCAAGGTTTTAAAATAATATCTATGATATAAAAAACAGTTTAATAGAATCCACATTTTTCCAATCTAATAGGAATCCTTGGTCAGTCACTGCAATAGGCACTCTACACACGTCTCTCATTTGATCCTTACAATGAAGATCAAAATTGAGAAACAAGGAAGAGCTTATGGTGATGGATGAGGTAAGCATCATCTAAGAGCAAAACTAAAATTTCAACTCAGATGTTTCTTACTCCAAAGCTCATGCTCTTTCTATTACAGCTGTGGTACAAATAAATAAATAAATAAATAAATAAATAAATGTAAATAAAAATAAATAAATAAATAAATATTGGTCAAAAGAACACTTTCAAACCCATCCCAACCCAAAACAAAACAAAACAAAAGAACACTTTCTTTTCACAGTGCTACACAAAAACCCAATTTATAAAACATAAAAGTGGAGCTGCTCTGTGTGAGCATGTGTGTAGGGGAATGGGGGTAAAGGGGAGAAGTTTCCAATCCCATCAGCAACCTCTGATGCATCTTGATGGGAACCCCTTGGGTACCTTGGAGCACACCTTAAAATTCACATCCACTCGTTAATCTCCAGTAAAAATGCTTAAAACACAAATGCATCTCTGTTACACCGTATCACACCTTATATTACTTGCTTTATTTGTGTACTTGTTTTGTTTTGTTGTTTTAAGAGCCAGGGTCTCGCTTGCCGAGGCTGGGGTGCAGGGGCTACTCACAGGCACCATGATCGTTACTGCAGCCCAGATCTCCTGGTCTCAAGCAATCATCATGCCTCAGCCTCCTGAATAGCTGAAACTACAGTTGTGCACCATGGCAACTGACTTGTATACTTGTTTTTCTCTCTTACAGGGTCTTTAAGGGCAGGGAGAAGAAGGCTAAGAGTCTAACAAAAAAGAAAGAGAATGATAAGTAAAACTAAGCATTCAGTCAATGGCCATATATTAAAGGTATGTTTCCACAATAATGGGAGAATATTATTTCTCATATTCCTTTCCTGTTTCACCATGTTGCCCAGGCTGGTCTGGGGGAGTGAAATGTTAAACATGTGGACCAATTCTTCTTTTAAAAATTGTTCAACTAAAACACTTCTCAACAACAAAAGCAAGCCTGCCTTCCAGCAACCTGGGGCACTACTTATGTTCATACACAACATGGTATCTTGAAAATAGTAGCCTGAACAAACAGCTTTTATTGTTTCTAAATTTAAACAAACTGAATGATTCATTTAAGTATTTCTCTAAATTCTCTAATACCTTTTCAGTCCAATTCTATTTTTTCCCTCATAAATTCAAAAGCAGAAGAAGAAATCAGCCCCTATAGTATAGAAAGATACATATCAAAGAGACGCTAGTCAGGCAAAAAGATAAAGTCACAGCAAAGGGATAGACTCTTATCTTTAACTCATCCTGGACAAATACTGTGACCTCTATTAAAAGTACATTATCAGCATTTTTGACAAATAGTTATCAGTATTTGCTAATTTCTAAGTTGAATCCAACTCAACACTATAGATTTTCCACAATATCATTTTTTACTGCGATGAAATGGCCTCATACATTTTTTTTTTTTGAGACAGAGTCTCACTCTGTCTTCCAGACTGCAGTGCAGTGGCATGATCATAGCACACTGCAGCCTCAACCTTCAGGGCTAAAGTGATCCTCCCTGTCTTAGCCTACCGAGTAGCTGGGACTACAGGCGTGCACCACTACACCTAGTTAAGTTTTGTTGTTTTTTGTTTTTTTTTTTGTAAAGACAGGGTTTCACTATGTGGCCCAGGCTGGTCTTGAAATCCTGGGCTCAAGTGATCTTCCCACCTCAGCCACCCAAAGTGTTGGGATTATAGGTATGAGCCACTATGCCCAGCCTGGCCTTATATCTTGACACACCTAAAGAAAATACATCATCAAATGTTTTACTTTCACGTCTTGTATATATACAATATTCCTGACTAGGCCATTCAAAGTAAGCGAGATACAATGCTGTTCAACTTGGGCTTGTGTGTATCTACCTTAATTACTTCCTGAAAGCAGTTTTACAAAACAGTAAAGCCAGGCCTGGCACGGTGGCTCATGCCTGTAACCCTAGCACTTTGGGAGGCCGAGGCATGTGGATCACTTGAGGTCAGGAGTTCGATACCAGTCTGGCCAACATGGTGAAACCTCGTCTCTACTAAAAATACAAAAAATTAGCCGGGCATGGTGGTGCCTGCCTGTAATCCCAGCTACTTGGGAGGCTGAGACGGAAAAATCGCTTTAACCTGGCAGATGGACGTTGCAGTGAGCCGAGATCACACCATTGCACTCCAGCCAGAGCAAGAGAGGGAGACTCTGTCTCAAACAAACAAACAAACAAACAAACCAAAAAAAAACCAAAAAACAAAAAACAAACAAAAAAACCCAGTAAAGCCTTACTCTGTTTTGACTCCATGGTTCTATTTTTCACATTTGATCACAGAACATAAAGACAATCTTTCCAAATTGTATGTACCAACATATATTCTAGCTGAATCTTAACTGCTTTAGAGTGAGAGGAAGTCATGAAAGAATATAATAAAACGAAGAAAATGAGCTTAGACAATAAAAGTTGAAAGAAGCGGCACGATGACAAAGTTGAAATCACATTTTTCAAACCATGTTATATAAAAGATATAAGGTTCTTCTTCTTTGAAGATGACCGTGTTTCTTATAAGAAGATGACCACACACATCCAGTATCAATCAGTATAACAGGAAATCTTGGTTATTTTTGCCAGCAATGTGGATGGATCTACAATGAATTGTGCACATTATTATCCAGTGTTCACTTGTGACCACTGGTATACAGCAACAAAAAAGCTGCCTGAATTTAAACTTCAGTAAACTAAAGCTGACTAGCTCAGAAGTGTCCAATTAATAGCCGTGGGCTCTCCATTGTCTCAGTTAATGACAACTCTATTCTTACCATTTGCTTAGCTCAAAAGCCTTGGGAATTTCCGTTCACTCTTCTCATATTCCACACATCTAGTGTATAATTTTAGCAAACTTCTATCCATTCTACTTTCAAAAAGTTAGAAAGAACCACTAGAAATTATGGATTATTGCCAGGCGCAGTGGCCCATGCCTGTAATCCCAGCACTTTGGAGGGCTGAGGCGGCCAGATCACCTGAGGTCAGGAGTTCAAGACCAGGCTGGCCAGCATGGCAAAACCCCGTCTCTACTAAAAATATAAAAATTAGCCGGGCGTGGTGGCAGGCACCTGTAATCCCAGCTACTCGGGAGGCCGAGGTAGGAGAATCGCTTGAACTGGGGAGGAGGAGGTTGCAATGACCTGAGAACATGCCACTGTACTCCAGCCTGGGCAACAGAGCGAGACTCCATCTCAAAAAAAAAAAAAAAAAAAATTATGGATTCTGTTTATCAAAAGTGGTCAAATATTGGCAACTTCATATGGTACAAACTGACATTGAAACTAGCATTGCAAAATTGTAACTGAGACAGTGAAAGAGATCTGACCTAACCAACTTTATCTTGCTTTTAACTTCCAAGCTGTCCTTGTTCATTCCTGGGGGTAGTTTTTTTTTGTTTGTTTTTTGTTTGTTTGTTTTTTTGAGACAGAGTCTAGCTCTGTCGCCCAGGCTGGAGTGCAGTGGCGCGATCTTGGCCCATGTCAGCCTCCCAAAGTGGTGAGATTACAGGCGTGAGCCACCCCACTGCGTCCGGCAGACTCATAAGTTTCTATTATCATTTGGTGTACAACTCCCTCTGCCCCTCACAATTTTTCTTACCTTATCTTCTATGACTCTCCCTCTCATTCATGAGCTTCAGGCAACTGGACTCACTACTTTTACTTTTCCTAGAACACAACAGGCATGCTTTTTGCCTCAGGGTCTTTGCATTTGGAATGCTTGGAATGCTCTTTCCTCACATATCTGCATGACTTAACTTTCTTTAAATCCTTATTCAGAAATCACCAAGTCAATAAGGCTTTCCCTCTGTGCTATCTAAAATATCAACATACCACCAAACTCCCTCTTCACTTTTATACCCTATGGCATTTATTGCCTTTGAACACACTTTGCAATGTCTTTATTTCGTCTATTTTTCTTTACTATTACATACGCTCCAGGAAGGCAGAAATGTTTATCTGTGTACTATGGTATTCCCAGAACCTATAACACTATCTAGCAGATTAGGAGGCACTTAATAAATTTTTGCTGAATGAATGAATGAGTATTGAAAATTAGGGTGATCAGTAGTTTAATTCACTTTTTATTCCATTCTTCAAATCCCACTCATGCTGATTCTTTGGTGGAAATCTTGTCACTTTGCAAATTCAGAGTGAGGAAATCTCATTTGCCTCATGAGTTAATCCAGGAGGGGGCCAGGTAAAGTATAGCAAGGATTTCTTTAAATTTCTCTATGGCATTCTTTAGAAATATAGGAGCAGCCTAACCTAGTCTTTTCTTTTCCTTCCCCCACACCCCTAAAGGTCATGATTGATTGTTCAGTAACTTTCTTGTTATGTCAAGATTAGAACTGGCAGAGAAGAAACAGATTGGTGACTTCACCATACCCTGGGCCTTAAAACTGTTTCTAGGTTTTCCCACCCAAATGACTCTATTTCTTAAGGACTCAAACAGATCCTTCACAAAGAAGAGACAAAATTTTAGTTGGAATATCTACTATTTTGTATAACTTATATTTAATGTTGTCATCAGTGAAAGTGAATTAGAACTGACCAGTATCTAAACATAGTACTTTCTTTGTAGATACAGATAAGTAACTGGGAAACATTCTGGCAACTATAAGGAGATTCAGAGAAATACAGTTTTTGAAATGTTATTTATAAAGCATTTTCTATAGCAACACTAGCGAAACAAGATATTTTAAAAGCGTAACTACAGTTCTTTCAGGTTCTTATATGACAAAGTTACCTTACCGCTAAAGCACATGGAGTATCAGGAAATATTACATATGGGTAGGCACTTCATTATTATTTGTCTTGAGAATGCATCAATGAAAATTGGGTATAAAAAATGTAAAATTGGCTGGGCGCGGTGGCTCGTGCCTGTCCCAGCACTTTGGGAGGCCGAGGTGGGCGGATCGCCTGTAGGCCAGGAGTTCAAGAGACCTGCCTGACCAATATGGTGAAACACCGCCTCTACTAAAAATACAAAAAATAGCCGGGTGTGGGGGTTCACGCGTGTAATCCCAGCTACTCAGGAGGCTGAGGCAGGAGTCACTTGAACCCGGGAGGCAGAGGTTGCAGTAAGCCAAGATCACACCGCTGCACTTCAGCCTGGATGACAGAGCGAGATTCTGTCTCAAAAAAAAAAAAGTAAAATTGAGCAAGCGACCGATAAAAGAAAATGTTGAACAAAAATCTGCTAGCAGAGGCTTTTTGTTTTGTTTTGTTTTTTGAGACAGAGTTTCACTCTTGTTCCCCAGACTGGAGTGCAATGGCATGATCTCAGCTCACTACAACCTCCGCCTCCCAGGTTCAAGCGATCTCCTGCCTCAGCCTCCCAAGTAGCTGGGGTTACAGGCATGCACCACCACACTCAGCTAATTTTGAATTTTTAGTAAAGATGAGGTTTCACCATGTTGGTCAGGCTGGTCTTGAACTCCTGACCTCAAGTGATCTGCCTGCCTCAGCCTCCCAAAGTGCTGGGATTACAGGTGTGAGCCACCGCACCAGGCCTTAGCAGAGGCTTTTTAACACGTAAGACTTGTAGGCTGTACAGAAGTGAGGGAAAAGAGTATAGCAAGCAAAGTAAAGTGATGGGATTTGAAGATTAGAGCAGCTCTGCCACTTCAAATGCCAGAGACCTTAATAAGCACAGTGTGGGAAGACTTCTGACCTGGAAGTGAGTCAAGGTCAATCTGTAAGACAAGAGTAGGTTAAGCAGTAATTAAATACTGTTTCATTTAATTAGGAAGATATGTGGTTTATGCCTAGTATCATTTTATTTCTTTCCAACCTTGCTGCAAACAGTATGTTTTAGTCACTGCTAATATGTATGTGTAACTACTCAGTGTTTAGACAGTAGGATATTGAAAGGAATCATTTCCAAACAGTATCGAAAACCTATTGAAAATAGATGATAGTGTTATCTCTTAGACTCCAAACATATGGAGAACTTATAAGACCTGCCTTTCAAGCCACCTGAAGTATATACTCCCCAAGTGCCAGGTCTCCAAATGCCAAACATACTCAGTAGAAACAACTAACCTCTAAAGAAGGTTAAGTCAAGCCAATCTCATCTATAGTAATGATTTCTTATATCTTTTTTTTTTTTTTTTTTTTTTTTTGAGACAGAGTCTTGCTCTTGTTGCTCAGGATGGAGTGCAGTGGTACAATCGCGGCTCACTGCAACCTCCGCCTCCCAGGTTCAAGCGATTCTCCTGCCTCAGCCTCCCGAGTAGCTGGGATTACAGGCATGCACCACCATGCCTGGCTAATTTTGTATTTTTAGTAGAGACAGGGTTTCTCCATGCTGGTCAGGCTGGTCTTGAACTCCCAACCTCAGGTGATCCGCCCGCCTCAGCCTCCCAAAGTGCTGGGATTACAGGCGTGAGCCACCGCACCTGGCCTATGATTTTTTATATCTAAGTATGTGCTAATGAAATTTGTACAACTAATATTATTCCTATTTTATATTGAGACTGAATCTGAAATCTATAAAACGTTAGTAAATATGATGAAAAAATAAAAATAATTTTGACATAGCTTCAAAATCTCCTCTGGCAAAATCTATTGCCTATAAATCACATTTAACTGTGGTCTTCCTCCAATCACCTGATCATTCAATCTCATAACAGAAATGAAAGGGTTTCCATTCATATGAAGGGCAGGACTGTTTCAGACAAAGAGTACAACTGGTTTGCCAAATGAGACACAAGGATTAAACCTGAAAGCCAGGTGCATGCTTCAAGCTTTTGCATAAATGCTCATTTCATTTTTTCCCATACAGAGTCAGCTATGACTATTTCTACTTTATAGGAATAAACTTTTAGTTTCACAAGGCAAGGGTTTTGTAACTGGCAAGATCATCCTGGTGATTCAACAGTGGCTTTTTATTTCAAGTCAGCAAGCAGCCTTTCAGTGGGGTTCTACTCAAAAACCTTATTTATACATATAATAAGAGCTTCTTCCTTAGGTACTCAAGACCCAGAGGGGTCTGGTCTCAATAGACATTTCTGTCTTATCTTAAACTGCCCCACTCACAATTCATTATCTACCCAATAATCCAATTAAATGTAACAATTCCCTGCTCCTTACCCTTCAGAGTTTCCCACTTCTCGGCCTTTGTTAACTGTCTCTTTAGTGTGGAAAGTCTTTTTTTTCTTATCTCTATTCCTACTTCAGATTCAAAGCTTAAAGCTAGTTCCTTTAAAGTAAGAGCACAAAGTTCCAAAGCAAATGTTTATCTGTCCTAAGTGCTTCCATAAGGCTAAGTTGGATAAGTAGGAACAAATACTCACGGGGAAATGAATTTGTGACTGTGGCCCTCCAAAAACAGGGCAGTATCATAACCACCCGGATACAAAGAAATTAGAGAGTGTATTGGCATGTGGAGGAGGAAAATGATAAACGGATTGCAAGGAAATGGAAAAAGAGATATTGTTCCAGGATACCTGGCACTGACTCTATTTTCTCCAGTATTGATAATGCTGAATTTGGCTCAGAGATAAGGAAGGCTCCCATTAAATGAGAATGTATACAGATTGCAGAAATTCTTCCTGAATGGTAATGATAGGTCTGTATGAAAAAGAGCAGTAATACAGCAAGATTTGAACATTCCAGATCTGGTGACAGCTTACAGAAAAGAGCCAGGAAGGTTACCCCTACATACCACAAACCCTCCCCGCAACCTCACCACCACCAATGGTCATGCCCCCTGAAGTTACTCTGGGGGCCAAAGACAGTTGCTGAATTCTGCTTAATGTACTTCTGCTCTCACCATCTACAACATGGTATATCCTTGGCTAATTCAAACAGACCCTTTTCTAACCTGAGAAGGAGAGATGCGGGGAGGGAAAGAAGGAGAGAAGAAATGACGGATTTGGATTCGCTGCCAATCTGGATCTGATCAGAAATGCCTTTAATGATACTTTGCTAGAGAACTGTAAATTAATTAACCCAGGTGTATTGAAGATTTTTTTTTTCTTTATACTTTCTATTCAATCATGTTCAATTTATTTTACAGGCAAACCTTTTTCTGGGGCCAGACATAAAATTTAAAATGCCATTAGGTATGAGGTTGTTCAAAGCAGCTCCAGGTGAGAAAAACACCATTCAGCACAACCAGCTGAACTGCCCTAGTGACAGTTCCCTGCCTTCTTGTCTCCCATTACTTTTTTTATTTTTAATTTTATTTTTGAGAAGGAGTCTCGCTCTGTCGCCCAGACTGGAGTGCAATGGCACGATCCTGGCTCACTGCAACCTCCGCCTCCCAGGTTCAAGCAATTCTCCCTGCCTCAGCCTCCCAAGTAGCTGGGATTATAGGCACGCATCACCACGTCCGGCTAATTTTTGTATGTTTTTAAGTAGAGATGAGGTTTCACCATGTTGACCAGGTTGGTCTCAAACTCCTGACCTCAGGTGATCTGTCTGCCTCAGCCTCCCAAAGTGCTGGGATTACAGGCATGAGCCACCGCGCCCAGCCAATTTTGTTGTTATTGTTGTTTTTTGTTTGTTTGTTTGTTTTTTGAGATGGACTTTCTCTCTTCTTGCCCAGGCTGGAGGGCAATGGCGCAATCCTGGCTCACTGAAACCTCTGCCTCCTGGGTTCAAGTAATTCTCCTGTCTCAGCCTCCCAAGTAGCTGGGATTACAGGCGCCCACCACCACGCCCAGCTAATTTTTATATATTTAGCAGAGACGGAGTTTCACCATGTTGACCAGGCTGGTCTTTAACTCCTGACCTCAGGTGATCCACCTGCCTCGGCCTCCCAAAGTGATGGGATTACAGGCATGAGCCACCGTGCCTGACTTAGCCTCTCATTCTTTGGCTATTTTCTCGGTCTGAGACTTCTTCGCTCCTACTGTTGGCTATGGCAGTTAGACACTGCCTCAGCTCAGCTTAGGACAGATGACGTCTCTTGACTTTCAATGGTCTCCTGCCATGACTCTTCGACTGTGGTGAATCTGACATTCTCCTACTTCCTACATATTCATTTTCACCTCTGCCCAGTCTTTTATTTGTTCTTCTATCAAGGTGTGCTTCAGCCACATTGTATTGCCTACTGTGCTATCTCTCCTTGAAAGTGTGTATACAACCCAAGAACAAATGCAAAATAAACATAACTGTAGGTCCTTTCTTATATTGAAACAACAAAATACACTGATCGATATATTAAAATATATAATCCAACTCTGTTGGTAGCAAAACACTCACTTTACAACATTGCAATGACTATAGCAGCATATAGAATGCAATTTCTGAAAAGATAGGTTCATGCCAGTGTTTATATGCAATAGCATCCTTTATTAAAAAGGAAACAGCTATAATAAACACAAATCATAGTGACAGCAGGAATCATGCTATCAACAAACCCATCAAAATGGAATCAAACATCATGAGATGAACACCATCACAGAGATATGTACAAGCACTTTTCCCATATGGGATTCTCTGCTACTTCATTTTGAAACTAAATAACTAGGGCAACTGTTTCTAGCAATATATGTATCCGGGCCTTTTTCAGTGTCGCTCTGTTCTCAGTAATGGTTCACAGAGGGTTTTATGTTGTAACATGAGGTTCTTTCATGATCACAGCTTCACTGCAGTCCCATGGTTTTAATACTGCTGTTATAATTATTCAAGATCGACCATTGTGATTTCTTCTCAGATCAACTAATACTGTTGTTAAACATCTTTTGAATGTTTAGGTAACTCACAGCAAATGATACGTTTACAAATTGACAATGCTTGGACAGTGTTTATGGTATGTTGTTACAACTGGATGACATGATCTGAAAACCACATCCTTACTAATTAACAATACTCAGGCTTGCATTTATGCATAGCTTCATAATGTTCTGAAGTCCTGGGTTTGATATAATCCATACTGTTTATTTATATATTAGCTAAAATTAGTCTATTTCCCACATTCAACATAAAGGGTATTATAGCCAATGCATTTAAAAAATAATCCTATTTGACTTTTTTCTCCCCCTGAACATTTCAATGGGGATTTCCTATAATCAGGAAGCTTTGCCAACGAGGTCAGTAGGCATGTTACAAACAACATTTTAACAATTTCGTCCTGTGTCCATTTTACCCATGCCTTCTGCATACAAGAATAAATAGCTGGACCACTTTTCCCAAATTGTGTGCCATACTTGAGATGTTAAAAAGTATTACACACACACACACACACACACACCCCATGGCTAAATAAGTTAGAGAAATGTTTTATAGCATAGCCCCATCTTACAGATTTACAATAAAAATAGCATATTAAAAGTCATGAGAAGTTCAGAAGAAAATAGATCTGTTTGTCTTTGTTTAACCCAGCACAACCACAACTTATTTGCCACAGATGATCCCCTTGACTACCTCCATACTTTTTTCCTCCCTTTTTTAACATTATTGTAACATCCTGTAGAACAATATTCTGTAGAATACAGTTTGGGAGCACTAAACTCAATAAATAAATAATACCTCCTATGCATAATTTAACATAATTTCAACATCTCAAAACAACAACATATCATAACCTTCTTTCTTGAGAATGTTAGTTTATCAAGACTGGTATGAAACATTTTCTGAATACTATAGGACTAAGAAATAGAGGAAAACACTGGGAATTTGTAACACTCTCTGTATGTCTTACAATATACACCAACTATAGTTGGGTGTCGCCTGTTTGTAGCAAAAACAAGATGATCTATTGTTCCAGTATCGGGATGGAGTTGAAAAGCAAAAACAATCGGGAAACAGACCATAATCCATTGGATGCTAAAACAAATTATTTCTCTTTACAGATCAAAGACACCAAGTAACCCAAATTCAAACCAGTAAGGGAATAGACCTTTTATCTATGTAAGTAAAAGAAATGAAAGTGGCATGCAAATCTATAATGAAAAAGTTTAGTCAAGCACGAAGAGTGTCAAGAACACCAAAACAAAATTGAACTGAGATCTTAATTAAGCAAGTTTTCCTCACATCATTTGCTTATGCAAGGTATAGAAGATATCTTTTTTTTTTTTTTGGAGACAGAGTCTCGCTCTATCCCCCAGGCTGGAGTGCAGTGGCACTATCTCGGCTCACTGCAACCTCCGCCTCCTGGGTTCAAGCGATTCTCATGCCTCAGCCTCCGAGTAGCTGTGACTATAGGCACACGCCACCACGCCCAGCTAATTCTTGTATTTTTAGTAGAGAAGGGGTTTCACCATGTTGGCCAGGCTGGTCTTGAACTCCTGACCTAAGGTGATTTGCCTGTCTCAGCCTCCTAAAGTGCTGGGATTACAGGCATGAGCCACCATGCCCAGCCAGAATCATTTTTAATAGACTGTTTTATAGCAAGCCTATCATCAGAAATCAGAGCTGTACCTAAAGGATATATAAGAGAGTTTTTTCTCACCTAATTGCAGTGCTTCCTCAGAGGATGAGTGTCCAAAACTTTTTATTCGTTTTTTGTTTTTTGAGATTTAGTTTTGCTCTTGTTCCCCAGGCTGGAGTACAACGGCGCAGTCTCAGCTCACTGCAACCTCTGCCTCCCGGGTTCAAGCAATTCTCCTGCCTCAGTCTCCTGGGTAGCTGAGATTACAGGCATACACCACCATGCTAGGCTAATTTTGTATTTTTAGTAGAGACAGGGTTTCACCATATTGGCCAGGCTGGTCTCGAGCTCCTGACCTTAGGTGATCCACCACCTCGGCCTCCCAAAGTGCTGGGATTATAGGCGTGAGTCACCGCGCCTGGCTGTGTCCAATACTTTTTTTTTTGAGACGGAGTCTTGCTCTGTCACCAGGCTGGAGTGCAGTGGCACGGTCTCAGCTCACTGCAACCTCTGCCTCCCGGGTTCAAGCGATTATCCTGCCTCAGCCTCCTGAGTAGCTGGGACTACAGGTGCGCACCACCACACCCAGCTAATTTTTGTATTTTTAGTAGAGATAGGGTTTCATCATGTCGACCAGGATGGTCTCGATCTCTTGACCTTGTGATCTGCCTGCCCCAGCCTCCCAAAGTGCTGGAATTACAGGCGTGAGCCACTGCACCTGGCTGTGTCCAATACTTTTATAAAAGGTTTAATAAGTGTCTAACTTATTGACAGGGGTATACAGTTCTATCGTCCTTTGCTGAGTTCTATTGATCTTAAAAAACCAGATAAGCTAATGCCATGCTACTCAAAAACCTGATCTACTATGAGATAAGGAGCTGGTGCAAGAATGTAAATCCACTGTCAATGCAGGGGGGATAGGTAATTTATGGCTGGCACTGGTCATATCAGTTATAGGGAATGAATAATTTTTCAGAAAACACACTGAATCTTTCTCTTTTAATTTATCATTTTGGTCCCACAAATCTCTGGATTTGAAATTTTGTTTAAGACTTAAAAACATCTCAACAAAAACTTTAAAGTACCCTTAATTTTGCTAACATCTTTGTGCTGCTTCTCTGAAAGCTGACCATGTAAAGTTGAGTCAGAGGTGGGAAGTAAATTATCAAGAACAATCTGGCACTCCTTCACATGTCTCAGCACCTTGCTACAAGCCATTTTGAGTACTTTGCTTTATTTGTTGTTATAAACAAACAGTTTATAACTTAAGGTATCTTATATAAATTAAGGTACCACAGATAAAAAAAATTTGTACTTAAGGTATCATATATAACAAATATTTGATTTAAATGTTTAAACTCATCATAGAGGGCATGACTCATGTCTAACTGTACATATATATCTTAGCTCTCTGAACACCATGAGGACATCAAACGTATACATCAAATTTATACAAAAGCAACTCATCCAATTACTTAAATTTTCACAATTGTTATGAATAGCTATGGAGACATTCTTCTTGCTTTTTTTTAAAAAAATAAGCTTTTACAAAAATGTTACTGGTAGAATTAGTCACTTTGCACCTGGAAAGGTAAAGGTCTCAGGGCCTGATAAAGTTGGAAAGCCTCACTGAATTGTTCTCCATCTATACGTAAGTATAAATAGTTACTATAGGCATGTATTTCACTATCAATCGTATGTACTCTCTACCAAAATATGAAAAGAAAATGTTATTTCTTTTTTCTCACTGATAACAAAATATACGAGGCATGACATCTTTAATTTATTCTCACAAGAGGTCCAGGGACAGTCAAAGTTCGTAAGGCTTGTAGGATATGATGTCTTATTCACATAGAGAGTTACGTAGTTTAGGAAGAACAATGTACAATGAATTGCTACAGAAAAAATCTGTCTGTCTTTTTTATGTCTTTCATGTTTCAGAAAACCTCCAAAACAACCTCATATGTAAATTCCTAAGAATAGCAAAATATGATATCTCTACAAACAGCATAGAATTGCAAATGACCTATTCAACATTAATCCAATGTTTGTCAGTCTTACAACTCACAACTGGGAACAGAATTCTTGTTATATCATTTATATCTATAATCATGCTTTCTTGTTATACTACCAAGCATAGTTCTCAAGCTTCTATTATTCTAAAAGAAAGGGGTGCAATAAACAAATATCAGCTAGGATTTAGACAAAGAGAAAATTGTCATGGATTTTCAACTGGAGTACAATTTAGTCTCGATATTTGATTTTGAATGCATTTTAAATATATGACATATAGAATAAATTAACTATAAATGGCATTTATTATGCAGCTTCTATGAAAGTCTTGATTTAAATTTTAAAAGCCTGTTTACTTTAGTCATATACATTTCATCCAATGTATAACTCTTCATTTTTCGATTGAAATACAAAAATATTTTGCTCTAGACTGACATTTGGCGCTATTTTTATAATATCCATCCTGATGTCAGGTTGTTAAAATAAAAAGAACACTGGAATAACTTCATATCAGATGTCTGAGGTTCAAGACCTTCTTTGGTCACTAACAAACGGTATGACCTTGGGCAAATCATCTGAATCTCGCAGTATCTTAAAAATTAGGGACATTGCACTCAGTGCTGAAATTTGAATCTATGATTGAGGTCTTCCTAAAGTATTTTTCCATCAATGCATTATCACAAGATAAATTTCAAGCTGCGTAGTCTGTACCAAAGAATCCTCTGACTTTTCCATCTAGCATTTTCTACCAAGCACTCTCTAAAATGAAACATCTTATCCATAGGGGTTGATGGTAAACTTCACTGGACAATTCATCATATTTAAACTTGAATTGTTATGTTTTTGGGTGTATTTAGTTCAAGCATAATTTAGTTCAAGGCCTTACCAATAAATATTATTATTACTATTTAGAGGATACCATGTGCCTTATACTATGCTGTACTCTTTATGTCTTTGTTTCATTTAGGCCTCACGGCTAGTTCCTCTTATTTCCCCTCTTTATAGATCATTCTCTGCTTGTCTTAAAAGTAATGAAATGAATGCTCAATTGGCCTGGAAAGATTTTTTAAAGTTTATTACATTCAATTAAGTTCCTTTCCTTTTCTATTCTGCCTCAAAAATGTGGTAAACAGCTCAAGGGAGGCAGGCCAGGAAATTAACATTCTTCCTAGTTTGTGTAGCACTGACAAACTCACACAGGTAAGAAAAGGACTAACAGTCCCTTAATGGTAAATGTGAAAAAAACCCACATATATAAAACCTGTAAGTGCATAGATGATTTAATAACAAATATATGAGGAGCTGCCTAATGACGACTTTCTATACTTCTGACTATTCAAATGAGTTTTGCAAACATGACTTCTTAAATCTTATCATTGAATTTTCATTTTCTTTCCATTTAAGTAGCATTAGATAAGCTATGTTGCACTTATCATAGAGTAGATTCACTTCCATATTGAAAAAATCAGAAACTACAACACTTCCTACACCGTTCCTTGATATTACTCAGTATATTATCAACAATGTCAGATATCATGTTCAATCCATGTGTCTGTTCTAGCCATCTCAAAAAAATAAAAAACAACAAAAAACCTGAAAAACTTATACCGTTTTTGCTATTTACTCAAATTTCAGCTACTTACTAAATTCTAAATGCCTAGTGTCAGGGTATGAGGAAAAAATTAATTTAGTTAAGATAGCAACCAGAAATAGTAAAAAAAAAAAAAAAAATGCAGCATTAGTTATAAATATGATTGAAGCAACATACCCTAAGCCCTCAAAATCACAAGCAGAAGTATATATAGGATGTAACAATTGCTCCAGACCTCTCTGACAACTAAAGCTGTGCAAATGTGCCTTATTTTTGTTTGGCTAGAAGACTGACTGGTAAACACATTAATTCTTACATCAATCTTAACACCATGGTAACCCCATATTATGGAGGGGGTAACTGTAGTATATAAACTAAAGGATATTCCCAAAGACATGAAATTCAGAAGAGAATCAGGAACAGGCCTTAGTTTTCACAAAAAGGACTCTATAAATTCCACCTGGCATTTTGTAAAAGGAGGAAACAAAATAGTCATAATAGTAATACTTATATTTGGGGGAAAAGTCGCAACAGTGGTAATCGCTGGCACCTGTCCCATTTATCCAAACCAATAGAACCATAGCAATTTTCTCTTAACCTCTGTTTTGCTCTAACCACACTGGAAAAAAAAAAAAAGTACACTAAAAATCAACACTAAAATAAACTGGCAGAGGTGTTCGGGGAATTGTGTAGGATACTTTCACTCACTAGCTCATGTTTGCCACCAGTGCTATTTCCATGAATAAAAATCTATAGGAAAATTGACAAAAACATATTACTGACAGGTGGTTAGAGCCTCTGTTCTATATAAATCTACATTATACAAGAAAGAAAACAATATGTCAGGACAACTTCCCTGCTTTCAATTTCTACTGCTATTGTTATATTGTTTTTCACTCTTAAAATGAAGCAACTCTGCGATCAAGAATTTGATATAAGCTGCTAAATGAAGGTCTCCATTTGGATATGCTCTTTAAGAAAATTATTTCCCAAAAGGCCATCTTACAGTTCTGGTTTCTCTTATGATTTGTCACTTGTGTAATTTCTATATGTCAGAATTGGTTAGCTCATAGTGCTGATGAGGCCAAGGTCATGAGTATGATTCTTGTAAGAGCCAGTTAGTTTTGTTAAAAAAAAAAAAAAAAAAAGTTCTGTAGCCAATACCTATAACTACAGCTGGCCAGGTTACAAATTCATGTCCCTGGTTAAAATAGGAACCAGAAAAGGTATAGATAGGGCAAATGCCGTAATGGCATAAAGAGTTTCATATTCAAATACAGAGTTCCTATAATGTTTATATAAACATTGGGAAATTATGTTGTAAAATCACAATCATGCAACTACACATTAAAAACATTTTCAGAATACATCAACAACACATGCTTACATGTGAGAGAATTTAAAGATCTCAGAGTGAAAACGAGCAATACACACATACAATTGCCATATGTCCCAGAGATACATGTACACAGGATAATGTATAATATGGATAATTATAAAATCATGAACATAAAGTTGACAACTTCAGGCATAGATAAATTAATACATAAAGAGAATGGTGCTTCAGGAAGTAATTAAGTTTGCTTAGATCACAGGATAAATGAAGGGTAGTAGGGAAAATTCCTATATTATTCAAGGGCCTAATTAGTTTGGAGCCACTCCATTTTTCTCTAGGCTAGGGACAGCTAAATGCACCTAGCCATGCTTGGGAAAGATTTATCTCAGGACAGTATATGAAATGGACTAGAGGGAGTTAGAGACTGGGGGAACTGTCTAGACTACTGCAATAGTTCTGGCAAGAAGTAATGAGAGCTTGTGCTAAGGTAATAACAGAAAGTGACTAGATGAGAACAAATATATTGTAAAAGAAGAAAATATGGCTGGGTGTGGTGGCTCAAGCCTGTAATTCCAGCACTTTGGGAGGTCGAAGTAGGGGGATCACCTGAAGTTAGGGGTTCAAGACCAGCCTGGCCAATGTGGTAAAGCCCTGTCTCTACTAAAAATACAAAAATTAGCTGGGCGGGGTGGTGCATGCCTGTAATCCCAGCTACTCGGGAGGCTGAGGCAGGAGAATCGCTTGAACCCAGGAGACGGAGGTTGCAGTAAACTGAGATTAGGCCATTGCACTCCAGCATGGGCAACAAAAGTGAAACTCCATCTCAAAAAAAAAAAAAAAAAAAAAGAAAAAGAAGAAGAAGAAAATATAGCACATATTAATTTAGCAAGCAACTGAATGCAGTGATTAAGAGCCTTAACTATAGAGTCAGATTGTATAGATTTGAATCTTAACTCTTCCATTTACTAGTCTTCTGAATTTAGGAAGGTACCTAATTTCTCTGTACCTCAGTTGATCCAACTGTAAAATGGAGACCATAGTAACTCCTAACTCATAGGATTGTTCTGAGGATGAAACATCAAAGGCCTGGCACATATTTGATTATTTTTATAGACTATGTTTATATTGTTTTAGGTGTTTATTTCATTGTCGTAATTTAAGCACTTAGACTAATTACACTCCAGGGAAAAGCAACATTGTTTTAATAGTATTGGTTTCATATTTTCATGATTCTCTTGTCTGTCTATGTTTGTTCCTAATTCGTACGTGAATAGTGACGAAAGTTCAGAGTGGCTACTGCAAAAGATAATATTTGAATTTCAAAAGCTCATGGTAAGTGCTAAACAAATGATAAAAATGATAATTATTGAATGGATGTGGGAGGTAAGAGAGTGGTATCAAGAAAACCACCAGTGATAAACCTATATAACTAAGGAAGGTGATGGTAACATTAAAAGAAATAGATTCCAGAGGAAGATGAACGAGTTTATTAGTAAATATACTGAGTTTGGGGGTTAAGGATCTATATCTAGGTAGAAACATGGAGTTATTGGTTAGAAGATTAGGTCTGGTGTATCAAAGAGTGAGCAAAAAAGGGAGACATAAACCTAATAGTCCTGTATTTTAAAGGGTTGATTAAAGTTTTGGGACTGGTGAAGATTGCCAAGGGAAATGAAGAAAGAAGGGAAGATAGAGGAAAATTATAAAAGCAGATAAAGTGTTTCACACACAAAAGCAAGATCAAGTAGTAATGGCGTGAAGAAAACACAAATGTAATGTCACATACTTGCAACTCCGTAAATATTAGTTGAATATTTGCTAAATTACTCACAATTTTACAATTCAATTTTATGACCTACATATGTTTAAGAGAAAATAATAATATGATGATAGTATATAACAAATAGTTTCAAAGTTCAATAGAGCATGATATATCTAAATTGTTATATTAAGTGCTATTGATTTTTTTCTTATGGATTATATTCCTATAATTATCTGTGTGAAATAAAGTAAGAAAGACTAATCTGCCTCCTAGAACTAATATGCACAAACATAATGTGAATAACTCAAAGAGAAATATAATTTCTTAAAAAAATCTAGACAAAGTGCTATAGAAATAATTTGCATGTTTGAATTCCAATACAATGTTACAAAATGTTATTCCCTTCCTTTTTCTGGGTCTCAGTTTTCTCATCCATAAATTAAGACCAATGAACTAGAATGTTTCTAAATTACTTTCCAGTCCTAATAAATAAGGATATTATCTTTATAGAGATCTTGCTTAGATAGGCTGGCACTGGGTAGTGAAAGAAAACTAAGGAGGCAAGCCAGTCACCATCAGATAATTTATGGGTGAAAGTCAGGGGCTGTCTATTACTTAAGAGGTGAAGTCCAGGGTGGACAACAAGGGCTGGCATGTGACAAGAAAAACTATGAACCTACCCAACATAAGAAGGCAAGGAATCTGTTCAAATATAGGGGTGAATGGTGGACTAGAGATTCAATCCAGCCAATACATTCTGCTAAACACCTTCTTTCAAGCTGTTTTTATAAGATCTCCCCTGTACATGGAAGCTTATATTCCACATGGTCTCAAATGATAAAATTTTACTTCTGATACTTTGAACATATTAATAACATAAAAGAAATAAGATAATTTTCGAAATTCAAACATTATCTTTCGCAGTAGCCACTCTGAACTTTAATCACTATTCATGTACAAATTACCAACAAACAAAGATAGACAAGAGAATCAAGAACATGTGAAACCAAGACTATGAAAAGTATGTTATTTTTCCCTGGAGTGTAACTAAGACTAAGTGCTTAAATTACAACAAAGAAATAAACACCTAAAATAACCTAAACATAGTGAGTCTATAAAAATAATCAAATATTTATAAAATATAAAGTTCCTAAATTTACTTGCTATATCTATTATAAAAGACAAGGCCTTCAAATATCTAAATCCCTAGTCATGACATACACAAAATAATAATAAAGAAATGTCAACAGAGGCTGGGTGCGGTGGCTCACGTCTGTAATCTCAGCACTATGGGAGGCCGAGTTGGGTGGATTACGAGGTCAGGAGATAGAGACCATCGTGGAGAACATGGTGAAACCCTGTCTCTACTAAAAATACAAAAATTAGCTGGGCATGCTGGCGCAAGCCTGTAATCCCAGGTACTTGGGAGGCTGAGGCAGGAGAATGGCTTGAACCTGGGAGGCGCAGGTAGCAATGAGCCAAGATATCGTGCCATAGCACTCCAGACTGGTGACAGAGCTAGACGCCATCTCAACAACAACAACAACAACAAAAATATCAACAAAGACAGGCCTAAAATAAAAATACGGCCTAAGCATGGAAGACGATAAAACCACGAGAGATATTGAGTAGGACACAGAGGTACTAGAATTTATAGTGACATTAGAAAATCTCTAAGAGTAGATTTGTTGGCCTAAGTCTTTTGTAGGCTCACACATCCTTTTTAACTTTCATGTTATTATTCATTCACCTCTTTCATTTAATTAGGGAATGCTTATCTGACTTGTCAGTTAATTCTGGCTTTAATAAGCTTGAGTGGGTAAGTCTGTTACACAACTGCTCAGTCATTTAAACACTGCTTTTTCCTTTTGCATAAATTTCCAAATGGTTACTATTTAGTTTATTAAGGATTTATACCCTGACCGCTTCCAAATATATTTGAAGTAACTTATAACATTTAATATAAGAAAGTTAAATATAATGTGAAAATAGTATTATCAACAATAACCATAGTAGACATGCTCTTGAGGGAGTTGAGGAGCTGTATGAGCTAGTTTTAAAAATTGGGTATTAAAAATTAGCCAGGTGTGGTGGAGCATGCCTGTAGTCCCAGCTACTCGGGAGGCTGAGGCAGGGGAATCGCTTGAACCCGGGAGGCAGAGGTTGCAGTGAGCCAAGATCGCCCCACTGCACTCCAGCCTGGGCGACAGAGCGAGACTCCGTCTCAAAAAAAAAAAAAAAAAATTGGGTATTAAATTGGCACATAGGTTCTCTGGCAGCTAGGCTAAAGGAGCGATGCATGTAACATAATTTTTAATGTCTGACTAAAAGACAACAGGCATCTTTCTACGTAAAGATCTTTCTGGCAGTACAAATTTCATCATGTAATGAGAGGCTTTGAAAACACAGTAGCCAATAACTTCAGTTACAATTTAATAAAATCTACTAAATACTGTACAAATGGATGTTTTAAAAATTCCTTCTGCCGGGCGCGGTGGCTCAAGCCTGTAATCCCAGCACTTTGGGAGGCCGAGACGGGCGGATCACGAGGTCAGGAGATCGAGACCATCCTGGCTAATACAGTGAAACCCTGTCTCTACTAAAAAAAAATACAAAAAAATAGCCGGGTGAGGTGGCGGGTGCCTGTAGTCCCAGCTATAGGGAGGCTGAGGCAGGAGAATGGCACAAACCTGGGAGACGGAGCTTGCAGTGAGCTGCGATCCGGCCACTGCACTCCAGCCTGGGCGAAAGCGCGAGACTCCCTCTCAAAAAAAAAAAAAAAAAAAAAAAAAAAATTCCTTCTATGTTAGGAGGGTGAGACAGGAGGATTGCTTGAGCCCAGGAGTTCTAGACCAGCATGGGGAACATGGCAAGACCCTGCTTCTACAAAAATAAAGATTAAAAAATTAGCTTGGTGTGGTGTCATGCACCTGTGGTCGCACCTATTCCGAAAGCTGAGGCAGGAGGATCCACTGCACTCCAGCCTGAGTGACAGAGCGAGACTCTGTCTCAAAAAAAAAAAAAAAAAAAAAAAAAGAATTGCTTCTATAAGTAGCTGATAATAAAACTAGCAGTATTAATAGAGTAGAAATATCAGTAGTGTAAATGTCAGAAGCGCTGATTCAAATCCTGTATACATCAATCACTAGTCATGTAATTTTTGGCAAGTGACTTGTTTCCTTATCTATAAACTAAGGATAACAACATATGCCTTGCCTGACAACCAGATAGTTGAAGGATCAAATGACAGTATTGTATATGAAAGTGTTTACTTGCTGGGCACGGTGGCTCATGCCTGTAATCCCAGCACTTTGGGAGGCTGGGCTGGGCGAGTCACCTGAGGTCATGAGTTCAAGACCAGCCTGACCAACATGGTGAAACCCCATCTCTACTAAAATACAAAAAAAAAAAAAATTAGCAGGGAGTTGTGGTGGCCACCTGTAATCTCAGCTACTTGGGAGGCTGAGGAAGGAGAATCGCTTGAAACCAGGGGACGGAGGTTGCAGTGAGCCGAGATCACGCCATTGCACTCCAGTCTGGCAACAGAGCGAGACTGTCTCAAAAAAAAAAAAAAAAAAAGGAAGTGTTTACTTGTATTAGTAGAAGCTATTCCTGGTCCTATCACTAATATTACCATCACAACAGTTAAAATTCATAGAAAAAATATGGAGATAGACACACTAGCTTTTTAAAATTTATTTTCATTTTTTTGAGACAGAGTTTTTGCTCTTGTTGCCCAGGCTGGAATGCAGTGGTGCGATCTCGGTTCACTGCAACCTCTGTCTGCTCTACCTCCCAGGTTCAAGCGATTCTCCTGCCTCAGCCACCAAGTAGCTGGGATTACAGGCACGTGTCAACATGCCTGGATAATTTTTTTGTATTTTTTAGTAGAGACGGAGTTTCACCATGTTGGCCAGGCTGGTCTCGAACTCCTGACCTCAGGTTATCTGCCCACCTCGGCCTCCCAAAGGGCTGGGATTACAGGCGTGGGCCACAGCACCTGGCCTTTTGTCTTTTTCTTTTTGACAGAGTCTGGCTCTGTCACCCAGGCTGGAGTGCAGTGGCATGGTCTCGGCTCACTGCAACCTCCGCCTCCTGAGTTCGAGCAATTCTCCTGTCTCAGCCTCTTGAGTAGCTGGGATTACAGGCACCACCACTCCCGGCTAATTTTCTTCTTTTTTGGGGTATTTTTAGTAGAAACGGGTTTTACCACATTGGCCAGGCTGGTCTCGAGCTTCTGACCTCAGGTGATCCACCCACCTCGGTCTCCCAAAGTGTTGGGGTTACAGCCGTGACCATGCCCAGCCAAGACAGATACCCTAGCTTTCCTAAAGCCATTGTAGAACCCTGTTCTCTGAGTCCAACAATCCATTTTCCAACCAAGTTCAGAACAATCTTTATAATGACCTCAAGTCACTGCCTAAATCTTTTAGGTCCCACATCACCTTCAGGATATAATTAAACCCAGAGCCAACTTCCTGGGCATAAGTCCTGTGCAGTCACACACAGGCCAATGTTTAGAAGAGCCCTGTGCATGGTTTAATACTCTTATGTTGACATCTTGAAATTCTTAATGATTTTTTAACAAGGGCCTCACATTTTTCATATTGTACTGGTTACACACTTTTTGTGGCCACACAAGTTATGTAACCAGTCATGATCAAACCCCTTGAAATGAGATCCAAAGTCCCTCAGAATGTGGATCATGCTTACCTCTCCAGCTTTGCCTCCCCTGTTCCATTGGAAACTATTCTAAGGCACAATCACGCTAAACAACCTTTAGCTTCCTAAATGTCTTATGCTCTTTCAATCTCCTTTGTCTTTGCTGATAGTCTCCTTGCTCTGTTTCTCTTCGCATTACAATAAAATGAAAGCAAAGCAAATGGATCTCTTTTATAATTTTCAAATACAATCGTACTTCCAGAATTCTATGGCATTTTGCAATGGTATTTTAGGGTTGGTGGAGAAACACTAAGTTTTGATAACCCATGAATGTGATGATATCTAATCTCATATATATATATAAAATTTTAATTACTGCCAAGGAAAGGAAAATAAGAGTGGAAGGGATGAGGCCAAGCAGTGGATTGCTGGCTGCTGGCTGGATGCAGTGGCTCATGCCTGTAATCCCAGCACTTTGGGAGGTTGAGGCAGGCAGATCACTTGAGGCCAGCCTGGCCAACATGGCAAAAAGCTGTCTCTACTAAAAATGCCAACATTTAGCCAGGTGTGCTGGCACATGCGTGTAGTCCCAGCTACTCGAGAGGGTGAGGCAGGAGAATCGCTTGAACCCAGGAGGCAGAGGTTGCAGTGAGCCGAGATTGCACCACTGCACTAAGCCTGGGAGAAAGAGCAAGACCCTGTGTCAAAAAAAAAAAAAAAGAATTGAATAGTTGTTTTTACTGCTTCAACCTCACCTTGAGCACAGTGTTTGCAGTGGCATTGGTCAAAGGTTAGGAACCCATGGTTCTCAGAGCTACAAGTTTCAGATTCTGATTTAATTGATCTGGGATGGTGTCCAGGCATCAGTATTTTTTTAAAAGTTCCCCAGGTGATTCTAATGTGTATTGAGGGTTGAGAACCACTGAGATACAAGAACTTTAAAGAGCAGTAAGTTAAATGAGATGTAGCAGCTCAAGGTGTTGAGGTATAAATAAGCCAATTAATTACCAGAGCAGGACTACTGGGGAAGCCTATTAAATGGACAATGTAAATGAAGACATAAACACAACACCATTTAAAGCAAATCTAATAGAAAAGATTAGCGGCATTACAGCACATTTTGTATTTGTGATTTATCTTGAATATTTCTCAATTTCTGAATGGATTAAACAATGTCCATATATGTTGAAAGGCAAGCAGTATGAAACTACCATTTCAACACCTGGGAAGATTATAGACAAACGTTATAATACATTAATTATGGACATGTTATGTTTTAACATCAATTTAGAGAGCAATATTTCTGTACCCCTGCTGAATGTCAGATTTCTGTCTCAAAAATCCCGTATTTGGTTGATCGAGTCCATAACTCATTTGAGCAAAAAGCAGTATGTTCACCTTCAAAATAACCATAGGAGCAGCAACACCCTGGACAAAAACAAACTGGTGAGTTTAGAAAATATATGGGAAGAATTCATCAATATAAAAGCATTAGTTAACTAAGAAAATAAAGTTGTTACAAGAGAAGGAATGTTGCTCACAATAAAATTTCAAATGGGGCACCTGAAATATATGACATGTTAAGTTCATTGGGGAGCTAGGTGATCAAGAAGGACAGATGAGGAGTTAACCAGTTCTAACTGGCTGGCTTTCCAAGGTTATGAGAAAGTGCTCTTAGAGTGAATGAGATTTTTTTTTTTTCCAGACAAAGTCTTGCTCTGTCACCCAGGCTGGAGTGCAATGGTGTGATCTCAGCTCACTGCAACCTGTGCCTCCGAGGTTCAAGCGATTCTCCTGCCTCAGTCTCCCAAGTAGCTGAGACTATAGGCATGTGCTACCACGCCCAACTAATTTTTGTACTTTTAGTAGAGATGGAGTTTCACCATGTTGGCCAGGCTGGTCTCGAACTCCTGACTTCTTGATCCGCCCACCTCGGCCTCCCAAAGTGCTAGGATTACAAGCATGAGCCACTGCGCCTGGCCTGCAGAAATCTTTTCATTTAAGCCATCTATTAGTTGATTCCTGGCCTCCCTTCCTTCACGATCTAGCATGGCCCCACAGTTCATCACTTAAATTATATAATGACTAGCCCTGTCAATTTCCTTCAGCCTTACTGCTTCCATGTCTGCCAAGTAAAGCTCCAACTCTGGACCAAATACTTCAAGTACTATCTCTGCTGTTATGCTAGGGTGACTGCAGGATACTGAAGGAAATCACAGAACTATAAAGTAGCAACAATACTAATTTATACTCACCAACCTCAGCCAAGCCCTCAGCATCATCTAGAAGCACTTTTCATTTGTATGTGTTTTGTTTTTCCATCTTTGCTGCACAGATAATACTGCAAAACCACCATCATTCTAAAATCCTGTATCTTGACTCTTTCAAACAGAAAATCCAGATTTGCTTTTAAGTCTTCCTCACCATAAACAGCAAGATATTTGTCTTTCTGAAGGCATTATTATTATTATTATTATTTCTTTTTGAGACAAATTCTCACTCTGTTACCCAGGCTGGAGTGCAGTGGTGTGATCTTGGCTCACTGCAGCCTCTGCCTCCTGGGTGTAAGTGATTCTCCTGCCTCAGGCTCCCGAGTAGCTGGGATTACAGGTGCACACTAGGCCCGGCCAATTTTAGAATTTTCAGTAGAGACAGGGTTCACCAAGTTGGCCAGGCTGGTTTCTTTCTTTCTTTTTTTTTTTTTTTTTTTAATAATTGATTTTTAAAACTTCTTTTTACACAGGGCACAACATCAACTTCAAAAGACAAGAGCTTGATTCCGTACTCTAATACTGTGTCATCTACTCTCTGTGGTAATATGTTTGTGGTGACAAACGAAAGCACCCAACACCCATACCTAAAATCACTACAAAGTACAGAAATGCCTTTGACAATTTTATATAGCCACTGATATATAAAGCATTCCAGGTGTAAAACAAAACAAAAGCATACCTGTGTGTAACAAGATATTAAAATTTGACTCTTCTCATTTTTCAGTGATACGGCAATATCAGATAAACAGTAGAGAGAAAAACGTGTATCGGCTAAACAGTACATAGAAAATTGTGTATGAGACAGATTTCCATATGCAGAATTTTCCCCAAAACAATTTTTTTTTTTTTTTTTTTTTTTTTTTTTTTTTGAGACAGAGTCTCACTCTGTCGCCCAGGCTGGAGTTCGGTGGCACGATCTCGGCTCGCTGCAACCTCTGCCTCCCAGGTTCAAGTGATTCTTATGCCTGATAATAAATAGCTGGGATTACAGGCACACATGGTCACACCCAGCTAATTTTTATCTTTTTAGTAGAGACAGGGTTTCACCATGTTGGCCAGGCTCCAAAAAATTCTTTTTTTTTTTTTTTGAGCAAAGTCTCACTCTGTCCCCCAGGTTGGAGTGCAGTGGTGCGATCTTGGTTCACTGAAATCTTTGCTTCCTGGACTCAAACGATTCTCTTGCCTCAGCCACCTGAGTAGCTGGGATTCCAGGAGCCCATGATCACGCCTGGCTAATCTTTGTATTTTCAGTAGAGATGGAGTTTCACCATGTTGGCCAGGCTGGTCTCAAACTCCTGACCTTAGGTAATCCACCTGCCTCGGCCTCCCAAAGTGTTGGGATTACAGGCCTGAGTCACCGTGCCCAGCCCAATAAATTCTTTAAATCATTTTTATGATTCTCATATTCCCTTTGTTGGAAGCTTCCTCATCCATTTCACAAATATGAAAGGGTCAATGGAGTTGAGGAAAAGAAGATTCTGAAAGACATTCTTTGGAAGAAGTTGTTGCCATGATAACACCTGCTCCATCTTGCTCCTTACGCCACTGCCAAGTATGTGGACAGAGATGCTACATTCTTCAAATTGAGCGAAGTGAAGGGACATTGATCAGGCTATTCAGAAAAGGAATGTGTTCCTTGAAGTTGGGGGACACAGAAGAGGGGTATCTGGGTCATTCCTGAAGAGGCCAATATGCCCTGTGCCAGTGGTATACAGACAGGTTTCAATCTCTGTAGTCTCAGAGTTTTTCAGGGCACCCGCATGAGTGTTTTCCATGGACTAGAAGTGAGCCATGTGGGAGTGAGAGGTGCCCGTATTTCAGTCCTGTCTAAGAGGAACATCTGGGAGTTCAGGCGTACTCTGCCAGAGAATCCTTGTTAAAACATGTGTGGCATGGAGCTCTGGGAAGACTGGGACAACATGGAAGTGGCAAGCTGAAGGAAATGTATTACCCACATTAAGAGAATTGCAGAGGAGGGTCTCAAAGCAGAAAAGCACCTTGCCCCCTCTAGCATTCCAACAGCCCAGCTTGGGAAGCAGAAAACAGTTGACTTTTAAAACCTTCGAGTTTAGATTGCAAGTATTGCTAGCATGCTAGAGGGTAGCATTCTACTAATAGTTTCTGGGCCAGGTGCGGTGCGGTGGCTTATGCCTGTAATCCCAGTACTTTGGGAGGCTGAGGCAGGCGATCTCAAGGTCAGGAGTTTGAGACCAGCCTGGCCAACATGGTGAAACCCCGTTTCTACTTAAAAAAATACAAAAATTAACTGGGCATGGTGGCGTGTGCCTGTAATCCCAGCTACTCCGGAGGCTGAGGCAGGAAAATTGCTTGAACCCAGGAGGCAGAGGTTGCAGTGAGCCGAGATCGCACCACTGCACTCCAGCCTGGGCGACAGAGCCAGACTCTTTCTCAAAAAAAAAAAAAAGTTTCTGGGCTGAGATTGTATTAGCAACTCACAGAAACTTTAGAGACCTAAAAGCAAGCAGAAATGTCATGAAAATGGCCTATATTTTCATCTAGGTATAGGGCAAGGTAATCCACACCAAATAAATATTAAAGAAGTAACAGGAGGCTGGGCACAGTGGCTCACGCCTGTAATCCCAGCACTTTGGGAGGCCAAAGCAGGTAGATCACTTGAGGTCAGGAGTTTGAGACCAGCCTGACCAACATAGTAAAACCCTGTCTCTACTAAAAATACAAAAATTAGCTGGGTGTGGTGGCGCACACCTGTAGTCCCAGCTACTCTGGAGGCTGAGGCAGGAGAATCGCTTGAACCCAGGAAACGGAGGTTGAAGTGAGCCGAGATCTCTGCCACTGCACTCCAGCCTGGGCAACAGAGTGAGACTCCGTCTTAAAAAAAAAAAAAAAGCCGGGCGCAGTGGCTCACGCCTGTAATCACAACACTTTGGGAGGCTGAGGCGGGCAGATCACGAGGTTAGGAGATCGAGACTATCCTGGTCAACACGGTGAAACCTCGTCTCTACTAACAATACAAAAAAATTAGCCGGGTGTGGTGGCGGATGCCTGTAGTCCCAGCTACTCAGGAGGCTGAGGCAGGAGAACGGCATGAACCCGGGAAGCGGAGGTTTCAGTGAGCCAAGATCGCACCACTGCACTTCAGCCTGGGTGACAGAGCAAGACTCCATCTCAAAAAAACAAACAAAAAAAGTAACAGGAGACACAATTGTGTTTTGATTCTAGTCTATGGGTTATGCTTGTCCAACATATAGGTTACAAGTTCAAGATTATAGCAATAACCAAGTTTGTAGTATCCATCCTGACATATTGATGTAGTATTGCAAAAAGATGCAATATAGCATTTGAAGCAATTATATGGACTGCCAGCCTGACCATAACTGAATCTTACAAGCAGTCTAGAAAGCTGAATTTGAAAGGTTCACGTTATTATGAATAAAATACAAGAAAGGTGGAAGGGGAATAATTCATTTAAATAACTGGGTTTACTTTCAGGTTTCTTTCATTGCAAATCTGATTGTTATAAACATTTGCCAGTTGGTCTCACACTTGGTGTAATGGTGAAATTGTACTGTTTTTCTTTGTTTTATAAAGAAGTAATCTTGCAGCTAGGTTAATGACTTCCCCAGGATTAGGAAACTGGTATCTTTAATTTATGTCTCTAGATTACAAATAGAATGGCTTTTCATCAGTGGAGTTGAATGCTTTTATTTGTTCAATAACTACTGAGTGCTCTGTGCCAAATACTGTGCTAGAGAACTGGGATAGAAATGAGGTTACAGCCCTTGCCTTCTAGGTATTCATAGTTTAGAAAAGAGATAGATACACAAGTAAGATATGGCACACTAAGCATTCTCTGTCTCTCTCTCTCTCTAACTCCAAATATTCACAGTTTGAGAACTTCCTGGGAGGCTGGTGAGAGAAAAAAATGTGCCTGATGCATACAGTTTGCCTTTGCACCATGGCTCAAGAACATGTTCATTCACTTATCAGGAATCTTGTAAGTCTTTTTTTTTTGAGACGGAGCTTTACTCTTGTTGCCCAGGCTGGAGTGCAATGGCGCGATCTCGGCTCACCGCAACCTCTGCCTCCCGGGTTCAAGTGATTCTCTTACCTTAGCCTCCTGAGTAGCTGGGATTACAGGCATGCGCCACTATGCCTGGCTAATTTTGTATTTTTAGTAGAGAAGGGGTTTCTCCATGTTGGTCAGGCTGGTCTGGAACTTCCGACCTCAGGTGATCCACCCGCCTCGGCCTCCCAAAGTGCTGGGATTACAGGCGTGAGCCACCACGCCCGGCCCAGGAATCTTGTAACTCTTACGTATTGCACGCATAAGCACCAAGAAGAGACGTCCTTATGAACCTCACAACAACCACTGTTGTCTTGGCTTGCTGGGCAAGATACTGTGCTAATATTTAGTCAGATTACATTAGGAGAGCTGCATTGGTTATTAAAATACTAAAAAATTACTTTCGTACAAGTTGGTAAATAACTTCTATCCTAGCTGCACTAGCCCCTCATCCCAGAACTTCCCTGACATGTTCGTGACCTATTAGCTAAAAGGTACCTGGCAAAACAAGGGCCTCCTAGACTCTAGTTCAGCCTACAATTGCATCCATTTTGATTGGTCAATGCTCATGACATATTAGTTGTTAAATATTTTATTTTATTTTATTATTTATTTATTTTTTGAGACGGAGTTTCGCTCTTGTCGCCTAGGCTGGAGGGCAATGGTACGATCTCCCTCACCGCAACCTCCGCCTCCTGGGTTCAAGTGATTCTCCTGCCTCAGCCTCCCGAGTAGCTGGAATTATAGGCATGGCCCACCACGTCTGGCTAATTTTGTATTTTTAGTAGAGATGGGGTTTCTCCATGTTGGTCAGGCTGGTCTTGAACTCCCGACCTCGGGTGATCCGCCTGCCTCGGCCTCCCAAAGTGCTAGGATTACAGGTGTGAGCCAGTGCGCCTGGTAGTTGTTAAATATTTTAAATATCATCCGGCGAGTACAAAAAAATGCTCAAATTGGCCAACCTATGGCCCTCATAGAAGCATAAATGTGTGGAAATGGGAACAGAGTCCTAACACACTCATGCCTAGGGACCGGTCTTCTCTTTAGAGATTCATTAGCCATTGTTAGACGTAAGATATGGCACACTAAGCATTCTCTCTCTCTCTGTCTCTCTCTCTGAAAGTCAGCATTTCAGATGAAACTCAGTAAGATTTCTAGCCCTGAAAACTTGTTACCTATGTGAGCTTGCACAAATTATTGTACCTTATGCACCTCAGTTTCAAGGGTTAAAGAATACTGGTTATATCCTAGGCTAACAGCATCATCATCACCACCACCACCATCATCAGACAGGTAGGTTCATCCATGAATAGTTTCATGTGTTTGTGACAAACACAAAATCAAAGGGTAATCATTTATACAAAGCAAGTATATTCTTATCTGTCAATAAGTAGATCGATAGATGATAGAATGATACTCACATACATGTGCTATCCCTGATTTGGCCACCAACAAGCTATATGACCACATGCAAATTACATAACTGGTTTAGGAATACTCAGTACCTCTAAAGTGGACACGGAAGGTGTCTGTCAGCCTCTATCTGCCGTTACTCTTGATTTCTCAACCTATGTCTAACATCCAATTATGTTATGACATCCTAATGTCCCAGTGGGTTAAAAAAAAGCCAGAAATGTGACGGAACAGGAAACACGATCATACATGAAATTTGCTATGTACATCATGATGCAAATCATGATCTTTTTCTTGTGTAATACTGAAAAGAGCATTTTGGTAAGGTAGAAACGAAGCAAAACCATGAGCATAAATTAATCCAGAGAACTACCACTATCATGTTAGAAATGTTTCCCACCTCATTTTAGTTACATCATGCCTCAGGATGAAATTGTCAAAAAGCAAAAATATAAAGGTCATCTATCAAGAGGAGAATAAATGGAAAGGATTAAAGATGACAATGTGCTTTTCTTAATTCAATTGTCTGTTATTTAGATACATTCTTTAAAAAATGCACTAAAGGCCAGGCACGGTGGCTCACGCCTATAATCCCAGCACTTTGAGAGGCTGAGGCAGGTGAATCACAAGGTCAGGAGTTCAAGACTAGCCTGGCCAACGTGGTAAAACCCCGTCTACCAAAAATACAAAAAATTAGCTGGGCGTGGTGGCAGGCACCTGTAATCTGAGCTACTCGGGAGGCTGAGGCAGGAGAACTGCTTGAACCCGGGTGGTGGAGGTTGCAGTGAGCCAAGATGGCGCCACTGCACTCCAGGCCAAGTGACAGTGTGAAACTCTGTCTCAAAAAAAAAAAAAAAAAAAAAAGGCACTAACAGTGGCTACTGGGAATTACAACTTAGCACTTCTGGGTGAGATTCAGTTGCCACTCTGAAGCCATAGGCACACTACAACAAAATATAGGTGCCTTCTGCTAGTTATAAGCCTGGGAACTTCATCTAGTTTACTGTTCAACTCTGAGGCTATAATTCGACAAATTAGTTTTTCCACTCCCCAAACTTCACAACTGAATTCTTAGTAAATAAATTTCATACCCCCATCAATGCCTTTTTTTTTTTTCTTTTTTTCTTGAAAGCAACATGCCAATGTTGGCTTTTAAGCAAGAGACTCTCCTCTTCCTCAGGATTAACATTAGAAAAGGCCAGCCTTTTCAGTAACTGTACACCCAGTGCCAATATTGTTCACGCTACTTATTATTAACGTAATATCTACATTTTTTTCATTATACATCAAGCTAAGGAGCTTTACATTATACAATTTTCCCCGGACTTTAATGAACTTTGTTGCAAATGTATATACAATGAATTGTGTTTTACCTTAACCATTTTCGTATGTCTTCTAAAATAGTCTACCATTTCTAGGTAATATATTAAAGGGCTCAGGAGCCTTCAATGATCTACCCATGAATTTCAGTATGTTTCAAGAAATCCTTGAAAAGGAACCACAGAGATCTGTTCAATCATTAAGAGCTACAAACACAGTAAATAAGAAGAGTTTTAATCTATTAAAATCTAATTCTAAAGACCTTGTTCCAAATGGAGTATGCTATTCCAATGATGTGTTTATATAGAAATACACATCACTTCTCAAGAAATACGTTATCTACACGTTTTGTCCCATGTCAGCCTCAATAGCACTATTAAATATAAAACAATCCTACAGAGGTGTAAAGAGTTTTACTCTCGAAATTTGGTTTAAAGAAAGGGTATCATGATGCAAAAAGTAGAAAATCTTTCAATTTAAGAGGAACTTAATATAAAGTCAAAACACATTCACATTTCACTTCCTTTGCTTTTTAAACTACTGAAGGTACACCTGTAAAATAGTCATTACTCGGTTTAAATTAGTGATAGCTAAAAGCTATACAAAAAGATCTGGTGGTTTTAATTTTATTCATCAAATGTCTACCTCAGGGACCCGGGGAAATGCAGAGAAGTGCACTGCATATTTATAAGGCCTCTGGGACCCTAGCAGGCTTCCAAATGCCTTGTTTGTTGCAATCTGCTTGTCAAACCATTAAAGAAGTAAAATCCACACTCTATCCCCTATTGTACATGCAGACTTTCTCTGTTAATTAAATCAAAACTATATGATTCCAAGGAGAAGAAACAGTATAACATCTAGTGTCTCACCAGCTTCTCTAGGCAACCTGAAGACATAATAATTCTAGTCCCAGGTTTTCATTTAGAACATTTTTTCATCGACTATCATATTAAACAAATATTTTAACCTTGACTGATTATTAAAAATGTTGACTTTAACCTCAGATTTAGCAAGTCTATTACTAAAAATGTCTCCATGTTGGTCCTTAATTATAGCTACTGTGATGTAACTTTCATCTGGTGTGGGCTTATTTACCTCTCCTATCTAAAAGGTTAAATACTACAAACGATTGAGACTAAGAAAACTTGTGATATGTAAGGGAAAAAAAAGTTCCAGGATTTTACACTTGTTAAGTATGGGAGGGAGAAAAAAAAAACCATATCCATGTATCTATATTTACGTCCTTCTCAATATTTATAATGTAGAAAACGGGAGATTCGGGAATCCACTTTAACTGCAACCAAGCCAAGGGGAAAGCTAACTCTCTCACCTTTCTTCTCACTAGCGACTTACAGTGTTAAAAGTGTTGCAGCCTGCCTGGAAACTGAAGAAACAGCCTGAAATGTATATTCTTCCACTTATTTTTACAGCCACATTCTTCACATGCTATTATGGACATAAATATTCACTATCCTCTTAAATCTGGTGTGGTAAGGGGGAACAACCCCATCAGTGGTGAAAAATTTTACAAAAATTGTTCACCTTAAGAACATTACAGAATTTCATGTTTTAGAAACAGAGACTGGATGGACATTTCTATGCAGTCAAAGCTCAAATTAAAAAAAAAAAAAAAGGATTCACATTTTGGGAGGTCAAGGCAGGTGGATCACTTGAGGTCAGGAGTTCAAGACCAGCCTGGCCAACATGGTGAAATCCTATCTCTACCAAAAATACAAAAATTAGCAGGGCGTGGTGGTGGGCACCTGTAATCCAAGCTACTCAGGAGGCTAAGGCAGGAGAATCGCCCCAGTCTCGGGAGGTGGAGGGTGCAGTGAGCCGAAATTGTACCACTGTACTCCAGTCTGGGCGACAGAGCAAGACTCAAAAAAAAAAAAAAAAAAAAAAAAACCTCAAAAAAAGAAAATTCAGTGACTTTCAATCTAGGTTTCTTTTTTAAAAAATCAATTTAGGCCAGGCTCAGTGGCTCACACCAGTAATCCCAGCTCTTTGGGAGGCCGAGGCGGGCGGATCACAAGGTCAGGAGATCGAGACCATCCTGGCTAATACGGTGAAACTTCGTCTCTACTAAAATATACAAAAAATTAGCTGGGCGAGCTGGCAGGTGCCTGTCCCCACTAAAAATTTAAAAAAATTAGCCAGGCGTGGTAGCGGGCTCCTGTAGTCCTAGCTACTCGGGAGGCTGAGGCAGGAGAATGGCGTGAACCCGGGAGGCGGAGCTTGCAGTGAGCCGAGGTCACGCCACTGCACTCCAGCCTGAGTGACAGAGTGAGACTCCGTCTCAAAAAAAAAAAAAAAAATTTAATCTGGAGTTCTTAAGAAAAATAAGTTCTTACACGAAAACTCAGGGCATACAGGTTGAAATGATAGAAAAAATGCTAGAACAAATCTAGAGACTAGATTTCTAGTCCAAGTAATGCTAATAATTTGCCATTTCCTCTTATTCAGATCGGTTAACTTCACCAGGCTTTCTTTTCTCAACTTTTAAACCAAGAGATGAGAGTAGATGATCAAATTTGAGAATTCAGAGAAACTTCAGAACTCATCTAGCACCTCCCTTTGTCTGCAAGATGAAGAAACCAAAGTCTAGAGTGGTGAACTGCTTTGTTAAAGGCACTCAGTAAGCTGCAAACCACAGACACGTCCTTCAGGTGCCTGAAAGCCTGCCTGTCTCACATCCTTCTACACACATGCTATTGGAAGAACCAGTGCTGCAGACCCTTCCTTATCTCAGTATCTGTGATTCTTATAACAGTGTATTCTACTATACTGATATGATGCAACCTGTGCTGGGGCAAAGTCAAATAGAAACATGTCTTGGAGCTATTTAAAAAAAAAAAAAAATGGCTATTTCTAGGCATCCAGATAACGGAATATTATTAAACAATAACAACCAATGAACCATCAAGCCTCAAAATGACATGGAAGAGCCTTAAATGCCTATTGCTAAGTAAAAGAAGGCAATCAGAAAAGACTGTCTGATTCCAACTATATGACATTTTGAAGAAAGCAAAATTATGGAAACATCAAAAAGGTCAGTGGTTGCCAGGGGTTAGGGGGAGGGAAGGAGGGATTCAAAGGTAGAGCATGGGGGATTTTAGGGCAGTAAACTATTCTGTATGGTGCTATAATGGTGGATATATGACATACATTTGTCAAAACCCACATATGTATAAAATATAGAGTGAACCTGAAGATAAACTATAGTCGTTTGTTAATATATCAATATTTGTTCATCAACTGCAACAGAAGTACCATATTAATAATAGGGAAACTGAGAGGTGAACTGAGAGGTAGAGAGGGGATAATAAGAACTCTGTATTATGTGCTCATGTTTTCTGTAAATGTAAAACTTCTCTAAAAATTAAAGTCTATTTGTTTTAAAATCTCTAGTTAAAAAGCTCTTCTTGGTTGGGCGTTGTGGCTCATGCCTGTAATTCCAGCACCTTGGGAGGCCGAAGCGTGCGGATGACGAGGTCAGGAGATCAAGACCATCCTGGCCAACATAGTGAAACCCCATCTCTACTAAAAATACAAAAATTAACTGGGTGTGGTGGCGGGTGCCTGTAATCCCAGCTACTCTAGAGGCTGAGGCAGGAGAATCGCTTGAACCAGGGAGTCAGAGGTTACAGTGAGCTGAGATCATACCCCTGCACTCCAGTCTGGTGACAGAGCAAGAGTCCATCTCAAAACAAAAACAAAAACAAAAAAAACCACAAAAAACCAAAAACTCTTCTTTTCAAGGAGTTAGAATGAGGAATGCTAAAAATAGAGAAGCATGGCTCTTAATCCATATTTTTGGAATGGAAATGTTCAACTGACTATAGTCATTTCTACAAACTATTCCCACTTGGGCTAAGTAATAGCATGGATTATATTGGAGTTCCCTGACAATCAACATTCAGATTGAGGAACAGCGTAAGAATGGGAATGGGAGGCATAAGGATAGCTCCCAAATCCGGTGGGAAGGGGTGTTGGGAGAGGATTTAGCTGGATTTACCAGGTACTCTTAACTCAGCTAGGTCTTCGGGGAACATACCTTGAGATTCCTTACCCTGGCTCAAAAGACTCTATACAGTCTGTACAGGAATGTGGACCCTGTTCCTGTTTCTGCCTACCATCTTACCCATCTTTCAAGGCCTAAAATTAATGCAACCTTCTCTATGAAGCCATACCTAACATTTTCTTCTAGGGGTGAGCTTTCTCTCCTCTGATATATTCCTCTAGCATTCTAGCTAATATTTGAAAGGCACCCCGTTGCAGTGTCTTTTTTAAAATTGTTTTCCTTTTTTCTTTTTTTGCGACGGGGTCTCACTCTGTCGCCCAGGCTGAAGTGTAGTGGTGCAATCTCTACTCACTACCACCTCCGCCTCCTGGGTTCAAGTGATTCTCCTGCCTCAGCCTCCCGAGTAGCTGGGATTAGAGGTCCGTGCCACCACACCTGGCTACTTTTTGAATTTTTAGAAGAGATGGGGTTATCCCCATGTTTGCCAGGCTGGTCACAAACTCCTGACGTCAGGTGATCCACCTACCTCAGCCTCCCAAAGTGCTGGGATTACAGGTGTGAGCCACCGCTCCCGGTCCCACATGCCCGTTTAGTTGTGGTGTTTTTTAAAGAACATTTTCAATTAATCACATGATAAAGTAGCTAACATTTACTAGCAGAAACAGTTCTAGATGATCATAGATTGTACCATGTAGGCATTTCTTACAGTTTCATTTCAATCAATTTTTCTAACTTCAGTACCTTGAAGATCTAGTCACTTTATTTTCTTATTCTATGGAATGCACCTAGCAAAATTTATATATTTCAGGTACAATTCTCACATAAAGGCTATCTATCATATTCCAAATAATTTATGTCCAAACTACTTAATGTCACACTGAGTCATGACTAAAGGCAATTCTCATTCATGATGAGCCATTTAAGTGGTAAACTCTGGAGGAGATAAGCATGTTTCAGCTTGCATTACAACTCGAAGCAATTGATAAAGGCTGCCTAGAATGCTGTGTTGAGAAGGATTCTGAGGTCATTTCTGAAAGCGTAAATGTTGCTTAGCTATGAAGTTTAGAAATCTGGATTGTTTCCCTCTCTGTGCTTAGCAAAGGAACCTCACCGTGGTATTCCATCTCTTAGAAGTGAAAAAGGAGATGTGATTGGAACTTTGTGACTAATAAACAGGTGTCTTGCTTAGTTATGTAAGGACTGCACTGTGGTAACTTAGCAAAATAAGTCCTGACTTTGTTTACAAATTTACTATCACATATAGCTTTAGGAATGAACACAAATAAAATTTTAAAAAATTATTTTAAAAACTTGTGCTGAAAAATGATGGTAAAAAATACAGTCCTTTATACGCTGACATGATTCTACTGATTCACTGCCAACAAGATATATGACTTTTTTTTTTTTTTTTTGAGACTGAGTCTCGCTCTGTTGCCCAAGCTGGAGTGCAGTGGGGTGATCTCGGCTCACTGCAACCTCCGCCTCCCAGGTTCAAGCGATTCTCCTGCCTCAGTCTCCCAAGTAGCTGGGATTATAGGCACATGCCACCACACCCAGCTAATTTTTGTATTTTTAGTAGAGACAGGGTTTCCCCATGCTGGCCAGGCTGGTCTTGAACTCCTGACCTCGTGATCCGCCTGCCTCAGCCTCCCAAAGTGCTGGGATTACAGGCATGAGCCACTGTGCCCAGCTAGTTATGTTTTTTATAACCAAAACAGGTTGTACTTACCCAGAGTCCTTCTGGTTTTTAAAAATGTGTTCCTGATGAACTGATAAACTCAAAGATGTATGTTCAGTATCTTTTTAATTCATGCACTTTAGAGATAGGAAAAACAAAACAGATTCCAGTCTGTCTCTCTCTCCCTCTCTCTCTCTCCACACACACACACACACATGCACACACACACACACACACACCCCGCTAGTTTTATTTACTCTTAAAGTTTCAAGGTTGCATTTAGTTTAAGTCATTAGAAGGAAACTGATGATGACCACTTCTACTTCTGCCTGGGACTGATGTCAAGACCAAGAGTAGATATATAAAACTATTGTCATAATGGATAAAGTTTCCTAAGGCTCAAGTATTCATTAAAATGACCAATGTCAAACACCATGTGTAACTGGGTACTGACTCAGTGGAAGCCTAAAATAACTATTATTCGAGACCCCAGGTGGCCTAATTAGTCAAACAGACTCCTGGAGCCATTTTAAATGTAAAAATCCCCCCCTTAAACTGAAACTTACTGAAAAGTATCTGAGTATCACTGATTAATATACCATTTAGTTGATGGTAAATGTATCCAAACCTATTTTACAAACATATGCTCACACATAAAATCATGCAATCGTCCATATCATTATTGGAAGTACCATAGAAAGATCTGGGTTCAAATCCAGCTCTACCACTTAATGGATATGAAATCTTCAAAATTTTCATGTATCTGAACTTATAAAAAGAGACAAGATTAAAGAAAACACTTAATGTATTTATCATGCCTACATACAGGAACTGGCCAGTAGTTTGCAATCAGTAAGTGCAGGTTCTTCACTAGCCCTGCCATTCAGATGATATAATCATTTTGTTTCTAAGATGCATAAAGCCAAAATATATAAAAATTTATTGATATTTCTTGTATGTATTTCTTGTATTCTTACATTTCTATATGTAGAAATATATTCAGAGGCCCCACCAGAAACAGAAGGTTTTGCTTCTTGTAGCCATTATATTGTTGACAAGGATATTTATTTATTATTTCTTATTTTTTTTTTTGAGGTGGAGTTTCGTTCTTGTCTTCCGGGCTGGAGTGCAATGGTGCGATCCCGGCTCACCACTACCTCCATCTCCCGGGTTCAAGCGATTCTCCTTCCTCAGCCTCCTAAGTAGCTGGGATTACAGGCATATGCCACCACATCTGGCTAATTTGGTATTTTTAGTAGAGACGGGGTTTCTCTATGTTGGTCAGGCTGGTCTCAAACTCCCGACCTTAGGTGATCTGCCTGCCTTGGAATCCCAAAGTGCTGGGATTACACACATGAGCCACCGCTCCCAGCCGACAAGCATATTTATTTATTGTACTTGTTTATTTTCTATACCCCATGTATGCAGTGAATACTGCCTTTTATTTGCTTGAGTAGGGAAATGCATGTGGCCAATGGAATTCCTGTTATTTTCCTATATGTTATAAATTATCTAGTCTATTTGAATTATTTTCCTGTCTTCATTGGTATTTTCTACACCTATTAATGTATTACCCATGAACTTAATTAAAGTGCTGTTTACTGGTACTCCTCACAGATTAATGAAATGTTAATTAATTAAAGGCCTAGCACTATCAAAATATCTAACATAATGAATGAACCTCTCCCATTCCATTATATTTTAGTTCTCATCCTAGAGTCATTTCACAGAGGTCCTGGCTAATAAAATAATCAACTGAGGCCGGGCGCAGTGGCTCATGCCTGTAATCCCAGCACTTTGGGAGGTCAGGACGGGTGGATTACAAGGTCAGTAGATTGAGACCATCCTGGCTAACACGGTGAAACTCCATCTCTACTAAAAATACAAAAAATTAGCCGGCGTGGTGGTGGGCGCCTGTAGTCCCAGCTACTCGAGAGGCTGAGGCAGGAGAATGGCATGAACCTGGGAGGCGGAGCTTGCAGTGAGCCGAGATCGCGCCACTGCACTCCAGCCTGGGCGACGAGCGAGACTCCATCTCATAAATAAATAAATAAATAAATAAATACACAAATAAAACTGAATCTTAAAATGATTTTTTAAGATTTGATGCTACACTAAAATTTTCTTTTTTTAGCTGGGCCTGGTGGCTCAAGCCTGTAATACCAGTACTTTGGGAGGCCGAGGCGGATGGATCACTTGAGGACAGGAGTTCAAGACCAGCCTGGCCAACATGATGAAACCTCGTCTTTACTAAAAATACTAAACAATTAGCTGGGCGTGGTGGCAAGCACCTGTAATCCCAGCTACTCAGGAGGCTGAGGCAGGAGAATCGCTCGAACCCAGGAGGCGGAGGTTGCAGTGAGCCAAGATCACACCACTGCACTCCAGCCTGGGCAACAAGAGTGAAACTCCATCTCAAAAAAAAAAGAATTTTTTTTTTTTTTTTGAGACGGAGTCTCGCTGTGTCACCCAGGCTGGAGTGCAGTGGCGCGATCTCGGCTCACTGTAAGCTCCGCCTCCCGGGTTTACGCCATTCTCCTGCCTCAGCCTCCGAGTAGCTGGGACTACAGGCGCCCGCCACCTCGCCCGGCTAGTTTTTTGTATATTTTAGTAGAGACGGGGTTTCACCATGTTAGCCAGGATGGTCTCGATCTCCTGACCTCGTGATCCACCCGCTTCGGCCTCCCAAAGTGCTGGGATTACAGGCTTGAGCCACCGCGCCCGGCCGAATTTTTTTTTTTTCCATTAAAGTTTTCTATCAGGGCTAATTATGTTAGGTAGCACAACTAAATGCGTGACGTTAAGTTTATGCCAGATGAGACGGCAGAAAGGTTTCTTGTTCACAAATAGGCACTCAAAAAGTTTTTAAGATGGCCATGTGTTATTTTATTGTATATTGTACCTTGTCCCATTCATACAAGTTTTCATAGACTACAGAATGGAAATACATATTTTCCATGAACATATAAAACATAGTGTGTATACGTATACGTGTATATATGTCTGTATGCATGTGTGTGTATGTGTATGTGTGTATGTATATATATATACACCCATTGCATCCTCCTCAAAAAGCAGAACAAACAGTAATGTGGTGGGGTTAAAATCTGATCTGAACTTGATTCTTTAACTGTGTGATGCTCTATACCAAGGCCAACTGAATGGTCAGGGTTCAATGATTTTGCTGCATTTTCCACTATAATAATAATACTAGAACAATTGGTCCCAAAGGAGCACCCCAGGATGGTAACTAGAAAATGCCTTTACTGGGCTCACATGGTGGCAGAGAGGTTCTCATTTGATAACAGTGAATCTTTTCAAACAGAGTTGAAGACTGATCAATACTATAAAGCCCTGTATTTCTGGCTGTTGAATTACCTTGCTGTCTTTCAACATTTTACTACGACATTTCTTCTGGGAAAATTAGCTTCTCTAGTGCTATTTAATGTGGCACACAAAACTTGAAGAAATTCAAACAGCAAAGTAAAATTTATTTGCTATTGTTATGATCACATGAGAACATCATTTAGAGCAATTATCTGAAGGACAGCATTAATGAATACAACATTTCTCTCACTCATTCAAAAATATTTATTGCTCATTTACTCTGCCAAAGAACCTGTGCTAGGTGCAGTATGAAATACAAGGCTGCATTAGCAGTTTCTGCCCACAGGTTTGTAATCCTGTGGGGTAATTAAGACATGTATACAGGTGCACCCAGCAAGACACTGCTTATTTAAACCCTGATTTAAATAAGTGCAGGCAATAATTCTATTCATTAGTTTGTATCTTAAATGATAATTGCACATTTTTTTTGGGGGTAGCAGTGGAATAGCTTAGTGCAGAGTACATACTTTGTACATGTGAATCTGGTGCTATTCATTTTCTCTGAGATTGCTAGCACATTGTATAACATTTTGCACACAGTAGGCACCCCATAAATAAATGCTCAATTGAATAATGAAATCTAATTGCTCTCAAATGCCACTTTCTTTTTATATGGGAATGTGGAATTCAAGCAGGAGGCATGGGAGATGTTTTCCAATACTTTCACGTTATGTGGAAGAAGGTTTAGTCTGTGTAGTGTCAGAAAGCAGACATAGGATCAATGAGTGGAAGTTCCAGGAAAAGTAGATCTTGGCTCAAATTCAGAACTCTCCAGTAATTACAACCGTCCAAAAATGTAGCTGGCTGTTTCAAGAGCTGGTTAGGTCCTTGTCGTTTCTATAGGTACTCAAACAGAGATCAAAAGGACCACTAAGGGATTCCAGCACTAGATTCCAGCAACAAAGATGTCCACTTCTGTGTCGATGGGTGATGGGAGAAACAGTATAGCATCCTTGTTAAGGGTGCCACCTCTAGAGCCTGACTCTTTGGTTCAAACTCCAGCTCTGCCACTTAGTAGCTGTGTGACCTTGGGAAACTTAGTCCCTCTGTACCACAGTTTTCCCTTCATGTAAAATGAAGTTAATAGTAACTCCTTCAAGGCCCGGCATGGTGGCTCACACCTGTAATCCCAGCACTTTGGGAGGTCAAGGTGGGCAGATCACCTGAGGTCAGGAGTTCGAGACCAGCCTGACCAACATGGGGAAACCCCATTTCTACTAAAAATGTAAAACTAACCAGGCGCAGTGGCTCACGCCTGTAATCCCAGCACTTTGGGAGGCTGAGACAGGAGGATCACCTGAGATCAGGAGTTCAAGACCAGCCTGACCAACACGGAAAAACCCCGTCTCTACTAAAAATACAAAAAAAAAAAAAAAAATTAGTGGGGCATGGTGGCGCATGCCTACAATCCCAGCTACTCTGGAGGCTGAGGCAGGAGAATTGCTTTAACCCAGGAGGCGGAGGTTGTGGTGGGCCGAGAATGCGCCACTGCACTCCAGCCTGGGCAACAAGAGCAGAACTCCGTTTCAAAAAACAAAACAAAACAAAACGCAAAATTAGCCAGGTGTGGTGGCACATGCCTGTAATTCCAGCTACTCGGGAGGCTGAGGCAGGAGAATCACTTGAACTCGGAAGGCAGAGGTTGCTTTGAGCCAAGATCGTGCCATTGTACTCCAGCCTGGGCAGTAAGACTGAAACTCTGTCTCAAAAAAAAAGAAAAAAAAAATAGTATCTCCTTCATTGTGTCTTTATTCCTTAGTTTGTTCATTCATTCATTTATTTTTGCTATATACTTTTCTAACTATTTGCCTTACAGACACGTGGATGTCAACTGACCCAGTGTGCTTCCTCCTTACTAGAAGACAAAGGAGTCTCTGTATCTACAATTTTCTTAGCGCTTCTAGAACTCCATTTCGCAGCAAACAGACCTGAATGAACAGGATTAAGTGATTTCCTATCGTAAGACATTTAGAACATTGTCTGGCAAATTGTAAATAATACATAAATGTTTGTTAAATAAATGACATTGATAAGATTGTGTCTTAGTATCCACAGAGTGTTTCTGAAGGAATTTCCCACATGTTATCTTGTTTTACCCTAATTTTTCACTTAGTCCCCAGTTCCCTGGTCAGAGTTCATTGCTTCCTCTTCCTGTCAGCTATGACACTTGCATACCTCACTTGGGCCACGTATCCCATTGGGAATTTTATAATTGTTTGTGCGCCGGGCTTTTTCACCACAACACTGTGGTTCCTCAAAATAGGAACTCTCTCTTGTCATGTCTCTGTCCCTCATTTGTCTGAACAGTGCCTGAATACAAGAGCGCTGCTTGATCATTTCAATTCAGCTGACAATTGTTCTTCCTGGTGTTAACTGGAGAAATATGGGAATTCACAAACATTTTATATGCGGTAAATATTTACTGCATTTATTTCCATAACCTTGAAAGGTTTGGGGAGTAAGCATTAACAACTATATTTAAAACTGAGTAAACTTGAGCAAGATGTGGCAAATGACTTTCCCTAGGTCACATAAATGGTAGAACTAAGCACATAACTGTAAGTTGCATGTTCTTTCCCAATAGACCATACCATAACAAAAGAAGTTATATTAGACTGCAGGCATGATGTTTTGTTAATACAGTCATTTTTAGGTGGCCAGAGAAATGGCATCATAATCAATATATCACCATAGCACAGTAAATGTGAAATGATGTGTGATGATACAAGTCTTCTTCAGGACAGGACTTGGAAAAATACTCAGATGATTTGAATTAGAATTAAAATAAGCCAGTACACATTGTTTGGGAAGTAGGTAGAGTATAAATAATACATACATGAAATGCGATTCTCTGCAAATGAAATAAAATTACTCAAGCATGTGTAATAGCACAATTCAAGGGTCAGTAATTTGTTTCACTTTACAAATTAATAACATGGAGAGAAGTAGAAGAGCGGGCTACTCAAAACAGAGATCTGCCAAGAGTAACACGGGAAAAACACAAATTGGCCAGAAATCAGATCTTGCATATTTTCTGCTATAGCTCTTTGATTATGGTAAATTGCCAGGCCCAACAGTGCTTAACTTTTTCAGGCCAAGATAGTTCATTTGGTAAATGGCTCTAAATGACACCCAAGTGCCTTTCATTTAGTGGCCTGAGAGCAGTGAGCCAACAGGGAGCAAAGAGCTGACTTTCTTATTAAGGGGTGGAGACCATTTTGAACCAAATCCTCCCAGGTGACAAAACTATTCATGAGGGTCAAATCAATCAGTTTAGTTGTACAGTGAGTCTTATAAGTCACGTGGGTACTATTCCACAAAAGGAAATCAACGAGATCTGGGTCCCCTAAAAGAGTTATGTATGTGAGGCACCTAATTTATTCCCCAGGGAATATCTCATTCATTAGGCAGAAACTGACATACTGTGACATGAGTTTTCCATTCCACTTAGTGAAAGCAAGTCCTTAGTTCATTCAATCACTGCTCCTGAGGACAAGTAGTTTCAGAAATAATGTCTCATGTCCAAATTTATTTCTTGTCTGAGAAGTTAAAAAGTTAATGGGACTTCCTACTTGTTAGCATTGCAACCGGGAGCTTGGCATTTCCTATTTCTAAGGATTGTCATTATTCATCTTAACGAGGGGGCACAAAGGCAAAAACAGTTACAAAATAACTTAAGACATGGAAAGGTCAGTGGTCACTGACTGTTTCTTAAAGGATTCTCATTGTAACCTAAGTAAGCTAATTTTTTTTTTTAAAGAAAAAGACACATTTTAATGGATTAAAATATTATGCAAAAAGAATATGTGACAGATGGCAAAGCTGAGCAACATTTACAGCAATATCTAACTCAGATCCAGCTGACGCATCCCATTACATTTCATACACAGCTTTCTTATTATTGATAACTCGGAAACTCTTTGCAGATTCTTAATGTGTGCAAAGTCAGATGGAACAATCGATAATTGGTGAGTTAATTTATATTACAAATCAACTCTATGTACAGTCCAAGTGGCAGTATCCTGTGTAAGAAAATCAATTCTTTTATATGTGCATGTTTCCGGTGAAACACATCATTTCTTGGTTTGATAGAAGATATTAGAAAGCTTATTCTTGTAGATTAGCTGTACTTTGCAACCTCAAAATAAGCAGTCTGTTCTATGCCATGGAATCTTAACCACAGTAAAGGATGTGTCAAAAGATGAGTTCTGCTCTTCTTCAGAAAATAAACAAAAATCACATTTCATGTACCCTGTTTTGACTCAAAGAATTATCCTGTCATTTTTGACAGATGCAGCAAAGTGCAGTAATTTTTCTTTAAAGGTAAAGCCAAAATAGATTAGGCAATTAAAAGCCAGAGTTAGTAAAAAAAAAAAAAAAAAAATCCTACCCACAGTAAAAATTAAAAATTATATTTATATTTATATTTCTTGTTTTATACTTTACCAAAACAACTGCAAACTGAAATATGAGATGTTCTACCAGGATAAAGGGTTTGTGGTCTGTGTTTCTTTCTAAATTTTCTTTTTCTCCTACCCCACTTTACAAATTAGATTATGGCAGATAATTACATAAGTGGAGAAGTTACAGGACATCAAAGCACCAAAGAATCATTTGATTGGAAATAGATAACATAGTTGCTTTATATTAGACATCTTGCCAGATGTCCTGGTGGTTTTCTAATAAGGATGATGACAGTCACTGCACTAACTGCATGTAAAGATAATACTGTCCAAACTGAGAGTTAATGAAACTCCTACTTTCAAAGTCCATCAACAAAATAAATGCTGGCAATGAATCCTTATGAAACATAATAATTTGTATAAAATAATAAAGGAGAATAGCCAGTATTTGTTTCTTCAAAGTTGTGGACAAAGCTTTCTTGATCAAAAGAATATATTATTTATATTGTAATCTTTAGGACAAGTACTATGACTTATTCACCAATAGATCTCTAGCATCTAACACAGTTTCTGTCTCAAGGGTAGTTAAACTATTATTATTTGAGAAATGTACAAAGGGTCAATGAGAATAAAAGTATTTTTCAGATATAGTACATGCAAGTATACACACAGACATATACATATACACACACACATGTTCTGTACTGTCATACGAGAAAAAGAAATGTTCTTTTAAGAACCCCAACTAGGCCTGTATGTGATAAATTAGTTTTGTAACAATGCCTTGCAAGAAACTGAGAAAGAGCAGTGAGAATTAACAGTAAACATTTAATGATGCTGTGAGCATGGGTTATTCTTAAACGCTGACTAACTCATTTAGAGAATTGTCTAGTTAAAATTCAACTCAATAGTGAGAATAATATTACTGACCACTTGGATTAGTATAGTTATCTCCAAACTCCTTATCCTGGCCAACAAGGACCTACATGATCTGTCCCTACCTTTTTCTCAGTTTTCATCTGATACTAATCTCCCCTTGGTTAACCGCACAACCAGCCATATTGGCCTTCTCTTTGTTTCTTGAATACGCTAAGTTTATGTACATTTCCATACAATTTTGAACAAGCTATTCTCTCTGCTAAAATGCTTTTAACTAGATCTTTACATGTCTGGAATCTTTCTATATTTCAGTCCTCAGCTCAAATGTCACCACGACAAAAAGGCCCTCCTAACCTAAAGTGGCTCCCCAGTCACCATCACATAACCTGGTTTTATTTCCTTCCATAGCACTTAGCGCAACATAGCACTGAATCCCAAACCAATGCCCAAGGAAATTTTAGTTCCATGACAGCAGGCACCTCATCCATCTCATTACTCTCTCAGACTGAAGGCCCAGAACACTGATTGGCACATAGGAAATACTTGACTTTCTTAACTGATTTTCCTGTTTTCAGTCTCTCCCTTTTTAAATTCATTCTGCATGCAATGACTAGATTGGCAGAGCAATCCTACTAAAGTACCACTCCTCACTGGTCATGCAATGCCCCAGCTTCATACCGAGAGAGGAGTATATTTTGAGTATGTTTCTGTTTTCCATTATTGTCAGCCCTCTCCAGCTTTGAAATTCTTACTCTGTGCTTATTTGACTTGATGAGATATTGGAACAAAAATAATAGTAGACTAACACCTGCAGAAATTAAATGCAGTAACAGGATTAGCATATACTGACAACAGAGAATAAAGTCATTTCTTTTATTTCTTTTTTTTTTTTTTTGAGACGGAGTCTTCCTCTGTCACCAAGGCTGGAATGCAGTGGCGTGATCTTGGCTCACTGCAACCTTCGCCTCTCAGGTTCAAGCAGTTCTCTGCCTCAGCCTCTCAAGCAGCTGGGATTACAGGTGACTGCCACCACGCCCGGCTAATTTTTGTATTTTTAGTAGAGATGAGGTGATGTGGTTTCACCATCTTGGCCAGGCTGGTATTGAACTCTTGACCTTGTGATCTATCCACCTCAGCCTCCCAAAGCGCTGGGATTACAGGCGTGAGCCACTGTGCCCGGCCAAATAAAGTCATTTCTAAGGAGAAGATTGGCCATCCCTGAATTCCTCGAGGGTGAGAAGTTGTGAGAACCAACAGTAATGTAGCCCTTGATGCCACATAACTTTTCTAAAATATATTTGTGCAAAGGCTAATTAACCACTTGAGCAGGTGCCCCAATGGCATCAGAGACATGTGTACATGTGTGTGTATGTGTGAGCAAGAAAATGGATAGCCACATTTGCTTCAATGTAATGCCCTGAAATATATAGCATGTGTGTGTGTGTCTGTGTCTATGCATGAGTATTTCTGTGAGACATATATGTACACAGAATGACTGAAAAGATGAGAAGAGGCATATGTGCATTTATTCACACACAAGGGGCCAAACAATCGTCTGTGCCTATAGAGCACCTATGTGACCTTCTTAAAGCAAAAAATAAAATAAAGTTTCAGGATAGAGAAAAAAAAGCCTTCTAGGAATATGATACTGCATTATCAGACAAATATCTCTAAAGCAGCTGAGAGGAACTGATGATAATCTAAGATCATTAAGATGTAGCTGAATTACAGTTGGCCAGCCTGGGCAACATGGTGAAACCTCATCTCTACAAAAAATACAAAACTTAGCTGGGCGTGGTAGCAACGTGCCTGTAGTTTCAGCTATTCAGGAGGGTGAGGTGGGATGATCACCTGAGCCCAGGAGGTTGAGGCTGCAGTGAGCTGTGATCATACCATTGCACTCCAGTCAGGGTAACAGAGTGAGTCCCTGTCTCAAATAAATAAATAAATAAATAAATAAACAAACAAACAAACAACCGCTGGATCCGGACTCGGTGGTTCACGCCTGTAATCCCAGCACTGTGGGAGGCCGAGGTGGGCAGATTACCTGAGTTCAGGAGTTCGAGACCAGCCTGGCCAACATGGTGAAACCCTACCTCTACTAAAAATACAAAAATTAGCTGGGTGTGGTGGCACATGCTTGTAATCCCAGCTACTCAGGAGGCTGAGGCAGGAGAATCGCTTGAGCCCAGGAGGCAGAGGTGGCAGTGAGCCGAGATCATGCCACTGTGCTCACTCCAGCCTGGCTGACAGAGCGAGACTCTGTTTCATAAATAAATAAATAAATAAACAAATAAATAAATAAATAAAAGTTGGAACATTCTATTTACAAAGGCCTATAAGCTATAAGAATATACAGTTATAGCGCCTAATAAAATGTTTAGCGCATGGCTGGTGCTCAATATAATAATGCACTTTAGAAGGCTTTTCCTTAAAAATAAATTCTAGCATTCAAATGGTTAATGCTCAAATTTGGGAAATCCTGGTTATCTATAAATGGATATATGCTTACTAGAATTCCAGATAATTGAGATTTCACTGAATACCTGTTCAAAGTGTTTCATAGCCTTTTATTGCACAGGATACTAAAAACATGAAATGAATGGCTTATGGCAATTATCTGTGATGTAACTGACAACTTAATAGGGACCTTTTGATTGATCTGGAAATAGAGAGTCAGCTATGATAGAGGGAAAAAAAAAATCTAATGCATGTGCTATCCTAACAAATAGCAAAGTAAAAGAATAGATGCATGATATGAGTCTACATTTTGTCAATAAAATACTTAGAGGGTTCTGAAGTCACTAGCTCCTCTCTGCTCTCTGTGTTTAATGCCTTACATATAATACCTTTTTAATCAATGCACAGAGCCCATTCAAAAGATCCTTCTTCAAACATTTTTGTCACTTGGCTCTCAGGCCAACAGAATTTTCTGGCTTCCTCCTACCACACAAGCTATACCTTTTAAGTTCCCCTATTCCTTCGTTAAAATTCTTCTCATCTTCCAAACTTTTAAATGTTGGAGTATTCCAGACCTGAGTCCCTGGACCTCTCTCTTCTCTGTCTGTTCATGTGTTTTAGGTAACCTTAACCAGTCTAATGGCTTTAAACACAATCTCCATGGTGATGGCTCCTAAATTTCTATCTTTAATGTGTACCCTTATATTCTAGGCTCACATACCTACATCTCCACTTGGATGCCTAATAGGCATCTCAAACTTCCCACCTCTCAAACCAAACTCTTGATTCAACACCCCGACAACCTCCCTTCTTCCTCATCAAGTCATCCTCACCCCTGTAAGTGTCATTATCTCTTTTCAATTCTCTAATGACTTTCCCTTATACAATGTCTTCCATGATTTCACATCAGAACTAGCCTTGCTTCTTCTACATTCTCCCTCACTTGCTGCAATCCAGCCACTGGTCTTGCTTTTCCTGTTATACCTTAAGCATGCTTATACTCATGCTCATTCCTTAGAGCCTCTGCACTAGTTGTTCCCTCTTCATGGAAAGCTCCCTCGGTTACTCATGCAAATCATCTCCTCACTTGATTCAAATATCTGCCTAAATGTTACTCCCTTGGAGGGGTCCTGCCCTGGCCAACTTTAAAAATAAGTGTCACTATCATTCTTTAATGAATTCTTTTACTCACCTTTATTTTCCTTATCACTGTCTGATATCATACTACATTTTTTTTTTTTTTTTTTTGACGCTCTACAACACTAGAGTATATGCCAAAGGCCTTTTTTTTAAAAAAAAAAAAATTTCAGTTTCTCATCACTGAATCTCCACTGGAACAAAAAAAAACAGGGTTTGGCACATTGTAGATGTCTGATGAATTTTTTTGATAAATATTTGTTGAATGAATAGATGAATTTGTGACTAGTAGGAATGTCACAATATTATAATATCAATACTGGTGTGATGAATCAGAGAGGAAATTAATTCAACATTTAAGCATTTAATGTTTGAGCAGAACAAGGATGAATGCACTACCTAGCTTTGGCAATATAAGAACTTTTTAGAGCTGAAAGTGATGCTCAAGATCACCTAATACAATCCCTTTGTACATAAATGTACTTATTTACATAACTTGAAATTATTATTTCATTTCTCTGACTTTACTGTGTTCCAGGTTAATTTACTGAAAGTTGAGGCCAGGCATGGTGGCTCACACCTGTAATCCCAGCACTTTGGGAGGCCAAGATGGGAGGATTGCTTGAGGTCAGAAGTTAGAGAGCAGCCTGGTCAACATATCAATACCTCATATCTAAAAATAAAAATAAAACAAAAAATAAAAAAAGAAAGTTGATGTTTTTATTTCCTCTAAAGGACATGAGTATTAAAACACCTTATTCCCAATAACATTAAGAGTTAATGCAAAGCAATGACTTACAAAAGCAAAAAATGAAGAATCAGTTGTAAGTCCAGAGTTTTGGATAAATATTAGTATTAGTAACTTAAGCACATTTTGGCATTTTAAGCAAACATAAACAATGACGTATAAAATATGTGCAGAAAAACAAATAGGCAAAATGTCCCTTGTGCAGTGTGATTGAGTTAAAACAATTATGGAATTCTTCCCTCAATTAACAAGCCAATAATGTAAATCTCATGACTCTTGGTATTTCACACACATGCACACGCACGTGCACACACGCGCGTGCACACGTAACTAAAATCAAAAGAATTGCCAGGTTTTTATAAACTTATAATTCAAAGATATGCCAGGTTTTCATAAACTAATAATTCAAAGATATGACCTTGCAATCAAAAACTAGATCTTTTGGTATTTAAAAAGCTATCATTTTAACACCTAAACTGCCTACAGGCAGAAGGGTTTCTTCTATAAGACTAACCCATGGCAGCTGCATTTCATTTTTATTTGAAAAGACTGATCCAGTGTTTTTATAGCTCTCGATTAAGCTGTTTAAATAAAAAAAAGTAAATGTTGAAAGAGGAAACCACTGTAGTTAAGCTCTATGTAAACTAGTAATGGGCAAATCTCTGGTGGTTTAAAAGTTCGGTTTGGATAAATACCTAAATCTATCCGAACCTCTTAGCTGAAAAATTCCAGCTCCCACAAGGTTCATAGAGCTTTAGGTTTTCCACAGAATCTGACATAGCTTTTCAAAAATATCCATACTCAATTCCTAGCCAATAGTAAAAAAGCAACTTTTGGGGGAGAAAAGTTAACAGAGTTTTTTAAACATAAAATGTCCTCAGGATTTGGCTCAATTTGAGAGATTTCTAACTCCAACTTTAAAACTCCACTAGGATTGTAAATCCAGTAAGACCATAAACAAGAAACTAACCAAGGTACCAAATTGTCAAACATTTGAAACACCTGTAGATAAACAGGCTGCGGTAAAGATTCCTCTTCGCCTTTTCCCTGAATTAATTCTTATTCATCTTTCAGATCTCAGCTCAGGTATTATTCTCTCTGGAGGGCAGTCCTCGTAACTAGGTTGTTGACTGGCAAGGCATTATAAATCTCTTCCTTATCACCTGCCATGGTTGCTTATGTAGTTGCTGAATGTCTATCTCTTTTAGCAAACTAAACTCTCCTTGACAGTAAGCATTGTATTTTTTTTGTTCACCACTGTGTTCCAAGTATCTGACACAGTGCCTGGCACACAGCGACGAATCAATCAGTGAGTATTTGTGAAATGGATGAATCCTCAACAACATCAAGTAGGTACAAGACTTAATATGTGGCCAGGTGTGGTGGCTCAGGCCTGTAATCCCAGCATTTTGGGAGGCTAAGGCGGGCGATCACCTGAGGTCAGGAGTTCCAGAGCAGCCTGGCCAACATGGTGAAACCCCATCTCTACTAAAAATACAAAAATTAGCTGCGAGTGGTGACGGGTGCCTGTAATCCCAGTTATCTGGGAGGCTGAGGCAGGGAGAACTGCTTGAACCCCAGAGGCAGAGGTTGCAGTGAGCTGAGACCATTCCACTGCACTCCAGCCTGGATGACAGAGTGAGACTCCATCTCAAACAAACAAAAAACAAACACAAAAAACTTAATATGATAATTTTTGCTACAGAACGTTTAGGGTTAGACATGAGAAGATAAAAGAGCTTTTCAAGCTTTAAAACACTATATAAATGCAAGTTGCTATAACTGTATTACAAATTCAACTACAGAACACTTGAATGCATTATTGAAGACAAAGAAATACCCATTTGCCCTGTCAGACACACGAGTGTGGGTGCACACACATACCTTTCTAATACTGGAAACAATTCTAACTTTAGTACTTACTTGGATCAGTAGTTGGCAGGTAACAAGTATCACTCTCAGGCAAATACCATGTGGTGGCTGGAAGCAAGGAGAAGAGGGAACGAGAGTTTCTTGCCTTTCAGCAATTTACAACCCACCAAATACTGTTCAAACTCCTTAGACCAATATTCTTAATTATTTAGAATTTGATTTTACCCTCTTTCTTAGTAACAGCTGTCACTACTTCCAGCCAAAGAGTTCTACTTGATGTTTTCTCAGATTTTTGATCTTTTCTTTGAGACAGAGTCCCATGCTATCACACAGGCTGGATTGCAGTGGCAGGATCTTGGCTCACTGCAACTTCCGTCTCCTGGGTTCCAGTGATTCTCCTGCCTCAGCCTCTTGAGTAGCTGGGACTACAGGCATGTGCCACCATGCCTGGGTAATTTTTGTATTTTTAATAGAGACGGGTTTTCACCATGTTGACCAGGCTGGTCTCAAACTCCTGACCTCAGGTGATTTGCCTGCCTTGGCCACCCTAAGTGCTGGGATTACAGATGTGAGCCATCACACCCGGCCTACATTTATTATCTTTATTGACCCTGAGTCTCGGTCTCTGGACTGTAACTCTCCATAAAACTTTCCCCCAAATCTTCAGTCAGAAGTGATCTTCCTTCCACTGCTCTGAACTTCTAAGACAATGTATGTGAACACTCAACACAGACAGAAAACCTCTATTGATATCCTAGGTTTCATTATTTTATAGAATGAAATTACCAACATGTATATGGCATTTATCATACCCGTGTCATCTTATAATCACTTGGGTATGGTGTTGATTTTGTTTTCTAATTTACTTGTTTCTGAAATGAAAAGTTCATGTTTTACTCATTTTTGTATACCTCACAGTCTTAATGCTTTGTACACAAGGCAAATTCTGGCATTAAAGAATGCCTAAATATATGTGTGGGGAAAGGGAGCTATAATAAAGAGCAGAAGGCAAACCCTGTGTGAATTATGTTCTGATATCTGAAAGTTTAGGCAGATATGTTGGATGACCTAACACATATGTGCCATCATATGGCATCTCAATGCCTATTACAATTAATTATTTTTAATACACTCTGTGAATTTAAGCTATTTAACCCAATAATATGGGGATCACTGACAAAACATAGTAATATAAAAATCCTGGCTGGGCATGATGGCTCACACCTGTAATCCCAGCACTTTGGGAGGCTGAGGCAGGTGGATCACCTGAGGTCAGGAGTCCGAGACCAGCCTGACCAACATGGAGAAACCCTGTCTCTACTAAAAATATAAAATTAGCTGGGCGTGGTGGTGCATGCCTGTAATCCCAGCTACTCAGGAGGCTGAGGCAGGAGAATGGCTTGAACCCAGGAGGTGGAGGTTGCGGTGAGCCGAGATGATGCCATTGTACTACAGCTTGGGCAACAAGAGCAAAACTCCATTAAAAAAAAAAAAAAAATCCTGTTTTTTTTTTGTTTTGTTTGTCTGTTTTTGTTTTGTTTGTTTGTTTTTGAGACAGAGTCTTGCTCTGTCACCCAGGTTGGAGTGCAGTGGCACAATCTCGGCTCACTGCAAGCTCCGCCTCCAGAGTCCACACCATTCTCCTGCCTTAGCCTCCCGAGTAGCTAGGACTACAGGTGCCTGCCACCACACTCGGCTAATTTTTTGTATTTTCAGTAGAGACGGGGGTTTCACCGTGTTAGCCAGAATGGTCTCGATCTCCTGACTTCATGATCTGTCCGCCTCAGCCTCCCAAAGTGCTGGGATTACAGGCGTGAGGCACCACGCCCGGCCAAAAAATCCTGTTTTTAAACGTTCAAAGGTCTATAATGCCTATGTTGACTGTTCATTTCAAATCTTAAATTCTGAATTCCTCTTTAACCTAATCCTAGAATTTTTCAATTTAGGCAATTTCCTGGAATGCAAAATAGCGTTACACGTTAATCTAATACAGACATAATTAGTGAGGGGTTTGTGCTTGTTTAAATAAGGACATTAAACGAATTTCAAAGTTAACCAGAATCACATTTTGGATGACCTATGAGAAGACATAGCAAAATATTTTGTAACTATGACCTTAAAGTTAAATGTCTATAAAAGGCAAATCATGCATTATTTCATTCACCAGACATGTTTGAGCCCTACAAAGTGCCAGGCACTGGGAGTAGAAAAGACGATCACCACAAAACCAACATTGTAAACTTGTGCATACAGTGAGCTTACATTTCATTAGGAGTTGAAAGCCACCTCCTCCATGAAGCTGCATGACACCACAATGTCCCCTGCATTGTTAACTCTTAATGCATTTATAACAGTGCCATATACATTTTATTAAACATCATCCTTTTAGCCACGGATTTCTCATATGGATGGACTTAGCTAAATGTTAAGCTCCTTTAGAGCCAAGAGAATACTTTGTACTTCATTTTAATGCTTCAGTTCCATGGCATCTAGCATAGTATTAGGAACTGCAGTAGCTACTTAATTAATATATGCTGGATAAAAACATGGAAATAAACTTATTTGGGAACCTAGAGAAATTGTTGGTATACACAGTTCTTACTTAATTATCCATGTTAAGAGAGACGGTTAATTCAAAATAAAGGATAATATACAAGTTGTTCCCATTTGGCTTCGGAATGCATTTCCATCTTTTAACTTTTCATTTGGGTCTCTTGGTTGGACTGAGAATACATTTCCAACCAAATAATAAAGTTGCAACGTTCATTCCCAATCGTGGCCAAAGCCAGAATGCTGTCTCTCTGGCCAAAAAGATTTTGGGAAGATGGTAAGGAATATCGAAAATGTCTATTGCATTTTTAGCCTCCATTATACTCAGCAATTAAATCACATTGTATTGTTTATTGCTATCTTCTGTCAGTTTTATCTCTCTGAATACATTCTTCCTTGAAAAGAGGAAACATATCTTAATCTTATTATCAGTTTTTTTGAGGCGGAGTCTTGCTCTGTCTCCCAGGCTAGAGTGCAGTGGCATAATCTCAGCTCACTGCAACCTCCACCTCCGGGGTCAAGCGGTTCTCCTGCCTCAGCCTCCCGAGTAGCTGGGACTACAGGTGCGCGCCACCACGCCTGGCTAATTTTTGTATTTTTAGTAGAGACGGGGTTTCACCATCTTGGCCAGGCTGGTCTCGAACTCCTGACCTCATGTGATCCACCCACCTCAGCCTCCCAAAGTTCTGGGATTACACGCATGAGCCACTGCGCCTGGCCCCTTAATCTTGTTTTATAGGTGTCATAGCATATAGAATGTCATCATTCATAGAGTATGCAAGAATTTTCAAACTCTATTGCTCCATCTTCCTCTTTCCTACCAAAGTGAAAAAAGTAAGGAATCAAAGTTTAACACTGAACATCTGGATATTCCTTGAATAATGAGGTGTTAGCATCCTGCTTACTCTACAAGCATTCATTACATTTTGAAAAATGTACCCTTTATTGGTCTACATACAAAAAGCAAAGTTAGCTAGAACTTAAAAATGTTTTAAAAGTTAGATAAAATGAAATTGGAAAAAAAGAGAACTTTTTTCTTTCTTTTTTAAACAAATAACATTTTCCTTGGGGGATAGAATGATTTCCTATCTGTACAGTTTAGGGGAGAATGATACATAAATGACAATTTTAAATGGTTATTCTGCCGGGTGCGGTGGCTCAAGCCTGTAATCCCAGCACTTTGGGAGGCCGAGACGGGCGGATCACGAGGTCAGGAGATTGAGACCATCCTGGCTAACACAGTGAAACCCCGTCTCTACCAAAAAAACACAAAAAATTAGCCGGCCGCGGTGGCAGGCGCCTGTAGTCCCAGCTACTCGGGAGGCTGAGGCAGGAGAATGGCCTAAACCCGGGAGGCGGAGCTTGCAGTGAGCTGAGATCCGGCCACTGCACTCCAGCCTGGGCGACAGAGCGAGACTCCGTCTCAAAAAAATAAAAATAAATAAAAAAATAAATAAATAAATGGTTATTCTGTTTTACAAAGCATTTTCCATTTTGCAAAGCATGTTAAAAGTCACTCTATTATACCTAATTTTAATAACAATTTATGTGAAGTAGGCAAGCCAAGTATTATTTTTTCAATTTTATGACTGGGTAAACAGTCTTTCCTAAGATCACAAATATCACGGCCAGAGCTTAACTCAATGGATACCCAGTCCAAATATCTTTTCATTCACATGGATTAAGTAAAATACTTGGCATCTGAAAGAACATTAAAGTTTGAAAGTACTTTTATATATAGGTTCCAAGTCAGGCCTATGATAAAGGCATCTAGAGATCAGTAATTGAACAGAATTGCTGTGCACAAATTTGATAATGTCTTAGCAGATATGAAAAGCCACTTACTAGATATTTGCTTTTGATAAGGTAAAGAGGGTTGTTACCATTACCTCTCAGAACCATTGTCAACTCAGTTACTCATGCCCTTTGTCTCCTCAGCCAACATCAGTTTGTAACTAGGTCCTATTCTCCTCACTGATGATTTCTGCAAAGCTTGTCTATAATGCCTTTTTAAATTTTTCATTGTTTTTCCATTCTTGCCATTAGTGAATCCCTTAGCCTTAAATAAGTAGCTGAGATACGATCCTCTCAAATTGATTACAGTTCTATAAATATAGGTCTTACTAGGTATATATAGTATATATACAATCCTATTATCAAAATTCAATTAGATAATTTTCAGTAATGTCATATATTTTTTCCATTCCTCACTTCATTAATTAATTCAGACAATGTACTACATTATTATCCTATCTTACATTTGCAACATAAAAGAGAGCATGATTACATGATTATTAAACAATGATTTCATATACTTTCTTGTAATTTTTTTTTTAGTCTTCATCTCGTAAAGCAATTTAAAACCAGAAGAAAGGCCAGGTGTGGTGGCTCATGCCTGTAATCCCAACACTTTGGGAGGCTGAGGCGGGAGGATCGAGACCAGCCTGGCTAATATGGTGAAACCCCATCTCTACTAAAAATACAAAAATTAGCCAGGCATGGTGGCACGTGCCTGTAGTCCCAGCTACTCGGGAGGCTGAGGCAGGAGAATCACTTGAACCCTGGAGGCAGAGGTTGCAGTGAGCCGACATGGCACCACTGCACTCCAGCCTGGGTGACAGAACGAATGTCCATCTCAAATAAACAAACAAACAAACAAATAAAACAGAAGAAAAGAACAGGGAATATTGAATGAAAAGCCAAGTTTACTTGCCTTAATTTTCATAAGCTATATGTCAAACACATCCTAACTAGAAATAAGTAAACAGACTTTTATTATACAAAAAGATACTGATATATTTTTCTGCATCATGAAAACAGTACATGATTGAGATTTTGCACCAGAGTATATTACTTGAGGAATTATACTAACATCACTATTATTACCTATATGTAAACTATGTATGCTTAACATACCACGTGTGGCCTTCATAATTGAAAAGTTTTACCAGATTTTAAACAAAAGCAAAGAAAACAAATTCACAGATTCATTGGTATGATATCCGATTTATAATCTTATAAAGAGCAAAATGGCTTTATATCTATGAATAGACATGTGCATATGCTACATGTTCTTTATGTGCATATGCACACAAAAAACCATATTCATATTGGGTAATTTATTCTTTCAAGCTTCTTTTTTGTATTATTTCTACTCAATATGAATAAATCCCATAGAAAGGTTTTTACATCTTTTAAAACTTAGTTTCTAGTGAGAGCGATTAGAATTTGTCAGGCTGAGGGTACATTAACTCTTTCAGACAAATTAAGTTCCGTTTTATGTTCTGAAAAAGATGATTTCCCGGATGAGTCTCTTGTGGCCTGAAAGGGTTTATGCATCCTTTAACTGAGCAATATATTCTCTTCTCACCATTAGCATCATGCACCAAATGTCTATCAATTCCCTGAACAAAGTTTGAAAAATGTAGCTCATAGTCTATGTAATTTCAGGCTGAATTTCAAGCAAGCAAAACTCTTCAAAGAGAAAATTTCTGTGCTAACAGACCCTTAAAAATATGCTCCATTCAGACAGGGTCTTAGAATTTGTTAAGACATCTAAATTCTTAGATTTCTATCTTAGAATTTGTTAAGACATAATTTTCAATAGCTGCATTTTAAATCAAGACATGATAAAAGAATAACATTTGAAACATGTTAGACTCCTTTCTTCTGTTAAACTGAGGCTACGCCAGAAAAACAAGCTAATGTTCTGTTTACTGGCCATAATGTTAAGTTGTATATTAATTATTATATAATAAACTCTAACCTATTTAAACATTTATTAAGCACTTGACTTTCTATAAAGCATTGTTATAGGCTTGTTGTAAAGTACTCAAAATATGAACCAGAATCTGTATCTGAAAAGAGTACATAAACCAGCATGCAAAACAGATATGTACATGAACAGAGTATAGGCAAACCAGCAAGTACAGTAATCAAAGTATTAAAATGTTATAAAAATACAGGGAACAGGGAAATTAATTTTGATTGCTATGATTAGGGAAGGCTTTCTGGAGGAGATGGTGTAAGTGAGCAGCTATTTTTTGTTGTTGTTGTTGAGACGGAGTCTCGCTCTGTCGCCCAGGCTGGAGTGCAGTGGCACGATCTGGGCTCACTGCAAGCTCCGCCTCCCGGGTTCACGCCATTCTCCTGCCTCAGCCTCCTGAGTAGCTGGGACTACAGGTGCCTGCCACCACGCGCGGCTAATTTTGTTTTGTATATTTTAGTAGAGACGGGGTTTCACGGTGTTAGCCAGGATGGCCTCGATCTCCTGACCTCGTGATCCACCCGCCTCGGCCTCCCAAAGTGCTGGGATTACAGGCATAAGCCACCGCGCCCGGCCTGTGAGCAGCTAATTTTTAAATCAGTTTATAATCCTTTCAAAAAGAACATTTTTTTCCCATTTGAGAAAGATTGAAAAGGAAGCAAAAAAAGTTTCACAGGGAACAAATGTAGAACTTATCTCAGATTTTCAAACAGGTCTAACCTCGGAGGCAGCACAATACCGGTTAGAAGCACAAGGTTTAATGTCAGAAAGACCAAAATTGGAATTCTGACCCTCATGAACCACACATATTACCTATGTGATCTCCTGTACATGGTTGAACCTCTATAGCCTCAATTTTCTCACATTTAAAATAAAGTTAAGGCTGGGCGCAGTGGCTCACGCCTGTAATCCCAGCACTTTGGGAGGCCGCAGCGGGTGGATCACAATGTCAGGAGTTCGAGACCAGCTTGGCCAATACGGTGAAACCCCATCTCTACTAAAAATACAAATACAAAAATTAGTCAGGTGTGGTGTGCACCTGTAGTCCCAGCTACTTGGGAGGCTGAGGCAGGAGAATCGCTTCAACCCGGGATTGAGACACTGCATTCCAGCCTGGGTGATAGAGTAAGACTCCATCTCAAAAATAAATTAAAATAAAATAAAATAAAATAAAATAATAAATAAAATAAAATAAAATAAAATAGGCCAGGCGCGGTGGCTCACGCCTGTAATCCCAGCACTTTGGGAGGCCAAAACAGGAGGATCACGAGGTCAGGAGATTGAGACCATCCTGGCTAACATGGTGAAACCCTGTCTCTACTAAAAATACAACAAAAAAATTAGCCGGGTGTGGTGGTGGGCACCTGTAGTCCCAGCTACTCGGGAGGCTGAGGCAGGAGGATGGCGTGAACCTGGGAGGTGGAGCTTGCAGTGAACGGAGATCGTGCCACTGCGCTCCAGCCTGGGCGATAAAAGCAAGACTCCGTCTCAAAAAAAAAATAAATAAATAAAATAAAACAAAGTAATACTACCAACTTCATAGTATTTCTTTGGAGGTCACTTAGGAAAATATAGAGAGAGATATATAGATATATATATTCTTAGCATAATGGCTGGCATATGACATTCACTAAACAGTGACAAAGACTCTCTCTTGAACCAAATTTTAGTCAGGTTCCTCTGAGTACTTTTTTTTTTGAGACAGAGTTTCGTTCTTGTTGCCCAGGCTGGAGTGCAATGGTGTGATCTCAGCTCACTGTAACCTCCGCCTCCTTGGTTCAAGTGATTCTCCTAGGTCAGTCTCTCGAGTAGCTGGGATTACAGGTGCCTGCCACCACACCTGGCTAATTTTCGTATTTTTAGTAGAGATGGGGTTTCAACATGTTGGCTAGGCTGGTCTCGAACTCCTGACCTCAGGTGATCCACCCACCTTGGCCTCCCAAAGTGCTAGGATTACAGGTGTGAGCCACTGTGCCCAGCCTTGAGTCCTCTTTTTGACTAGGCCTCATTCTTAGGCCCCGTCCTTGTCCCTGACAGTCCAGTTTTAGCAATAATCCTACTGGGTCAGTTTAGCAAAAATCCTCCACCCTTCATATACAGTCAAATTCCTCATCTTCCACCCTTCATATCTTATTACCCTTGCCTGCCTTCAGCAAGAATCCTATCAAGTTGGTTTAGGGGGAATCCCCTTATCTTTGATATCTCCTTCTAGTAATGTTCCACTGCCTGACTCCCACCCTGCTTCTTGGCTATAAACCTCCACTTGCCTTTGTCGTATCAGAATGCAGCCTCATTGTATAGTAAGGTCTCTCTCCTATTGCAATAGTTCCTGAATGAAATTTGCCTTTACCACTTTAACTTCTTTCTGGCTCTGATTTTCTTTCATAAAAGTTTATTACTATTATTACTATTTTATTATTATTATTTATTTATTTATTTTGAGACGGAGTCTTACTCTGTTGCCCAGGTTGGAGTGCAATGGTGTGATCTCAGCTCACTGCAACCTCTGCTGCCCGGGTTCAAGTGATTCTCTTGCCTCAGCCTCCTGAGTAGCTGGGATTACAGGCATGCACCACCATGCCCAGCTAATTGTTTTTTGTAGTTTTAGTAGAGACGGGGTTTGACCATGTTGGCCAGGCTGGTCTTGAACTCCTGACCTAGTGATCCACCCGCCTCGGCCTCCCAAAGTGCCGGAATTACAGGCGTGAGCCACTGTGCCTGGCCTATTTTATTATTATCATAAATGATTATACTTTCTATTTAAATTCAATTGAACTAAAAATTCCATTGACCAGTACCATTGTCAAGAGAGTATATTTCAAAGAATGCTAAGAATCTTTCTTTTTTAAAAAGCACTCTTTTCCCCTTGTTTTTTTTGTTTTTTGTTTTTTCGGGGTTTTGCTCTTTTTGCCGCCCAGGCTGGAATGTAATGATGCAATCTCAGCTCATTGCAACCTCCACCTGCCAGGTTCAAGTGATTCTCCTGCTTTAGCCTCCTGAGTAGCTGGGATTATAGGCTTGTGCCACCACGCCTGGCTAATTTTGTTTTTTTAGTAGAGACGGGGTTTGACCATGTTGGCCAGGCTGGTCTTGAACTCCTTACCTCAGGTGATCCACCCACCTCAGCCTCCGAAAGTGCTGAGATTACAGGCGTGAGCCACTGCACCTGAACCCCCTTTCTAAAACAATTTGCTTCTCAATGAATGCATTATCTGTATTACTGACCATGCCCCCTTTTAAGTCCTGTACCCTCCTCTCTCTGAACAGTCTCATAAAAAAATGTTTGCTTTGAACTTCCGAATTTTCTGCATTTGAGAGGAACAGGCAGTGAGGGTAAGGAGAGAGTCAGAGGTGAAGAACTTCCCCCCTCCAGCCTACTCTGAAGTTCTCAATTTTTCTTTAGGCACCAGAAAATGACCTGAATTACTACGTTCATTAAAAACAAAACAAAACAAACAGCTTTGCTCTTGAGGGTCGTTTTTACTTTCATTTTTGTTTGGTCAATTTTATATGACACTTGCTTTACAAAGTGTGGATTATCATCTTCCTGAAACCTGTTACTGGCATGTTCTCAAAGGTGATCAATGTCACTGGTGGTTCTGTGAGTTTTTTCATCTACTTAAAAATTATTCTCTTAATAAATAAAGGTGGAATACAATTAACATAATGGCAGTGCAGTGAAGACCCCAAATCTGTTTTGAATTATCTGGAAAGGATAATGTGCCTCCTCAGTAACTTGATTTGTAACCACTTCAAATGACTTCCCTCATACTATGAGGAAATCCCAGGTGTTGATAGTTAGTTGACAGGGTGTTAATGTCATTAACATTCTGTCAGCTCTTCTTGTCAATGTGTTAATGGTGCCCCTGCTGCTCAGTCACTCTCTGTCCTCTGGTTGGGGAAATGATTTAGCCAGCAGTCAATCAAAAAGCTAAGCTGATTTTGGGCAACAGAAAGCCCTAGCATTGACAAAATCTCTGCAAGTAAATGTGGTAAGGAATTTGTCAACTGGATATAAACAGTAAGGTCAACACTGTGGTTGATGTGCTTTTTTAGATAGTTTAAGATGTTAAGAATGGACCACAACACATATTTAAAAGTCTAAGAAGCCCTCTTTTAAGAATGGGTTTCTTTTCTGACAGAAAAAGCAAGGATTAGTAAGTAAAAATGATGCTTTGACTTCTTAAAAAAAGTAAAGTGTTGGGGTTCAGAGCACAATATCTGGAAGTATGCTACCTTGGCATGCTGAATACTTTGAGCTGAAGGATACCAGGAGGACCAGAAGCAAGAAGGTGTCTCTGAACTTATCCCTCCCTCCTTCCTACCTTCCTTTGTCTTCTGAAGCAAGTCAAAGAAACTAGAATTCCTCTCCCTTGAAACAAGCCATAAAACCTAGGAAGATCACTTTTTAAGCTCTTCCATTCTCCACCAAAGACTTTCACACATAGGCTGGGCACAGTGACTCGTGCCTGTAATCCCAGCACTTTGGGAGGCTGAGGCGGGCTGATCACCTGAGGTCAGGAGTTCAAGACCAGTCTGGCTAATATGGTGAAATCCCTTCTCTACTAAAAATACAAAATTAGCTGGGCATGGTGGCATGTGCCTGTACTCCCAGCTACTCGGGAGGCTGAGGCAGGAGAATCGCTTGAACCCTGGAGGTGGAGGTTGTAGTGAGCCAGGATCACGCCACTGTACTCTAGCCTGGGTTACAGAGTGAGACTCCATCTCCAAAAAAAAAAACAAGGCCTTCACATGACAGGCGTCTTTTCCCCATACCTGGGGGAAGACTGTCATATAGAGACACAGAAAATAATCTGAACCAGTTTTGATGGGTTCCCTCCAGCTTATTACCATTAGATCATATCCTTTTATCCATCAGTCATACTAAGGGAGGAGACCATCCCTCATATTGTCTTATGCCCACTTTCTACCTCCAAAGAAAGAAAAAGTAAAAACTAAAAGGCAGAAATGAAATCCACAAGCAGACAGCTCGGAGCCACACCCTGGTACTGGTAGTTAAAGATCGACCCCTGACTTAATCAGTTATGTTATCTATAGATTACAGGCATTGAATAGAAAAGCACTGTGAAAATCCCTATCCTGTTTTGTTCTGATCTAATTACCGATGCACGCAACCCCCAGTCACGTACCCCCTACTTGCCCAATTGATCATGACCGTCTCACATGTACCCCCTTAGAGTTGTGAGCCCTTAAAAGGGACAGGAAGTGCTCACTCGAGAGCTCGGCTCTTGAGACAGGAGTCTTGCCGATGCCCCCAGCCAAATAAACCCCTTCCTTCTTTAACTCAGTGTCTGAGGAGTTTTGTCTACGGCTCGTCCTGCTACAATACTTCTGCACAACTGCCCATAAAATACATGGTTTTTCCCTGTTTCTTTGAGTCTTCATTTATGGAGGTTTCTGTGTCACATAAAACTCACATTAAATAAATTTGTATGCTTTGCTCTTGTTAATATTGTATTATAGGGTGTCAGCCATGAACCTTAGAATGGGTCAAGAAACATTGATTTTTCTCTCCCATACCATCTAATTTTTTCTGAGTCAGAACAAGCAACCAATTTTGTGTAGAGAAAGGAAGAAAGAGGTGAGGAGTTTCCTTCTAAAGCCATTGGCCCCAGCAGGCTAGAAACAGCCTTGGAAAGGTTTTTGTTTGTTTGTTTGTTTTTGTTTTTTGCCTATTTTTTTCTGACATTTACTTGTGGAGCTGTGGATCTCTCCTAAAACTGATTATACTTTACAGCATGCTCTATAAAGGTGATTCAATGATACTCACATTTGTGAGATTTATATGAAGAAAGGTTTTATAACTATAAGCACAGCCTAACACTGTTTGACAGTATCATTTTGAAGTGCTAAGTAAAAGCAAGGGCTTGGACTAGATGATCTTCATTGTCTCTAGCTATAATACTGTGTGATTCAACACACATTTACTGAGTGCCTACATTGTGCTAGGTGGTAGGCATTGTGGTGGGCATATAGTAATTAACAAACCATACATAATCTCTCCCATGGGGACAGCAAGACAGAGAACATACACATGTCAGACTGTCAGCAGCCTGAGGTCAAGTTTTCTATCATCTTGTGTACTGTTCAATTTTCATGCCTGGCAATGTCTAGCATATTGTAAGTGTTCAATCAAAATTGGGAAAGAGTAAGGGTAAATATAGGGTGCTCCAGGACACAGACTGACTTGGAGATTTGAAGATTCAACTTGCATATTCAGTTGCCCTGAAGCCATCATGCCATTGCTGCTAACTATAGAACTGTTGCTATTCTGAAGTCCAAAGGCATATGAGTGCTTTTCAGCTTGTGAACTCAGTCCTCATAGAGAGATTACTGTTTAAGTAGCTAAAGTTACTTTCCATGGAAACTACTCCCATACTTGTGCCCCTAATTATTCAATTTAAAGGGCCAGTGACTTGAAGCAATACAATGTATTGGCACTGGATGGAAACATTGGAAAGATCATCGAGTACAAAGGATCCTATACTAGAAACGGAATCATTGTTCTATTTTTAAAATAGGATCAAGTATCTCACAATAAAATATCTTTCTCTTTTAGCATTGCCAGGAAGGTAAAAAATATATATATTATGTAGGCACCAGAACTCATATACATACATATAATGATTATGCATTTTGTTTGTCTCTTTCTAGAAGACAGAAACTCTCAATGGGTGACCAAGAAGTCTTTCAAAGGAAGAATAACTTGAGCCACAGTTTTATCATTATAATCCATTAATTCATAGTTTTTAACCAACCCAAGTCAATATTCAAATTTTTTCTCTGAAATAAATTGCTGTGTACTTTATTTTGTTTCTTTAAAGAATATGATATGCAAAGTAACAGCCCCATACATTTTAATACAGTTTTCAATCCCCTTGTGGACAAACAGTCACACTTTAGTGCCACTTAAATGAAGAATAACCATTCATCTGTAACAAACAGATACAGAAGGCTCTGGATTTTCATTTTAAAGTGCTTAATTACCTGCATAAAGAGAGAAATAAAATAAGGAGTCCAGGCCAAGTTCACGAGGGTTTGAAATTACTTTTCTTTTTCTAAATGAGCAACAAAGACTCAATGTTGCAAGCTGTTGTGTGGCTATAAGCCAACAGTAGAAGAAAATGTTCAAAAGAAAAAGGGGATCAGGAATTAAATTCAAATATAAGGCAAGAACCAAAATCGAAAGGTGAAAAAGGAGGTGGTGTTTCCAGGCACAGGACAATATAACATATTTGAAAAAAAAAAACGTAATCAGCAATAAAGTGAAACCTTCATATTAAGTATTCCAACGTGGCCAGTAATGCAAGTCAAGGTTATTTTTGTGGATTCCCTGCCTCCAATCACTCACAAACTTATGTTGCCAATATTTGTATTCATGAAGGTACTCAGAATCACTAAAGGACCATACAAAACACAGTATTCATTAATGAACCAAAACACTGAGAGTTAAAATATTTTTTTACATAAATCTAAATTGCTATTCTTAAGTAATTCAAGTTCAGCACTGTAACTTCCAAGTTGGGCAAAAAGTAAAGCATATCAGAAAAGAAAAAGGCAATAGATTTAACCTTGAAACGAGGTGACTGCCAAATAGTTGTTGAAGGAATTTACTTATTATCAGATAAAGAATTTACAGTATTTATTCCCTCTAGAGATATAAAATGGTGAATCAATCTGCAGTTCAAGATATTTATTTAAACCCAGAGGAGGAGGATATGGCTTTAAGTTTTGAAAACAAAAATAGAAAATTATAAAAAAATCAGTTCTAATGTAGTTTATCTTTAGATACCAGATTTAACATTAAACAATTCAAGCTAAATGCTATTTCTCAAGTTTTCCTTTTATATATTTTTATGATTTATATGAATATACTGCTATAAACTAGAAGTTTCAAAAAATATTTATTTAACAAGAAATGCTTAATGTTATACAGATATCTACTATAATTTATGTAAATATATCATCTACTGATCAATTCATCTATCCATCCAACCATGTATCCATTTATTCTTCACAGTCCTTTCAGTCTAGTGATATTAGTTATCCTCTTATTGTCCTTGAAAATGCACACATGCCCTCAGAAAATGTATACACACACAAAAAAAATCTCAGACAAAAAAAATCTTCTGTTGATCATTTACTTTAAACATTTGGTTATATAAGAATATTCTGTTTTGTTTTGTTTAGGCTTCATCAAGCCTCTTAAGACTTACCTTGCATATCCTGTGGGCTTTCAAATGGAATTCTTCTTTGAGAAATAGCATTTTAAAAAAATCTAATTGTTCCCTTGCCTACTGGTTGAAAACATCATGAAACAAAATTTATGCTACTAATAGAAAAACAGCATATACACAAATTCATCCGGATGGTGTGAAAAGACTAGTAAATCTAGAACTAACCACACAGTTAGTAGACAGACAGACATAATGACTAAAAACTAGACAAAATGCTTAAATAAATAAAGGATATGGTCATCTTTTCCACAAACTTATCGTGTTGATTTTCTGCTTGGGGGAATTTCTTGATGTCACGTTCCAGATGAACAATTTGTTGTTCCATTGATGCAAGGTTGCTCTTGAGAATTTGAGCTGAAACTAAAGAACAAAGTGCAAAGGATTTAGAATATTTTACCAGGTGTTCCACAAAACATCTAAAAGGAGATATTATCAGTTAAAGTCTTTTTTTAAAAAAATGTGGGAAATAGTTCCATGAAGGCAACTCACATTTTTCTGAATTACTGCTCATAAAAATTCTACTCTCCATGAAATAAATGAAAATGTGTTATATAATATACCAAATCATCATGTTTAATATGGGAATGTCACCATTTTACTCAGCCATTAGTTCAAATGAATCCATTTCAATTTAAATTTATTGATGGAATTCCTAATATTTCATTCTTTAAAATCTAATTTGAAGATTAAAGAAAAACTAAGGTTCAAAGACATGTTATTAATGCATGTTCTTAGCTCTATAAATGATTTAAGGTTAAATTATATAAAAGGATCAAATATTTTTCTTTTGTAGAAATATCCTGATTTTTATAAACCAATATCTATGGTAAAAGTTCCCATCGCTAGTACTTTTCAAAGAGAAGTGAAAAATAACTGTTGATACAGAAAGATTATTTAGAGCAAACCCCAGCAAACACAAATGAACGTACATACCCACAAAGATTCAGCCTGCCCTCAAACACCATCATTATTTGCTGTAATTACCCCTAACATTCTCTGCACCTTCCTTTTTCTCTCACTGACAAGTAATAATTTTAAGTATTGTATTCAAACTGCTCCTAAATACAAGCACATTTTTCAGATCTGTCAGGAGACTGTCTTTTTACCGGGTAATTTTTTTTTTAACTTGCAACTATTTTATAGATACTCTATTGCTGCATAACTACCAATTATGTATGAAAACACTTCTATCAATATCAACAGCATTTGGCAAGATTCTAGTTGCAAAGATGAGGTAGGTGTTATAATTTGATAGATAGCCCGTGACATTGGTTTTTAAATCCTGGCCTCTGAAATACTGTTATTTTCATTAAAGGACCATGAAACATAAATAGAAAAATACTATGATTCTTTCTTATTTTTAAGCAAAGTTAGTCTTATGCAGAGACATATCAGCATTACAATGAAAAATTCAAGAGACTGCCAAAATCAACCCCTTGGCAAATTTCAGCCAAACTGTTCAGATACAAATTCATCATGTTGACGGGCACATCTTTATAACTCAATGAGGAGAAAACACCTTAAATATACATGGAACTTCAAGAGACTAAAAATCAAACACCAACACTAAAGACTACTTTTTTTCTATTAATCTGTCAGTTTAAATAGCTCTGTCCAATTTAGTTCCATTTGTTTAGATCTGACAAGCTTGGAAATTATTCTTTATTGCAGAAGAGAGTTTTATCAAAAATTTGCTAATGGTTCACCAATCATTGCTTGCTTTATTTAAAGGATGAGTTTGCTATGGAAGAAATAATTCTCTCTGATTTTAAAATTGAATTATTTCACTTAGGTTTCTCTGCTATATTCTAATCATTCAAAAGATTTCTCCTTTCCCACTTGGTTGATTGAAAAAGTGAAGACAGGCCAAGTATGGTGGCCCACGCCTCTAATCCCAGCACTTTGGGAGGCCGAGGCGGGCGGATTACCTGAGGTCATGAGTTTGAGGTCAGCCTGGCCAACATGGTGAAACCCTGTCTCTACCAAAAACAAAAAACAAACAAAAAAATTAACCAGGCCTGGTGGCGGGTGCCTGTAATCCCAGCCACTCGAGAGGCTGAGGCAGAAGAATCGCTCAAACCCAGGAGGCAGAGGTTGCAGTGAGCCAAGATCCTGCCACTGCACTCTAGCCTGGGGAGTAAGAATGAAATTCCATCTCAAAAAAAAAAAAAAAATGAAGATAAAACATTGACCAGTCACATATGTTAGTTAGGTTACACGGACATGGTGAAGTTCAGGGCACATGACCCAAAAATATGGTACCTTGGCATATTGAGTATTTTAAGCTGAAGAACTTTTAGAAATGACACCTGCAGGAAGGACTATCTGATCTTTCCTGGGCGCAGGTCTTAAGACCCTCATGTAGGCCCCGTGTGGGGGCTCACATCTGTAATCCCAGCACTAGTGGAGGCCAAGGTGGATGGATTGCTTGAACTCAGGAGCTCAAGGGCAGTCTGGACAATATGGCAAAACCCTATCTCTACAAAAAATATAAAAATAAGCTGGGCTGGACATGGTGGCTCACACCTATAATCTCAGCTCTTCGGGAGGCTGAGGCAGGAGGATCACATGGGCCCAGGAGTTCAAGACCAGACTAAACCACCTAGTTAGACCTTGTCTCTACGAAAAATAAAAAAAAAGAAAATGAGGTGGGAGGATTGCTTGAGTGCAGAAAGCTGAAGCTGCCATGAGTTATGATGGCATCACTGTATTTCTGCCTAGGTGACAGAGTGAGACCCTGCCTCAAATAAATAAATAAATAAATAAATAAATAAATAAATAAATAAGGTGGGTGCGGTGGTATGTGCCTAGTCCCAGCTACTTAAGAGGCTGAGTTAAGAGGATCGCTTGAGCCTGGGAGGTTGAGGCCACAGCGAGTCATGATCGTGCCACTCTTCTCCAGCCTGGGCAACACAGATTGATCCTTTCTCTTAAAGAGAAAACCAAAAACTCATGTGACAGAATTTTTTTTTTTTTTTGGAGACAGAGTCTCACTCTGTCGCCAGGCTGGAGTGCAGTGGCATTATATCTCGGCTCACTGCAACCTCCGACTCCCTGGTTCAAGTGATTCTCCTGCCTCAGCCTCCCAAGTAGCCAGGATTATAGGCATGTGCCACAATGCCCAGCTAATTTTTGTATTTTTAGTAGAGACAGGGTTTCACCATGTTGGCCAGGATGGTCTCGATCTCCTGACCTCATGATCCACCCGCCTCGGCCTCCCAAAGTGTTGGGATTACAGGCGTGAGCCACCATGCCGGGTCTGAGAGCTAACTTGCCTATATGCACCCTGAGGAAACCAACATCCTTATCTCTGAAGACAAAGGGACATAGAAATCTGAACAAATAGTTCTTGCTAAATTTCTCCCAGTTTATTATACTTAGCTCATACTCTTTCTTCTCCCTATCATATTTTTCCACACCTCTCCATTCTTCATCAAATATACTATAGAAAACACTCAGGTTTAACTGTTTCTTTGGATTTTCATTTCCCTATGAATGCTCCCCTCCCAAGTTATATAAAACCTAAATAAATTTGCATTCTTTTCTTGTGCTAATCTACCTTTTGGTATAAAGACCGTGGCCAATGAACCTAAAATGGGGAAAAGGAGAAGTTATTTTTCCTCCCTTACCTTAGAAATAAACTCACGCTAACTTTCTGTAATAAACAAAATGTGCTCAAAGGCCAGGTTTAGGTCACAATAGTAACGGCACTAGTCAAAAGGGGATGATGATGATGATAATGACTTCATCGTCTAATAATTCAATACAAAACTAGCCTAATCAAACTGCTATGCACACAGCAGTCTACATATGTCAAGTAATAAGTGAGAATATATTTTAACCCAGGGAAATTGCTTTTACCCTAAAGTTGCATTCTGAATAAATCAGTATTTTTCTGAACATCTGTCCTCCCGAATTTCACATGTATAATCTTTAGTCCTCTATAAATCTCTCCAGAGCTCTACTCCAAATTCTCTACCATTTCATATGCACTTTTTGTTTGTTAAGTGATCTTCCACCTATCACCTTCTGCTTTGAATAAGAATTGTTTTCTGTCTCATATACATAAACAACAGTCTCCTTTATAAAACTCCAAGCTGTCTAATGGTAAGATCTATATTTGATTTTTTGCTTTTCCCTCAGTACTTATCACTGTGCTCAGTATTTATCACTCAATAAATATTTATTAGATGAATATGTACATTTCAAGAAGTTTTGGCTCACATTTAAATTTATGTCTACTTCCACAACTGAAAGTACAGGGAGAGGGGTTAGATATAATCATCATGATTTGAAGTTACCATACCCATTATTATATAAGTAGAGAAAGAGAGCAGGGAGTTGAAATCTGTCTAGCAATATATAGAGGTGGTTCGGAAGATGCTTAGACAAATGGGAATGTGAGGAAAGGGGAAAAAGTTTAAAAAAGTAAAGGGCATCTTTCTTTATTAGGCTCTTCCGTTCTTCCCCTCTAATGAATTATTCATATTATGCCTGAACAAAAGAGAATTAAATATTGGAGATGTAATAATCTGAGAATTCTAGCTTATACAGAAATTTATGGCTGCATTAAACAACGTCATTATGTAAAGTGTTTATCCTTCCATTGGGGGAATTATGTTATCTTTGAGGTAAAAGTGACATTAAAGGAGATTTGGACCAGCGTCTTAAATTTGAAAAACTCAGGTTACAGAGTATCACAGTCCAAGGCCCTGTAAAACATAGCCTAAGTTAGAGCTCACTTGTTAAGGCCTTTTTGGGGTGAGCGGGATATAATCCCAGAGAAAAGGGCATGAGCGAAAGACAGCAAATACAAGAGAGTAAGTTCCAGAACTTGTCATAGCTTTACCAAAAAAAAAAAAAAAAAAAAGTTGGTTGCTTAGTGTCTCAGGTTGTCTCTATCAGGGCTGACTTCATGGATATGCAACCTGTGCAGGTTCATGGATATGCAACCTGTGACTTCATGGATATACAACCTGTGCAACCATGCTGCAAAGGGCCCAGCACTTTGTTTAATACTTTGTTGTCATTTTGAAATTCTTAATAATTTTTGCAGTGGGGTACCACATTTCATTTTGCACCCGGACCCAAAAATTATCTAGTCAGTCCTGGTCTCCAGATAAAACAAATGTAACTTAGAAAAGTTGTTTACAGGCCAGGTGCCTTGGCTCACACCTGTAATCCCAGCACTTTGGGAGGCTGAGGCAGGTGGATCATTTGAGACCAGCATGGCCAACATGGTGAAACCCCGTCTCTACTCAAAATACAAAAAAATTAGCTGGGCATGGTGGTACCCGCCTGTAATCCCAGATACTCGGGAGGCTGAGGCAGGAAAATCACTTGAACTTGGGAGACAGAGGTAGCAGTGAGCCGAGATCGTGCCACTGCACTCCAGCCTGGGCGAGAGAGTGAAACTCTGTCGCAAAAAGAAAAAAAAAAAAAGAGTTGCTTAGAGTTGACAGCGAGCAATTCATTTACCTGCTTACTCCTTAGCATCTCCTGTTCCTTCATTGGTGAAATTGTTTCTAGCAGTGTTAACTTCCCACTATGGCTGAGAAATGAGTAGCCTGGGTTTGGAGGTGGGAGACGGCAAAGAAGGAGTGTCCAGTAAATCTAGGGTGTTGCATATATTAGATCCAAAACAGAGTATTCCCTATATCCTAAGTGCCTTATTCAATTGTTGACAGTTGATATCATTAGAATTTTTTATTTACTCATAATGAAAATCAGCCTACTTAAACTTTTATCTATTACTCCTAATTTTGCCTCATAGTAGCACTGAACAAGTCTACTACCTATTTTACAAGAAATGTATCAGTTGAATATTCTTAATCTATCCAGCCTATATATACCCAGTTCCTTCAAATAGTCCTTTTGTGGTATAAGAATTAGTCATTACTGGCTGGGCGTGGTGGCTCATGCCTGTAATCCCATCACTTTGGGAGGCTGAGGCGGGCAGATCACGAGGTCAGGAGATTGAGACCATCCTGGCCAACATAGTGAAACCCCACCTCTACTAAAAATACAAAAAAATTAGCAGGGTGCGGTGGCGGGCACCTGTAGTCCCAGCTACTCGGGAGGCTGAGGCAGGAGAATCTCTTGAACCCGGGAGGCAGAGGTTACAGTGAGCTGAGATCGCTCTACTGCACTCCAGCCTGGTGACAGAGCGAGACTCCATCTCAGGGGGAAAAAAAAAAAAAAAGAATCAGTCATTACTTAAGTTCTTAAGTAATAACCAACATTTACTGAGTACTTACTATATGCTAGATATTATTCTAAGTAGTGTTATGTATTAACTCATCTAATACAAAAATTCCATAAGGTATACACTACTCTTAAGGAGGGGTATAAGTAATGTCATCTCAGGACATCGTAAATACAAAGCAGTATTTCTGGAGCCTGGAAGGCCAGCATCTTGAAATAAAATCTGTACCCTTTATCATTCATTGGCACAAGGTCATGTTACTTATATATGCAGCTGTGGCAGAAATGGATGGGATAGGAATGGTTTTAGGAATCAGACAGATCTAGGTTCTAATCTCAGCCATACGTATTACTAGCTAGGTTATCTTAAGTCAATGACTTAGCTTCTCTAGGCCTTCATTTCCTGATTTGAAAAATGATGATGATGATATCTTCCTTAAAGAGTAGTCATTTAGGTTAAACGATGTGATAAATATAAAGCACTTATTATTATACCTAGTACATATTCATTTTATATTTCACTATCCTCTTTCCTACGCCCTGCCTTCCAACATACACATTCCCATTGTATACATGCTACCACGAATTCAACAATTTAGATGTAATCTAAGGGAAAAAAATGCAGACATTTCCAACCTGCTACCCCTACTATGGCCTAATTTAACGTAATATTGGTCTTTTTCTAATAAAGAGAACTAAACTTAGATTCTGTTTTCTGTGTTTAGATTTTACAGGATACATGGAATTTTAGGTTCGGGAACTAGTGACAATTACACTAATCAACAGCCAATTTATCAGATTTATTAGCAAGTTCCAAATTTAAATAATATTTCTGGAAATTAAAATCCATGCAATAGTCTGTATTTCCTTGGCATTTAAAAGTTCATTACTTTGGCTTTCTAGACTTGTCTAAAAGGTAACAGACAAAAAAAAAAAAAAACCCAAACGTATTAGAAAAGAATTAATATGTGTTTACCTGCCTCATTAATTGCCTTGAACACATTTGCCTCAATCTTAAGAGCTGGGAATCAATTAACGTTATGATTATTTAAATATTTAACTAGGTCTTAGCCTACAATACTTCTAATATTTCTCAGGTAGGGGGTACATGTGCGTGCGTGTGTGTGTGTGTGTGTGTGAGAGAGAGAGAGAGAGAGAGAGAGAGAGAGACAAAGAAAGAGAGAGAGAGAGAAATAAATATTTTTACTAGAGGTTGCAGGGTGATGAGGGTACCTGGAGTACCAAGAATATTTAAGTACCAGAGTGGGTTAGAAATGCTTGTCTTTGCACAGCCTGAGCCTCAGGGTATATTTTTGTGCCTGTCATTATATTAGTTCACTAATATAAATTAGGGAGTCTTTAATGACAGTGCAAACATTTTCTATCTGAGTAAATTCCCACTACAGGCATTTTCAATGACTGATTAGTCAGTCTGGTAGCACTTTAATTTTTTTCTCTCATTTCATTTTTTACATCTGCTACTGAATTACTGAATCTGAATTATAACACTAAAAAATTAAATTATAGCTATCTGGTTCTTTATTACAGCTTTCTTCCTTGTACTCCATAAATAACCTTTTAAGCTCAGTGTACTCTCTTGAGTTATATGTAGGAGAAACTTTCCTCACAAATCTTATTTATCTACTTGAAAAATATACATATACTTTTTACCTGGCTTCAAGCAAATATATGATAGTGGCCTGATCCTCATTCAAAACATTTTAAATGACAGACTTTCTCTAATACATAATTTTAAGAAAAGTAAAGCATAAGATAAATATTTTAAGTAACAGTTTGAATGGAAAGACTCTTCAATTACGCAGTATATAAGAGAACAGATACGCATGCAAGAAAAAAAAATCACAATATTCCAGTGACATTCTCTAGACCATACTCAGAATGTGTAATTCTATGTAAATATAAAAGCATTTCCAGGAAATTGTGGATTTTTTTCTGAATTAAATGTTTCTATTAATTGTAACCACTGACGAAGTAAAACAGCACTTCTTACATCTTTGCTCCAAGAAAGACCAAGTAAGAATTTACTCTTGCAAGTCTATATGTGAATAGGCCCAAACATGATTATATAAGTACCCTGTAATTTTCCTTAACTGAATATATTTAGTTGAAGAATTACTATCAGCGGACCAGCATACCATTAAAGTGACTCATCCAGAAAGCATATGTAAAAAACAAAAGAACATTACAAGCATCCTGAACAATAGACACTGTTGTATTCTTTCTCAAGTGCATTTATAAGTTACTTTCATTTTATATGAATGCTGTACCTGGAAATGAAGCAAATGTGTTTATACAGTAACAATAGCAAAAGCTCATCACTGTGAGCTTCTTTGGCCTTTAAAGAAAATAAATGGTAAATGGCACCCAAATGAAAAATCCCTATAATGAAAAAAAATGTGAGAAAATAACTCATTCTTAGGGGGGGAAAAAAAACCTGTTAAAAAGTCACCTTCACAGAAAACAACTAGAATTCTTATTCCATAAAACGTAAAAATATGCATTCCAAATAGGTGTTCATAAGTACCATCATTTACTCCTCTAACATGTGCCCTTGGGAATAAAGTGCAGTTTTTCTCAACTGGATTCATAATGTGGTCTGAACTGATGCTGATAGCAGAGGAAATCCAATAAGAAAACATGAAAGCTGCATTCTATGATTTAACTCTTAAAACTTCGCTAAGTACATTTCAATGTCTGAGTTCATACATTTGTACAAGTTCTCAGCCTGAAAACTTCAGTCTGACTGCATGTTTAAAAAAATAAAGACAGACTTCTAACAAAAAGAAAACAAGGAGGAAGGGAAAGTTTGAAACTGTCTAAGTAATAATTTGCAAATTTTGAAGCCTGAGCACCAAACTAACAGTAGTGGACAGACAGTCAAGCTGCCCCTTGAAGAATCCCAGTCCCTTCTCCTGCTGTCTCTTCTGCAAGTGTTATTCTGCCTGCAGCAAATACTAGGCATGAATTTTTAAATCACAGGCTGAAAAACAAACTGAAATCTCCTACCCTTCTTGACAGTCTTAGCTCAAGGCCAGGACTAGGAAGTAATAAAGCGATGCAGGATAAAGTCTTGTTGGAATAGTTTGTTCTCCTCAAGAAAAATCTTTTTAAAAAATCATTTGGTCATTTTGTAATAAAAGATGCCCCACCCACCTACAACTCAAACTGGAATAATTTTAATAGGTCAAGTCTTATCGACTTGATATTGGTCTATCCTGAATTGTCTCCTCCTGGAGATTTTATTTAAATGGCTGGAATGGCATTCTTCTCAATAAAAAAAAAGCTTGTCAGGAGCTTCAAATGCTAATAAATCCTTCATGACAATCCCATACTAATGTCTTCACTTGTCAAACCTATGTAATGCATTCTTCTTTAACCTTGGAACTAGAACACTAATGATAAAAGTGTAGATTGTCAAAGGAGGCTACTTAATATAACAAAAGAAAGGCTTAAAATAAATTAGTAAAATCATGGAAAAGCAAGGACTATGGAAAATGTAGACTTGTTGACTAAAACTAGAAAGAACAAAATCCTAGTTCAAGAAATCTGAAATTACTAGTCTGTAAAATTTGGAATTTTCAGTATATGCTTATAGGTGTATTTAGTTGTGAACTACAATAATTGAGTAAACAGTACTGAAAAAAGGTCACAAAGAACAAACAGGTAGAAAACAACTTATATTCAATACTGTCAAACAATGTTTTGACAAACTAGATGCGATAAATGAACACTGCTTCACACCAACCAAGACGACTACCTGCTTCTTGAATAAGCATTCACAAATGCTTTTATCTGAGCAATCACTTAATGATAACTTTACTAATATACCCTTACTTCTGATAAATGATATCTTCAATAAGTTGTGAAAAGATCATACAGATTGATAAAATATTTGAATAGATACTGTCTTCCACATTACTATTTGGCAAGAATTAAGTACACATAAATAGTGTTTCCATAAAGCTATAATGCTGTATTAAAAGAATGTTAGCCTTGTTGAGTGCAATTTTTGTGATCATGGGTAAATTTTTCATGAACTTTATTCCTGAACTCTTCAGGGAAATTAATAGGACTATATGTAGATTCTTGCACTCGACAGTTTTGAGGAACAAGTTTAATGCATGAAGTCCACAGGTATGTAACATATACAAAGCCACAAATTTTCACCCAAACTGAATGCAGATTGTTGAGATCAGTGCTGAGGTCATACTGCTGAAGCCATTAGAGTCCATTCCATATTAGTGCTGCCTGGATTAGCAATATTTCTCCTGCGTAATAGGGTTATAGGTCAGACAAAAGACACTTCAAAAGATATAGTAAGCCTATGGTTGTATTTATTTTCCTTATTTATTAACTGTGGATATTAATAGGATTACTATATACCCTGAAATAAGAAATTGGCAATACAAACTAAAGCAATTAGATAATACAATTGTAGTAGGTTTTTAAGTTCCTCACTACTGAAAGCAGTCCCTAAATAAAGCAAGTCTTGATTAGTTATCTGGGCATTATCACCTCATAAATTTATTATATTTTATATAGTTTTGTCTACTAACAAAATAATGGATTTAAAAAAAAAAATTTGAGACGAAATTTGAGAGGTAGGTAGGGTCTTCTAGGACACCGTAAGGAGTTTAGGTTTCACCTTAAGTGTAGTGAGAAAGCGCTGAAAGACTTCAAGCCAGATAAATTGATAAAATTTCTTTCTTTTTTTTCTTTCTTTTTTTTTTTCAGCCCAGAGGTCTTTTATTTATTTATTCTTTTAACACCTATTATGCCATGAATTCATAGGGAATAGGTTCCAGCAGCTCAGGCTCCTTCCCATTGGTTCTCACAAAGTGTGCCTCTCTGGGTGGAGCAGGCTGGCGCTTTAGTTGAACCCAGGTACCTTTCTCTTTGGCTTCTTTCTTTTTCTGATCATTTTCCTTCACGCGTTTCAGGAAGCTATCTCGGCTCTTAGAGTGCTTAATGTGCTCAATACGCACATTAATTGTCTTGGCAAGAATCTTGACCTTAACTTGTTTGTTTACAACACTGCCAACAGCATGCTGGGTAACATTGTAGACTCTTCCAGTTTTGCCATGGTAATACTTGTGGGGCATTCCTTTTTGAACAGTACCCATTCCCTTGATGTCTATGATATCACCTTTCTTATAGATTCGCATATACGTGGCCAAAGGAACAACTCCATGTTTTCTAAAAGGCCTAGAGAACATATATCGGGTGCCTCTCCTCTTTCCCTTTGTGTTCGTCGTTTTGGCGAATTACTGGAAGATGGCGGTTCCGCCGAAAGGCTTTTTTTCTTCTTAGACAGTCTCGCCCTATCTCCCAGGCTGGAGTGCACTGGCGTGATCTCGGCTCACCACAACCTCCGCCTCCCAGGTTCAAGTGATTCTCCTGCCTCAGCCTCCTGAGTAGCTGGGATTACAGGCACATGCCACCACGTCCAGCTAATTTTTGTATTTTGAGTAGAGAAGGGGTTTCACCATGTTGGCCAAGATGGTCTCCATCTCCTGACCTCATGATCCACCCACTTTGGCCTCCCAAAGTGTTGGGATTACAGGTGTGAGCCACTGTGCCCAGCCACAAAGGTTGTTTTCAAAACGTCGTCTTCTCTGAGACCCAAATAAATATCTGGGCTACGTTTTTCAGAATTCTCCATCTATTCATATATGTTCCTGAAAAGTCCTTCCACCCCAGCAAAAAGGGAATAAAACACAAAGAAGGGCTAAATACACTTTTGTGTAATTTAAATAGCAACTGGTCTCAAAAGTCATGTTCAAAGAAAGGCTGCTGAAATTTTTAATTCATCTACACAGGTGGGAAAATATTTGGCAAAGCAAAGATTAATAAAAGTCCCAGAGACTTTCAAGTGTTCTGGCAAAAACATATACAAGCACAAATACACATACAATCTGGCTAAAGGCCCTGAAATATTCATTTTGAAATGAATATTTCATTTATGAATGATCCCTAGTGATCATTTATGAAACAAGGGAAAGGAAACTGAAAACATTCACTAATACAAGTACTATGAGACAATGTCTTCAATACAGAAGCTCCTCAAGTAGACATATGTATACATTGCTTGGCTAGACTAGATAAGGGATTGGTGAACTACTGCCTATAGGCCATATCTGGCTGGCTGCCTGTTTTCCTGTGGCCTGTGAACTAGGAATGCTTTTTACATTTTTAAATGGCTGAAAAAAAAAATCAAAAGAAGGATAGCATTTTGAGACTCATGAAAAGTATATGAAATTTAAATTTCAGTGTCCGTAAATAAAGTTTTATTGAAAAACAGCCAGGTTCCTTCATTTACATATTGCCTATGGCTGCTTTTGGACTACAAAGGCAGTCCTGACTCCTTATAACAGGGACTGTTTGTAGTCTGCAAGCCCTAAAATATTTAATATCTGGCTCTCTGCAGAAAAAGTTTGTTGATCCATGTTCTAGATTAATAAAAATGCCCCCTTGGGGAGGGATATCAGCAATTTCCTAGTCCAGATCTCTCATGAGGATATGGAAACTGAGAGAAATCAAAAATGGATTGCCTAGGTATACACCGCCAGGCCTCTGGATTTCTTTCTTTTCTTTTCTTTTTTTGTTTTTTTGAGATGGAGTTTCACTCTTGTTGCCCAGGCTGGAGTATGCAATGGCGCGATATCGGCTCACTGCAACCTCCACCTCCCAGGCTCAAGTGATTCTCCTGCCTCGGCCCACGTCCGGCTAATTTTTTTTTTTTTTTTTTTTTTTTTTTGTATTTTTAGTAGAGACAGGGTTTCTCCATGTTGGTCTGGCTGGTCTCGAACTCCCGATCTCAAGTGATTCACCCGCCTCAGCTTCCCAAAGTGCTAGGATTACAGGTGTGAGCCACTGTGCCTCTGGATTTCTTGATGCCTCTATAACCATAATGCAACTGAGTCTCCTTGCAACAATTCTTTGCATCCTTCTGAGGATAAAATGTATATTGTGAATTCCATAATGTGGAGTTGATTATATAAGTTTATCCTGCTGAATGTATCAATAGAATGTTAATTTAACAGGATGGAAAAAAAGCATTTTTTTTATAGAGTTAGTACAATGCCACAGACAGCTATGATCAAAGCAGGCTGGCAAAATTTATTTTGTAAATCCTCAAATTAAATAAATAAAATATAAAAGCAACAGACACATGCAGAAACTCAAAGCCAGGTCCTGTATCCCAGTCAGTATAAAAGGAAAAACCAGCCACTATACTGCAACATGAAATTCAGTCTCAATGGCCAAATTATCACTTCTGAAAATAACACAGAGGAGTCCAAATCAAATTCTCCATTATCCCATCTCATAGCTTCCTTTTAGAATTGATCAAAATGCATCCTAAATAACTGATCTCTTTGTCATTACCATGGGTTTTAAAATGATACTACAGTACATTCCAGGAAGTTGCCAAGTTACAAATCCCAGTGTTGTACAGACAGACACACAAACACACACACATGCACACACTCATTTCATCCTATAGAATATATCTTGTTATTATGCCAGTTTTACATATGAAAAATCTGAGACAAAGAGAGATTAAATAGTTTCCTCTAAGTCATGTAACTAGTAAGTGGCAGATACAATATTTGAAGTTATGGAGTCTCATGTGTGTTCTTAACCAACATGCTCTACTGCCTGCTGAGAATAAGGCAAGATTTAGTTCAGCAGTATTTCCAAGTATGGAAGTACAAGGTGAACCTGGTACCTGAAGTTCTTTTAGGCCCTGAAATTTAACACATAGTTCTGTTAATGGCATAGCAATGCAATAGCAAACAAGGAAGTGAGAGGGGAACAAATCACTGTCTTTGCCCCATGGAAGCCTTACTGTAGGGAGGTTAAGACAAGCAAATACAAAGATGTACAAATTGATGGGAGTATCAGTCAGATGATAACACACTGAAGAGTTAGTAGGAAGAAAATAATTTGTAAACAGGAGGAGATGTAATATCTTCTTTGAGATATGTGGCAGTAAATGAAAATAGTATTTTTCTATCTTCAGTCAAGAATAAGAAGAGATGTTTATCTGGGAATATGGTAGCTGCACTCAGGGATTTGAGGAGAACAAACCTAGTTTGGAATTGCTATTGTGGGGAAAAAGAGAGAATTAGAATTAAATGAAAAGCTACCCCAACGCCATTAGGAGGCTAAGGTTAGAAATTACGGAACAACGGATTCCATCAGGTAGACTGTGTGACTTCTGTCATGTATGCAGGAGTTGGGATTGGAACAGAGCAACAGGAATATCAGGGTGTGGATGGCAGAAGGCTAAAGGAGGAGGGCTTGAGGCAAGTATGGGGATTCTACAGTGCTAGACAGTGTGTAGGTTATGTGGCAAATGAAGCTTGAGGGGAGCAAATAGTTTGGGAGAAAAGAAAGAGGGGCTGGGCACGATGGTTCACACCTGTAATCCCAGCACTTTGGGAGGCCAAGGTGGGCAGATCACCTGAGGTTAGGAGTTCGAGACCAGCCTGACCAACATGGTGAAACCCCATCACTACTAAAAATACAAAAATTAGCCGGGTGTGATGGCACATGACTGTAATCTGTTACTTTGGAGGCTGAGACAGGAGAATCGCTTGAACCGGGGAGGTGGAGGTTGCAGTGAGCTGAGATCACACCACTGCACTCCAGCCTGGGCGACAGAGTAAGACTCTGTCTTATACATAAATAAGATGAGGAAGGGTAAGGGTAAGGTCATAATGAGGGCAACAGAAAAACAGGTGCCAGAGGCAAGGGCGGTGTGAGGATGGTTGTGGGTACAAGGGCACATTCAGAGCTTGAGATCTTGGTGCTGGCTACATTGTCATGTGTGATGACAAAGTCTGATGTTTACATGCTATGAGGGAAGCTGAAATGGAGAGAATAACTCATGATGACCAAATCAAGGCTAAGGATCTTTGAAGCCAAGTTGTATATTGAGGCATCATTTTCAATGGTGAAGTCATCAACATTCATAATTTTTTTTAACTAAATAAACATTTATTTCTGGCTTTGTGAATTGCTTTTGTATTTTGTAATTTCTTTTTTTCTTGGAGGATGTTTTTGTGTTGTTTGTTTTGACGGAAGGTTATGAAGTAAGAGAAGAGGTCTGTGGAAGAGGGTATGATTAGCATATGGTTAAAATCAGATTTTCACAGAGCAATATTTTATCTCTCTGAGGGAATGCAGATTGATAAAAATTTTGTTTTGGTTCTTTGAATGATGTATGCACAAACATCGTGAACAATTTTGTTTCCCATATTTTCAAAGTAGATAATATTAAAATAATTGGTAATACTTTCAAAATGTGAATGGCGTGTTACTGTAAAAATTGTTTTTCAGTTATTTAAATTTCACTGAACTCATAAGTTACACAGATACACCAGGTTATTTTTAACAGTGCTGTAAACTTGAAGAGCTACAGTGAATTATTCTTAATTATATATACACTGTTTACTTACCATATTTATTTTTAAATGGCTGCAGTTTTCAGATACGAATATATAATGGTAAAATAATAAAACAGTATATCCAGATGTTGAGAGATGACTGAACTATTCCCTGAGCTCGATCTACATATGTTTTGTAAGCCAATTAACTCTTCTGAACCTCTGGAGGGTACCAATAAGAACCCTTTCAAGAGTAGTTTACTCAAAAAAAAAAAAAAAAAGGCCGGGCGCGGTGGCTCAAGCCTATAATCCCAGCACTTTGGGAGGCCGAGATGGGCGGATCACGAGGTCAGGAGATCGAGACCATCCTGGCTAACACGGTGAAACCCCGTCTCTACTAAAAACAAAAATACAAAAAAACTAGCCGGGCGTGGTGGTGGGCGCCTGTAGTCCCAGCTACTCGGGAGGCTGAGGCAGGAGAATGGTGTAAACCCGGGAGGCGGAGCTTGCAGTGAGCCGAGATCCGGCCACTGCACTCCAGCCTGGGCGACACAGCGAGACTCCGTCTCAAAAAAAAAACCCTGAAAAAATTAATATGCCTCAGAATGTATCCAAAAAAGTCCAGTAAACAATTACTTTAGACCTCTGACCTAACGTATGGACTATTGACTAGACAGATTTTTACCCAATAAAACAGACAGCAAATTTATCATGTACCTTTAGGATTTGCTTTGATGAAATTCCAAAGTTTCCCTCACAGGAGTCTTCAGGGAATGTATAACAAATGTGAGACAGCACAGTAACAGCAAAAAGAAAGTTGGTCTTGGAGTCAGAAGACCCAATTCCCACTTCCTTTACATATGCCTTTGGGCAAGACACCTAAACCACTTGAGTCTCAGTTTTCATACCTGCAGAACAGGAATAATATCATCTGCCTCTCTGATCTGGTGGGGTGGTTATAAAGATACAAATTGGCCAGGCTTGGTGGCTCACACCTGTAATCCCAGCACGTTGGGAGGCCAACGCGGGTGGATCGCCTGAGGTCAGGAGTTCTAGACCAGCCTGACCAACATGGTGAAACCCCTTCTCTGCTAAATACAAAAAATTAGCCAGGAGTGCTGGCATGTGCCTGTAATCCCAGCTACTTGGGAGGCTGAGAATCTCTAGAACCTGGGAGGCAGAGGTTGCAATGAGCCAAGATTGCACCATTGCACTCCAGCCTAGGCAACAAGAGCCAAACTCCATTAAAAAAAAAAAAAAAAAAAAAAAGATACAAATGGGTCTGAGACTCTTTGTAAAGTGTTTGTAATATAAAAATCTTTACTTGATGGTATTATAAATGCTACAATAAGAAAATTGTGCTTGGCAGGAGGATGGAGTCAAAAGAGATCTCTGGCTCCTTCCTTTTAAGTTTCTACACATAAAAGGAATACTTAGAAAGAAAACCCCAGTACATGGAATATATTTAACATAGGAAACTTTCCAAAAATGCCTCTAATCTACAGCAAAGGATATTTGCATTTATTATAATTCTGTCAACTCATAAAAATAATTATGGTTGATTTCAGACCCATAGTATATAAGAATTCTGAGTACATTTATTGTAATATCTGTGAAGATTTCTTATCAATATTTGAAAAGAAATTACTACTTGACACATGGAAAAATTGTTTGAGGCCAATACCATAATACTGCTTCAACTCCAAATAGAGATCTCTTTCATGCTAAATACTTCTATAGAGCAAGATGGCAGCTCTTCCTTTGCTTCACTTGCTGTGTTCTATTCTCCTTCCCACCATTCAGATGGAAGCATTCCCCAAGATCCCCTGTTCTTTTCTCTATAAACGCTATCTTAATGCATTGCTCTTACATCAAGGCTTTTGTTATTATATATAAGCTGAAGATCCCCAAGTCTCTATACTCAAACCCCAACCTTTTATTTGAGGAATGGTCTTCTAGTCTCACATAAAAGTAAACATGTAATTGAGTGTCCCATGTCTGCATAAGCATCATATCCAAACCTGAGCAGACCACCTTCTCTCAGAAACCAAATCTATTTCTGATTATCCTGTTTTCCCCAGTGGCAGCACTACTCTTCCAGCTGTCACTGCTTAAAACCACAGAGTTGGCTTTTACTCTTTATCTTTTGTATTAACCATAACCAGCCAGTCACCAAGTCTCATCAATCATTTTCAAAATGCCTTTGTTTTCTACCTTTGTCTGTGCATTGCAGCTGCCACTTTTAGAAAGTGCATCTCACCTAAAGGTTGGAACACTGCAACGGTTCTAGATGCATTCAATCCATATCACATAATGCTTCCAGAAAAAAAAAAAAAGAATTCTTAAGACATTGATGTCACCATATCACTACTTGATTCAATGAGTTAAAATTAAAACCTTCGATTACATTTGAAGTCTCCAAAGCTACCATAGGTTACAGAATGCAATTAGAAACTAATGAATATGACTAACATCCTGAACATGAATTAAGAGGTTTTTAGAATTGAACACATTTAACTAATACAAATTAGTGGGAAATGGCAGTGCTATTCCAAATATAAAAAATAGTCACAATTTTCATGGTAAATATGAAAAGGAAGAGTTTTTATAAACCCCACATACCAGCCTTATTGTCTCTGGGGAATTAAAAGTGCACCTGTGCCCTTTTGGCACACACATCGACTCAGCTATACATAGATGGACAAGGGTATAACAGCATTACATTGCTTCTTTCTCTCTGTGGCATGGGTTATAAGCTATGATTTAAACTGTTTCTTTAAATATGCAAATCATATTTCATGCATAGATCCCACATTGATCTTGCAAAGACCAGCTCTCAGCTACATTTTTAGCATGACATAGAGAGAGAAATCTCAATTTTGCTAAGATAATCTTCTTTTATTGCATTTCTACAGTTTCCTCTTTACAAATTGTTACTAGTGTCACCCTTTAATGAGTAGTGAGGTACAGAGATTCTAATTTTATTTGAGATTTTATTCATTTAGGGGAAAAAGTTCTCTCTATTATTTTTCAGAAATAGAAAAACTATGTCTTATTTACATAATTGTAAACTGCTCATTTTCTTTTCTCCATTAGCACAATATTGCTGCCTAATAAAGGGTATGATCTGAGAAAGAAAAAAGTGAGCATACACTAATGAGTAGTATCAGAGCAACAAGCGAAGTTGCAAAACACTTTTTTCGCTTGTCTTATCATACATCAACAGACTTCATTTTCTACATGAATTCTCTCCCCACAAAAATAGTATTTTCAAATTTTCTACCATACACACAGAATCTAGAATATGACCCCAATCATTTTAGGATCCAGGGCCTCCTATATTTGCAGCTAAAGTTTAAGTATTAGGAAAACTACCATTTTCCCCCTATGATTTGCTGCGTGCACCTGCTGAATCTTCTAATATAAAACCAGGGGCAGGATTTAATAATATATATAGTTTAAGGGCCAGAAACAGTGGCTCATGCCTGTAATCCCAACACTTTGGGAGGCTGACGCGGGGGGATCGCTTGAGCCCACAAATTCGAAACCAGCCTGGCCAATATAGTGAGAGCTCGGCTCTATGAAAAATTAAAAAATTAGCATAGCATAGTGGCACATGCGTGTGGTCCCAGCTACTTGAGAGGCTGAGGTGAGATGATAACTTGAACCTGGGAGGTGGAGTTTGCAGTGAGCTCATATAGCGCCACTGCACTCCAACCTGGGTGACAGAGCAAGATACTGTCTCAAAAATATTTGCAAAAAAATTTTTTTTAGATTGTTTAAGGATCTAAACATTTGCCCACAAATAACTTGGATTTTTAAAAACTGGATCTCAATTTTACAGTTTTACATAATCATGCCTTATATTAACTAACCTAAATTCAGCAACTGGGTTTTACTTTTTGATTATTACCTTTTCTTATATGATCTAAAAAAATCTTCTTGATTTGCTTCACTATTCACTTTGCAACTTTGACTTTGTAAGACTTGGAATAAACTAAGACCTGTTTGGGATAAGTCTTTAAAAGCTTTCTCTTAGTGTCACCCTGATTAAATCTTTCACAATCATTTTATCAAAAAAATTATACTTCTATCACATCCTTGAAGGTAAGGGGTACATTTTGTACTTCTCAATGGGCCTAGTATATTGTGTTATACTAAGTAGGAGTAAATATATATTGGGTGAAATGAACAAACATGTTACTATCCAATGGTTTAATCACTAATCAGTTAAGAATAAACTATATGAAGTACTAAATAATAAATGAATAGGGAAATATCCTTATAATATTCACATATCATGTTGACCCACACGCTTTTTGTGAGTTTTTTTTTTAAGATGAAGTCTTGCTTTGTCACCCAGGCTGGAATGGAGTGGCGTGATCTCAGTTCACTGCCACCTTTGCCTCCCGGGTTCAAGCAATTCTGCCTCTGCCTCCCAAGTAGCAAAATTACCAGCACCTGCCACGACACCCGGCTCATTTTTTAAAATATTTTTAGTAGAGACAGGGTTTCACCATGTTGGCCAGGCTGGTCTTAAACTCCTGACCTCAGGCAATCTGCCAGTCTCGGCCTCTCAAACTGCTGGGATTACAGGCGAGAGCAACCACGCCTGGCCGATTTTGTGAGTTTTCTACCATGCTCAGAATACTCCATTCAGTGCCATGAATAGCTAACATGTTTTGTCAATTCTGATTATATTAGGTGAATGAATAAAGGTAATATAAATTTTAATATTAACATTTTCTGTATTGTTATGACATATACATTAACTGTAATTACTGGAATATATACATACACACAAATATACATATATACACACACACAAATACACACACATTTCTACTGATTAAAATCCTTGAGGGAATTTTCCTGAGACTCCCCTGACTGCCTGAGTATTTACATTACATACTTTAAAACATATACTCGGCTGGGTGAGGTGGCTCATGCTTGTAATCCCAGCACTGTGGGAGGCCGAGGCGGGTGGATCACCTGAGGTCAGGAGTTCAAGACCAGCCTGGCCAACATGGTGAAATCCCATCTCTACTAGAAGTACAAAAAATTGGCCAGGCGTGGTGGCAGATACCTGTAATCCCAGCTACTCGGGAGGTTGAGGCAGGAAAATCACTTCAGTCTGGGAGGTGGAGGTTGCAGTGAGCTGAGATCGTGCCATTGCACCCAGCCCAGGCAACAAGGCGTGACTCCGTTTCAAACAAAACAAAACAAAACAAAAACAAAAAACGTATCCTCATTCCTCAATCTTCAGAAACAGGTCCTGGCATGTTTTAAATTATATTATGGAATTCCTAATGTGGTATTTATTTTTACAATCTTAAACTCCAGTTTACAGTGGAAGGAACATTCCATTAATAACAACTACAGACTTCCAAGTCTTCCTGGGCCATTCTTTCATTCACTTATTAGATATGGGTAACATGTGGGAGGTGGTACTATAATGACACGTTTTAGCTCTTCTTTCTCTTAGTGCCTAAAAAATGTATAGTCTGCCCTGCACCATAAGCATCTGAGTCTCTTATACTGCCAAGTACATCTTATCTGTTAATCTTATCTATTCAATAAGCATGTAAGTTCCTCTAGAGCAGCTGTGTCATATTTTTCTCATAGGACCTACTATGATTAGGTACCACCAGAAGCCCTCCATACTTATCTCTGATGTTAAAATTAAGATTGCCAACAAAATTATGTTCAGATCATCATTAGATTCTCTTGCAGATAGTCTATGTACTATTGGTAACATAATATTAACAACAGAAACAAGACAGATGCCTTCAATTATTTAGGTTTTTTTCTTAAAAATACATTAATTGGGTAAAATGACAGTAGCTTATGGGAGTTGAGGTCATCTTGAGAAAAAAAAATTCAACATATAAACACTCAATGGTCCATTTTTATGCTGTAGAAAGGAGAGAAAATGATGGACTCAGAACATGAAGTTAACATTTCTAGTGGATATGAGTGAGCAGCAGTAAAGTTTTTAATACACTAAGCATGACTAATAAATATAATTAGAAAATCACGCAAGGTCAATTAATCAAAGAGGTCAAAGTACGTGTCCAGAAGACATGATATACATGTTAAATATCTTAACTGAAAAAGTATAAATAATATTCATTTGCTAACTTTTTGATGTAGAGCTGAGGTATCATATATGAGTTAGGCTCCAATTGGCTATCTGCAGACCCTTCCTTGCATATAACCCACACATGAAGTGTACTCTCTAAACCAGTTTCTAGATTGATTTCTAGATTTGTTTCTAGAATTTAAACATTCATGAAGGAATCTAATTAGAGAAGGCTTTTAGAATGAGTTCCTATCATTTAAGATTGTTTTACGCACGCCTAATTAGAGAGTAAATTTAAAGTGACTTTAGCAAGTATTTTTCAAGCAGTCAACACTGTTTTTGCATAAATGGCAAGTTTTTTTTTTTTTAAGCACCATTTCTTGGTTCACATAATATTTAATTAGAGTAAATAACTGCACCAATAAGTACAACTGCCATGTAAGTGAGGTTTGGAGAATAAGCACAATTGACTCGTGATAAGCCAAAATCTCAAATGTTGAGAGTAGAAGTACCAGGGTGTACT